>NC_135477.1:79839775-80139775 GCF_052094955.1 Ictidomys tridecemlineatus
CTAGTCTAAACATCACCCTAACCCTAACCCTAAACTAACACTAGACCTACCACTAACACTAACCCTTAATTTAACCCTAATTCTAACCCCGGTATTTACATTAGCCTTACCCCTAACCCTAAGACTAACTTAACCCAAAACATAGCCCTAATCCAAGCCCTAACCCGAGCTTTAACCCTAACCCTAATCCTAACCCTAGCCCTAATCAAAACCATAACCCCAGCCCTAACCCTATCTCTAACTCTATCCATTGTAATAACCATAACTCTAGGCCTAAACCTAATCCTACTCCTAATCTTAAACCTATGCATTATTCTAAACCAAACCTAAATCCTAAATCTCATTCTATCATTACACTAACACCAACAATAATGCTAATTCGAGCCCTAACTTTATACCTTAACCTATCCCAAATTTCTAAAGCAGACCTTGACCCTAATAATACCCCTAACTCTAAACCTGACCCGAACCCTCAACCTAACCCTTACAATACATGTAGACATAAATCTAAACTTAAAACTATCTTCTACCATAACCCTAGATCTGATATTAGCCCTAGCCCTAATCCTAGCCCTAACACTATAATAAACCATAGCCCTCATCCTAGCCCCAAACCTAACCTTAATCATTACCCTAACCCTAACCATAGCCCTAACCCTAATTCGAAACTTCACCTTATCTCTAAACCTACCTATAATGCCATTCCTTATCCTAAACTTAACCCTAACCCTAACCCTAACTCTAGGCCTAAGGTGAACACTAACCCTAGCCCTAATACTAGCCCTAATTTAACCCTATTCATATACCTAACCCTAACCCTAGCCCTAAGACTAACTCTAACTCTCACACTAGCCCTATCCCTAATTATAAACCTATCCATTACTGTAATCCTAAACCTATCCCTAACCCTAGCCCTAAACCTAGCCATAACCATTGCCAATTCCTTATTTCTAGTCCTAATCCTAGATCTAACCCTAATTCTAAATCTAACCCTAACCCTAAGCCTAAGCCTAACATTAACACTATCCCTAGCCCTAACACTAATCTTCTAACCTAACCCTTGCTCTAGCTCTACCCATAGCTCATAACCTAACCCTTATGCTAAACATAACCCTAAACATAACCCTAGTTCTAACCCTCACCCTACCCCCATCTCAAGACCTAATCCTAACCATAACCATAGCCCTAAACTAAACTTTAACTGTATCCATTGCCCTAAACATAAACCTTACCCTAATGATAACCCTAGGCCTAACACTAACCCTATCACTAACCCCAACCCTATCAATTATCCTAAACCTAACCTGAAACCTAAACCTAACCCTCTTATTACAATAACCCTAACCCTAATGCCAATTCGAGCACTAACACTAAACTCAAACCTAAACCAAATCCTAACTCTGAACATGACCCTAATAATTCCCCTGGCTTTAAATCTGACCCTTACCCTAAACCTAACCCTTATACTAGACCTAGCCAAAAACTTAAGTTTGAAAATTTCCCTAATGATAACCTGAGACCAGACATTAGCCATAGCCATAATCCTAGCCCTAACTCTAAAACAAACCCTAGCTCTTATCTTAGCCATAAACATAGCCTTAATCATAACACTAACCCTAAACCTGGGCCTAAACCTAACACTAACTCTAGCCCTAATGTTAGCCCTAATTTAGCTGTATCCCTAGCCCTAAGACTAAATCTAACTCTCACCCTGGCCCTAAAACTAGTTCTAACACTATCCCTTACTGGAACCCGAATCCTAGCTCTAACCCTAGGCCTAACCCTAGACCTTTTCTTAGCCCTAGCCCTAATCCTAGATCTAACCTTAAATCTAAATCTAACCCTAAGGATAAGCCTAAACCTAAACCTAACACTAGCCCTAACCAAAACCCTAATTCTAATCCTAGAACAAATTCTAACTCTATCCCTAGCCCTAATACAAAACCAAGTCATAGCCGTAAACCTGACCCTTAACCTAAACCAAAACTTAACCCTACACCTAGCCTTAACCTTAGCCCTAATTTGACTTTTAAGCCAAAACAAAAACCAAACCTGAACCTGACCTAACCCTAAACCTAGCTGTAAACATCACTCAAATCCTAACCCTAAATCTAACACTAGACTTAGCCCTAATCCTAATCATAAAACTAGCCTTAATCGTATCCCTAGTACTTATATTAGACATAAAACTAACCCAAGCCTTAACTTAACCCAAATTCTAGCCAGAATCTCTGCCCTAACCATAGCTTTAACCCTAACCCTAACCTTAACCATAATACTAGCACTATTTGTAATCATAACTCTAGTGATTACCTTAGCTATAACCCTATTCATTACCCTAACCCTAATCCTAACCCTAATGCTAACCCTAGGCGTTAACCTAACCCTATCCCTACTCATAATTTTATTCATTACAATAAACCTAACCTGAAAATTAAAACTAACCCTATCATTACACTATTTTTAACCCTAATACTAATTGGAGCCCTAACTTAAAATCTTAACCTATCCCAAACACTAATAATGACCCTGACCCTAATAATACCCTTAACTTTAAAACTGACCCTAACCTTAAACCTACCATTACTCTAGATGTAGCCACAAACCTAATGCTAAAACTATCTTTAACCATACTGCTGGGCTTGAAATTAGCCCTAGCTCTAACCCAAAGCATAACGCAAATTTAACCCTAATTCTATCTCTTGCCCTATCCCTAAACCAAACCATAACAATAAACCTAACCCTAACCAATGCCCTAACCCTAGGCCTAACAATAACACTAAGCCTAGCACTAATCATAACCCTAATTTAGTCCTATCCAAACCCTAACCTTAGCCCTAAGACTAACTCTTGCACTATTCCTATCTCTAGTTCTATCCTTAGTCCTAACCCTAATCCTAACTCTAAATATAAACCTAACTCTAAATTTAACTGTAAACCACAAGCCTAAACCAATCTCTAACATAATCCTAACAATAATGCTAATCCTAAAATTTGAACTACGCCTAGACCTAGTTATAAAAAAAAGAAACCAAGCCATAGCCCTAACACTAACCCTTATTCTAAACCAAACTCTAACCCTACAATTAGCCCTAACCGTAACTCTAAAACTAACCCTGAACTTGACGCTGACCCTAACACTAATCCTATCTCTAAACATTAACCTAACCTTAAATTAAGCCTAGCACTAGACCTAGCTTTAACCCTAACCATAACACTAGCCCTAATCATAACCCTAGTTCATATATTAGTCATTGTCCTAACCCTAGCCCTAACCCTAACACAAATACTACCCATAATTAAAGCTCTAAACTTATATTTAACCCAAATCTTAACCCTCACACTCTCCCTTACCCTAACGCTAGCCCTAACACTTTCTCTTACCCAAAGCCAAACCCTAACACAAATGCTAACCCTAGTACTAACCCTAATCCTTAGCCTGACTTATATTATAACCATATTACTAGCCCTAACACTAGCCCTCATTTTAGCTCTAGCCCTAACCCTGACCCTTATTCTGACCGTAACCCTGGGTCTAAACCTGAACCTATTCCGAAACCAAACCCTAACACTAGCCCTACCGGTAACCCTATACCTATATTTAACCCTAACACTAGCCCTAGACTTAAAATTAATCCTAAAAATAGCTGTAACTCTAGCCCTAGACCTAAACAAAAACCTAGCTATAGCCCTTATAATAACCCTTAACCTAAATCAAACACTAACCCTACACCTAGAACTAAACCTAGTCCTAATTTGGGCTATAACCCTATCCCAAACACTGACTCTTACCCTAACACTAAACCTAGCTCGAAACCTGACCCTAACCTGAAACCTAGACCTAACACTAGACCTAGCCATAACCATAACCCTAAAAGTAGCCCTAAACATAACCCTAGCTCTTATGTTACCAATAATTCTAACCCTAGCCCTAAAACTAACATAAAACCTAGCCCTAACCCTAGGCCTAAACTTAGTCCTAAGCATAATCCTAATCCTAATCATAGCCCTAACACCAACTCTAACCCTAACCCTAAACCTAACTCATCTCTTAGACCTAACCCTAGCTCAAGGAAAACCCTTTCACTAAACATAACACTAGCCCCATCATAAATCCTAACGCTAGTCTTAGTTCTAATCCTAACTTTAATCCTAGCCCAAATATTAGCTCTAACCCTATCCATTACACTTACACTAACTCTAACATTAAACCTAACACTAAAAATAAATGTAATCCTAGACCTAACCTGAAACCTAACCCTTGCAATAGCTGTAACCTTAGCTGAAACATTAAGCCTTACATTAACCTAATCCCAACACTAGCCCTAACCCAAACACTAACCCTAACCCTAACCCTACCTCTAATATTATCCATTACCCTAAACTTAACCTTAAGCCTAATTAAAACCCTAGCCATAACTCTAACCCCAAAACTATCTGTAAACATAACCCTAACACTTACATTACCCATAGTTCGAACCCTAGCCTGAAACCTAACATAAAACCCAGCCATAATCCCAGGCCTAAACTTAGTCCTAAGCATAAACCTAACCCTAATCATAGCCTTAACACTAACCCTAACCCTAATCCATGTCTTAAACCTAACCCTAGCTCAAGGAAAACCTTTCACTAAACATAGAACTCGCCCTATCCTAAACCCTAACCCTAATCCTAGCTCTAATTTTAACTTTAATCCTATCCCAACCATTACCTTTAACCCTATCCATTACACTTACACTAAACCTAATTATAACCCTATTCCTAACACTAAAAAATAAATGTAACCCTAGTACTAACCTGAAACCTAACCCTTGCAATAGCCCTAACCTTAGCTGAAACATTAAGCCTTTCACTAAACCTAATCCTAACACTAACCCTAACCCATACCCATACACTAACACTAACCTAAACCTACCTCTAATATTATCCATTACCCTAAACTTAACCTTAACCCTAATTAAAACCCTAGCAATAACCTTAACCCTAATCCAAAACATAACCCTAAATATAACCCTAGACCTAAACTTAAACCTAACCCTCATCCTAGCTCTAACACTAGCTCAAAAACTAACATTTACTCTTACCTAACCATAAACCTAGCCTTAACCTAACAATTACTCTAACCCTAATACTTACCCTAAACCAAAACCTATCCCTATTCCTAAACCTAACCCTAATTCTAGACTCAATCCAAACCATACCTAGCCCTAACCTGAGCTCTAAACCTATCCATTACATTAAACATATTCCAAACCCTAATGCTATTGCTAACCCTATCAATAAACCTTACCCATTCTTTACCCTAAACCTTAACTGAAACCTAAACCTAACAATATCCATAATCTTAACCCTAAACCTAAACCTACCACTAACTCAAGCTTTAACTGTAAACTTTAACCTAAACCAAATGCCAACTCTGACACTAAACCTAATATAACCCCTAGCTCTAAACCTGACCCTTAAACTAAACATAACTCACTAGAACTAGGCATAACCTAATCCTAAATCTTTCCCTAACTGTAACCCCAAACCTGACATTAGTCGTAGTTCTAGTCCTAGCCCTAAACCTAGCAGAAACCCTAGCCAACATTCTAGCCCTAAACCTACCTTAATCCTACCCTGAACACTAACCCTAACTCTAATCTTAATTCTAACCCTCATCCTAGACCTAAAGCTAGTTATAACACTACACATTCCCCTAAACTTAACCTTGACCCCGATGCTAACCCTAAACCTAGCCCTACTCCTAGGCTTAACCCTAAAACTAACCCTAGCCCTAATCTTAGCCCTAATTTAGTTGTAAACCTTACCCTAACATAAGCCTAGTACTAAGTCTAAAACTGACTATCTTCCTAGCCGTATCCCTAGTTGTAACCCTATCCCTTCCAGAACCCTAACCTAGCGCTAGCCCTAGTCCTAGATCTAAACCTAAATCTAAATTTAACCCTAAACCTAATCCTAAACCCCATTTTAACAGTAGCCCTAACTCTAACACTAATCCAAAATCTAGCCCTAACTCTAGTCCTAGCCCTAAAACAAAACTAAGCCATAGCACTAACCCTAAACCTTAACTTAAACCAAACCCTAACTCTACACGTAGACCTAACGTTAGCCCTAAATAGAGTCCTAACACTAACCCTAAAACTAACCCTTACCCTGACTCTGACCCTAACACTAAACCTAGCCCTATACATGGCCCTCACCTTAAGCCTATGCTTTGCGTGCTTTAGCATAGGGCTACATTCCCAAGAAACCAATCAGAGAGTGCCCACAGAGAACTGATTGAGTGTGTGAAGTTTCAAGCAGCTAAGACCAACCCTGTTTGTTATCCAGCTTCATTTCCAATTACACATATAAATCAAGATGAAGTGAAAACTTAAAACACAAACTGTTCCTGACAGCAAACCATGAACCGAGAAGGCCCATATATGGGGAATATAGTAATGTTAGGTAAAAGATAAATCCTCCCTGATATCAAAGAAATTTGAACAAAACTAATTCTAACCCCAACACTATTTCTAACCCTAGCCTGAACCCTAACCCTAACCCTAACGCTAACCTGTTTAGAGAAACTTTGATCATAGAAGACCCAAACATGGGGTGCCTACTAGGAAAAGGTAACAGATCAATTCTGCCCATTATAAAAAAAATCTGACAAAAATAATTGGTGGATATGTTTCAGTACATGCATATTTCCCCTGTTTTTTTTTCTAAAGTGCTCTTGAATAATGTTCTTTTCATTGCCATGCCTAGGAAAACATTCACTAAAAAGAAACCAGAGAGTGCCCACAGAGAACTGATTAAGTGTGTGAAAGTTCAAGCAGCTAGCACCAACCGTGTTTGATTACCAGCTCCATTTTCGTTTACCCATAAAGGACAACTTGAAGTGAAACTTTAAAATACAAACTTTTACTGACAGTGAACAATTGAAATTAGAAGGCCCCAAACTGGAGGACATAATAAGCCTAGGTAAAAGAGAAATCCTGCCCAGTATCAACGAAATATGAACAAAACCAACTCTAACCAAAACACTAGTGCTAACTCTAGTTCTAAATCTAACATTAACTCAAAACCTATCCTGTTTATAAAGCTTTGATCATACACGTCCCAAACTTGGGGAACCCAGGGCAGAAAGCTAGCAGATGAATCTTGTGCAGTATCAAACAAATCTGAAAATAATTAGGGGAGAGGTACTTCAGGACAAGCATATTTTTCTGATTTCTCATAAAGTGCTCTTGCATAAAGTTGTTTTTGCATACCTGTTCTTAGAGCTACTTTTAAAAGGAAGAAACCATGGAGTGCCCACAGAGAACAGATTGAGTGTGTGAAGTTTCAAGCAGCTAGCACAAAACCTGTTTGATTTCTAGCTCCATTTCCATTTATCTGTATAGGTTCAAATGAAGTGAAACCTTAAAACTCAAACTGTTCCTGACAGTGAACCTTGAACCAATAAGGCCCCAAACTGGTGAACATTGTAAGGCTAGGTAAAAGATGACTCCTGCCCAATATCAAAAAAATTTGAAAAAAACTACTCTAACCCTAACACTCGCTCTAACACTAGCCCTAACCCTAACCCTAAAACTAATCCTAACATGTTTAGAGAACCTTTGATAATAGAAGTTCCAAACTTGTGGAGACTTGTGGGACAAGCTAACAGATATATCCTCTGCAGTATCAAAGAAATCTGACCAAATGACCATGGGATGTAGTTCAGTACATGCTTATTTTTTTGTTGTCTCCTAAAGTGCTCTCAGATAAAGTATTTTTATTGCATGCTTTAGCTTTAGGATACTTTCACAATGAAGAAATCAAAGAGTACCGACAGGGAATTGATTGAGTATGTGAAGTTTCAAGCAGCTAGCACCAACACTGTTTGATTTCGAGCTTCATTCCCATTTACCCATAGAGATTAAAATGAAGTGAACTCTTAAAATATACAGTGTTCCTGACAGTGAAATTTGAAGTGAGAAGGTCCAAAACTGGGGAATCAACAAGGGCAAGTAAAATATGAATACTGCCCAGTATCAAATAAATTTGAACAAATCTAACTGTAACTCTAATGCTAGATTTTACTCTATCCCCAACCCGAACGCTAAGCTATTTAGAGAACCTATGATCATAGGAGAGAAAAATTAGGGATCCTAGTGGGTCAAGTTAGTTGGTGAATCCTGCAAAGTATCAAAGAAATATGACCAAATAATTGGGGAAGATATATTCACAAGGAACAAATCAGAGAGTGTCCACAGAGAAGTGATTGAGTGTGTGAAGTTTGAAGCAGCTAGCACCAACCCTGTTTGATTTCTAGCTCCAATTCCATTTAGGTCAAAATAAAATGAAACATTCAAATATAAACTGTTCCTGAAAGCGAACCATTGAATTTTGAAGGCCAAAACTTGTGGAGCCTACTAAGGCTAGGTCAAGAATGAATCCTGTACAGTATCAAAGTAATCCGAGCTGAAAAAAAAATGAAGCTCTTTCAGTACATGTGTATTCTGCTTGCTCCTAAGGCACTAAGATAAAGTTATTTCTTTCTACTTCAGATTAGGGCTACTTACACAGGAAACAAACCAGACAATCCTCACTGATAATTGATTGAGTGTGTGATGATTTAAGCAGCTAGCAAAAACCCTATTTGATTTACAGCTTCATTTACATTCAACCCTATAGGGCAAAAAGAAGAGAAACATAAAAATTGAAACTGTTCCTGAAAGCAAACCCTTTATGTAGGAGGCCCAAACATTTGGAGTATAGTCAAAATAGGAAAAAGATGAATCCTGCACAGTATCATAGAAATTTGAAAACAAAACTAACTCTAACCCTAACACTGGGTCTAATCCTAGTCCTAACACTAACCCTAACACTAACATTAACCTGTTTAGAGTCCCTTTGATGCTAGAAATCCCGTACTTGTCGAGCCAAGTGGGGCAGGCTAAGAGATGAATCTTTCACAGTATCTAAGAAATGTGACCAAATATTTGGGGGAGGTAGTTTAGCACATGCATATTTCCATTTTCTCCTAAAATGCTCTCACATAAAGTTGCTTTGCATACTTCCACTTAGGACTACATTCACAAAGAATAAAACAGAGAATGCCCACAGAGAACTGATTGAGTGAGTAAGGTTTGAAGTAGCAAGCACCAACCCTGTTTGATTTCCAGTTTCATTTACATTTACCTAAATAGGTCAAAATAAAGTGAAAAAATAAAAACTGTTCCAGACAGCTAACCCTTGAACCAAGAGGCCAAAACCTAGGGAATATAGTAAGGCTATGTAAAAGCTGAATCCTGCCCAATATCAAAGAAATTTGAACAAAACTAAATCTAACAAAACACTAGCTGTAAACCTACCCCTAACCTAATACTAAACCTAACCTAACCTGTTTAGAAAACCATTGACCATAGTAGTCCCCAAATAAAGAAGCCTAGTGGGGAAAGCTAACAGATAAATCCTGCACAGTATCAAGAATTCTGACCAAGTAATTGGGGGAGGTATTTCAGTACTTTCATAGTTTCCTTTTTGTTCTCCTAATGTGTCCTTGGTTAAATTATTTTTTTTCATGAAACAGTTTATGATAATTTCACAAGGAAAAAATCAGAGAGTGCCCACAGAGAGCTGATTGAGTGTGTGAAGTTTTAAGCAGCTAGTACTAACACTGTTTGATTTACAGCTCCATTTTCATTCACATCTATAGACCATTGTAAAGTTAAACCTAAAAATCAAAATGTTCCTGACAGTGAACCGGCAAACCTTGAAGGCCCAAACATGGGGATCCTACTAAGTTAGGAAAAGGATAAATGCTGTAATGTATCAAAGCAATCAAGCAAAAAAATTGAAGCTTGCTCCTAAAGTGCTCACAGATAAAGCTGTTTATTTCTACTTCATCTTTGGGCTACTTCTACATGAAACAAATGAGAGAATGCACACTGAAAATTGATTCAGTGTGTGTGAATTTTCAAGCAGCTAGCACAAATCGTGTTTGAGTTCCAGCTCTATTTTCATTCACCCATATAGGGCAAAATAAAATGAAACATGAAAATTAAAACTGCTCCTGAGAGCAACTCCTTTTACCTAGGAGGCCCGAACATGGGGAATATACTAAGAATAGGAAAAAAGATGAATCCTGCCCAGTATCAAAAAAGTTGAAAAAAAAAAAACTAACTCTAACCCTAATACTAGCTCTAACACTTGCCCTAACTCTAATCATTACCATAACCATAACCTGTTAAGAGAACCTTTGATCACAAAAAAACTTGGGGAGACTAGTGGGGCAAGCTTACAGATGAATTCTGCACAGTATCAAAAATATCTGACCAAATAATTGGTGGTGATATTGTCCTGTTTTCTCCTAAAGTGATCTTGGATAAATTAGTTTTGCATGCTTCATCTTACAGCTACTTTCACAAGGAAGAAACCAGAGAGTGCCCAAAGACAACTGATTGAGTACGTGAAGTTTCAACCAGCTAGCACAAACCCTGTGATTTCTAGCTCTATTTGCATTTACCCATATAAGTCAAAATGAAGGGAGACATTAAAAGCAAACCATTCCCAACAGTGAACCATTGAACAAAGAAGGCCCAAAACTGGGGCACATAATAAGGCTAGGTCAAATATGAATCCTTTCTAATATCAAAGAAATTTGAACAAAACAATCTCTAACACTAACATTATCTCTAAGGCTAGCCCTAACCCTATTCCTAAACCTAACCCTAACATATTTAGAAAATCATTGATTCTAGATGTCCCAAACGTGGGGAGCTTACTGGGGCGAGCTAACAGATGAATCCTGTGCAGCATCTAAGAAATCTGACCAAAGAACTTGGGGAGATAGTTCAGTACATGCCTATTTTCTTGTTTTCCCATAAAGTACTCTCAGATAAAGTTGCTTTGCATGCTTCAGCTTAGGGGTACATTCATAAGGAACAAACCAGAGAGTGCACACAGAGAACTGATTGAGTGTGAGATGTTTCAATCAGCTAGCACCAACCCTCTTTGATTTCAAGCTCCATTTCCCTTTACCATATAGGTCAAAATAAAGTGAAACCTCAAAACACAAACTGTTACTGTCAGCAAACTATTGAATTTAGAAGGTCCAAACCTGGGGAACATAGTAAGGTTAGGTAAAATATGAATCCTGCGCAGTATCAAGAAAATTTGAACAAAACTAACTCTAAACCTAACACTAGGTCTAAACCTAGCCCTAACCCTAACGGTAATCTTAACCCTTACCTGTTTAGATAATCTTTGATCATAGAAGTCCCAAAGTTGTGAAGCCTAGTGGGGCAAGCTAAGAGATAAAAAATGCAGAGTATTAAAGAAATCTGACCAAATAATTGCGGGAGATATTTCATTACATGCTTATTTCCCTGTTTTCTCATAAAGTGCTCTCAGATAAAGTTGTTTTTGCATGCTTCTTCTTTGGCCTATATTCAATAGAAAGCAGGGAGTGCTCATAGAGAAATAATTGAGTGTGTGACATATCAAGAAGCTAGTACCAACCCTGTTTGATTTCCAGCTTCATTGGCATTCACACCTATAGGCCATAATGAAGTGACACCTAAAATTTCAAACTGTTCCTGACAGTGAACCTTTGCATTTATAGGCCCCACATTGGGGATCGTATTAAGGCTAGGTAAAAGATGAATCCAGTACAATATCAAAGTAATTCGACCAAAAAAATATTTAAGATTGCTCCTAAACACTCACAGATAAAGCTATTTTTTTTCTATTTCAGCATAAGGCTACTTCCACAAGAAACAAACCAGAAAATGCACACTGATAACTGATTGAGTGTGTGAAGTTGCAAACAAACATTCAAACCACCTCTGTTTGATTTCATGCTCTATTTCTATTTACCCTTATAGGTGAAAATGAAGTGCGACATTAAAAAAAAAAAAAAAAAAAAAAAAAAACCAAAACTGTTCCCAACAGTGAACCACTGAACAGAGAAGACCCAAAACTAGGGCACATTGTACAGCTAGGTAAAAGATAAATCTTCCCAGTATCAAAGAAATTTGAACAAAACAAATTCTAACCCTAACACTAGCTCTAAAGCTAGCCCTAACCCTAACTGTAACACTAACCCTTACCTGTTTATAGAATCATTGATACTAGAAGTGCCAACCTTGGGGAGCCTAGTGGAGCAAGCTAAAAGATGAATACTGTGTAGTATCAAAAAATCTGATCAAATCATTGGGAGACTTTTTTTTTTAATACATACATATTGCTGCGTTTTCTCCTTAAGGGCTCTCAAATACAGTTGCTTTTGCATGCTTCAGTTTGGCCTACCTTCAAAAGAAAGAAACCAGAAATTGCCCACAGAGAACTGACTTGTAAGGTTTCAAGCACCTCCTACCAACCCTGTTTGATTTCCAGCTCAATTTTTATTCACATCAATAAGCCATAATGAAGGAAAATCTTAAAATACACACTGTTCCTGACAGCGAATCTTTGAACCAACAAGGCTCAAACCTGTGGAGCATAGTAAGGCTAAGTAAAAGATGAATCTTGCCCAATATCATATAAATTTGAAGGAAACTAAGGCCACGCTGGAGCTCTCTGTGCAGATGGAAGCCTCGGCTGTGTGGTTGCTCCCAGCTCAGTTGGAAGTCAGAAGTCTCGGCTGCGCATGAGCTCTCTGCACAGACGGAAGTCTTGGCTGCACATGTACTCTCAGCTCAGATAGAAGTCTATGTCACGAGTGAGCTCTTGGCGCAGACAGAAGTCTTGGCCACGGGTTTGCTCTTTGCTCAGATGGAAGCCTTGGCCGTGCAGGTGCTCTCAGCGAAGAGGATAGGTAGCACAGAACACAGAGGCTTTGCTTACGGGTCACCAGACGAAGCTCTGGACACGGCCAAAGGTCACCCCAGAACCACCCACCTCACCAAACACCCTACACAGGTAACAGATAGAAACCATCTTGGGAAACCTTACTCCCCATCTATTGGTGGCTATGGCTACCAGCTCAGTTTTGCAGCTGCTCAGGTACCTGGTTTCCAACTCCCCTACCTCCAGCTGTGATAACTCAAGATTTTTCTCACAAGTTTTTTTTTTCAGAACAGCAACTGTACAGGTACCTGGCTTCCAAATCAGATAGACTAAGAGTAGGGAGGCTCCAGGTAGAAGCTCAAGCCCTATCAAATTGGCTAACTCCACTACTCTTAGCACAGAGAGTCAAGCTAGGAATAGGAAACTCCACCTATTGGAAGAAAACAGAGTTCTGAAAGACTTTTCTATTTTTGCTCTTCTCATCTATTCTCCTCTACCCTTACCCCTCTGGCCCTCACAATCTCAACATAAATTAAACCAAGAACTTTGCATAAATTGGACTTTAAGAACTGAATCACCAGAATAGTTTAATATAGAGGAATTTCATAGGCCCACCTCACCCCACTTTAGTTTAACTTATTTTCATTCTCCCTCATTTTATGTCTTTCCTTGTATTTTTTTTCTTTCTCCCTCTATCCCACTTTCAACCTCCAAACTTTTACTATTTATACATAGGGTAATTTTATGAATACAGGTAAAGAATGTGAATTTATACATTCTTCCATAAATTATCTCTGTCTATTCATTACAGTTTTCCTCCAATTTGCTAAGATAGATTAATCTCATACCCTTACTCCTTTCCCCCTTAACATAGCATCCTACCCCTGACCATCAGTTCTCTATATACTACCAGAAATGGTATGACCTTTATGAAACTAATGACTATCTTCTAAATAATAATTGAAGCTAACATCTGTAGATAAAGAATTTAAATATAAATGTATTTATAATGGTTAGGCTTAGGCTTCGGGTTAGGGTTATATTCAGAGTTAGGATTTGATCTATGGTTAGGGCTAGGACTAAGAATAGGGCAAGGGTTAGGACTAGGGTTAGGGTTAGGGTTAGGGTTATGATAAGGGATAGGGTTAGAACTCGTAATAGGCTAGTATGAGAGATAGAGTTAGTCGTAGGGTTGGGGCTAGGGTTATTTTTAGGGATAGGGCTAAATTAGGGCTAGCACTAGTGTTAGGTTTAGAACTCAGGTTAGCGTTAGAGTTAGGGTTACATGTAGGGTAAGGGAGTGGGTTATAGCTAAGTTGAGGGCTAGGGTTAGGTTTAGTATTAGGGTTAGGGCTAGGGTTAGGGTTAAGGTTATGATTAAAGCTAGGCTTAGGGCTAGAATGAAGGCTAGTGTTTGTGTTAGGGTTAGGGCTAGTTTTAGGGCTAGGGCTAATGCCAGGTCTAGGGTTACAGTTAGGGATAGATTTAGTGTTAGGTTTATAGCTTGGTCCAATGTAAGGGTTAGGTTTAGGGTAAGGGTTAGGTTTAGAGCTAGGGTTATTATTAGGGTCAGTTTCAAAATTAGGGTTTGATTTAGGTTAGAGGTAATGTTTAGGGCTCGAATTGTCATTAGGTTTAGGGTTAGGGTTAATGACAGGGTTAGGGTTAGTGTTTAGATATAGTTTAGTGTAATGGATAGGGTTAAGGTTAGGCCTAATGTTTAGCTAATGGATAGGGTTAGACCTAAGATTAGTGTTAGAGATATTTATAGGATTAGGGATTTTGTTTGGGTTCGGGTTAGGTTTATATTTAGGGTTAAAGCTAGGTTTAGAACTCTGATTAAGGCTAGGTTTTGGGTTAGGGCTAGGGTTAAGGCTACAGGTAATGTACAAAGTAGGGTTATGATTAGTGCTAGTTATATGGTTAGGTTTAGGGCTAGGTCTAGTGTTAGGGTTAGCTTTATGGTTATGAAAATATTTAGAACTAGATTTAGTGTTAGGTTCAGATTCAGTGTCTGTATTACTTTTCAGGTAAGATTTAGAACTGGAATTATAGATAGGTTTAGGGCTATGTGTAAGGTTAGGGTTTGGTTTAGGTTAAGGGTTAAAATTAGGGCTATGACTCAGTTTTGTTTTAGGGCTAGTGGTAGGGTTAGGGCTAGTTTTAGGATTAGTGTTATGGTTAGGGCTAGTGTTAGTGTGAGGTTTAGGCTTAGGTTTAGGTTTAGATTTAGATTTAGGTTTACATCTAGAGTTTGAGGTAGGGCAAAGGATAGGGCTATGGTTAGGTCTAAGTTTAGGGCTAGGTTTAAAATGATGGTAAAATTTTGGGATAGGACTCAGTATAGGGCTAGGGCGAGAGTTAGCGTTAGTCTTAGGGCAAGGGTTAGTGTGAGGGTTAGGCTTAAAATTAGGGCTAGGGTAAATATTAGGTTTAGGGTTAGGGTTACATTTAGGGTAAGAGTTGGGATTACAGCTAGTTTTATAGCTAGGGTGAGGGTTATAATTAGGGTTAGGGTTAGGTTTATATTATAAGCTGAAGTTTATGGCTAGGATGTGGGCTAAGGTTTGTGTTAGGTTTAAGACCAGGATTAGAGCTAAGGCAAAAGTCAGTCTAGGGTTACAGTAAGGGGTAGTTTAAGGGTAGAATTATAGCTAGGTCTATTTTAAGGGTAGGTTTATGGTTAGGGTCAAGTTTAGAGCTAGGAATATTATTAGGGTTAGGGTCTGGTTTAGGGTTTTTGTTAGGTTAAAGTTTAGGTTTAGGGCTTGAATTACCATTATTTTTAAGAATAGGCTAATTATAGTTTTAGGTTTAGGGTTCAGGTTAAGTCTAGGGTAATGGATAGGGTTAGGGTTAGGGAAAGATTAGGGTTTGGCCTAGGGTTACCATAAGGATTATGGTTACCTTTAGAGTAATGGATATGTTATAGCTAGGGTTAGGGCTAGGGTTATGCTAAGGATTAAGTCTAGGTTTAGGTTTAGGCTTAGGGTTAGGGCTATGATTAGGTTTAGGATTAGCTTTAGGGTTAAAACTAGGGTAGGCCTTGGATTAGGGCTAAGTTTTGCAATAGGTTAGGGCTACAGCTAATGTAAGAACTTGTTATGATTCAGGCTAGTTTTAGGGTTAATATTAAGGCTAGGTATAGTTTTAGGGTTAGGTTTAGGGTTGGGGTGGTGTTTAGAGCTAGGGATACTGTTAGTGTCAGGGTCAGTGTTCAGGTTAGTGTTATGGTTAGAATGAAAGCCATAATTAGGTCTAAGGGAAGAGTTAGTGTTTGGCTGAGGCTAAGAATTATAGTTAGGGATATGTCTAGGTTTTTCATTAGGTATAGGGTTCGAGTTATGGCTAGTTTTATAATTAGGTTTAGGTCTAGGGCAAGTATTAGGGTTAGATTTAGGTATAAGTTTACCGGAAGCACTACACTTAGTCTTCAGTTTAGGGTTAGGTTCAGGTTTAGACGTACGATTAGTGTTAATGTCAGAATAAGGATCAGAGTTAGGGTTAGGGTTTGGGTTATGGTTAGAGCTAGAATGAGTGCTAGGGTTCGTACTAGTAATAGGTTTAGGGTTTGTGTTAGGTTAAGGATTAAGGTTAGCATTAGGGTTAGGGTTTGGCTTTGGGTAAGGGTTAGAGTTAGAGCTAAGCTTAGGGCTTTGATTAGGGCAAGGGTTAGGGTAAAGCTAGGTTTAGGGCTCAGAATTGGGCTAGTTTTGGGTTAGGTTTAGGGCTAGGTTATGGCTAATGTAGGAACTAGGGTTACAATTAGGGTGAATTTTGAGGTTATTGTTAGGGCTTAAACCTCTAGTGTTAGGATTCGGTTTAAGGTTAGGGTGATATTTTGAGTGAGTGTTAGTGTTAGGTTAATACTCAGGGTCAGAGTTAGTTTTAGAGTTGGAGTTAGGACTTGATACAATGCTAGTTTTACTGTAAGGGTTTGGACTAAGGTTAGGGTGGTGTTTAGAGCTATGGTGAGTGTTAGGATATGCATCAGATTCAGGGTTAGTATTAAGGTTAAGATTAGGCCTCGAATTAGGGCTAGGGTTAGGTCTATGTGTAGTATTAGGATGTGGTTTAATTTAAGGTTTAGTGTTGGGGCTATTACTCGGTTTTGTTTTACTGTTAAGGTTAGGGTTAGGGCTAGTTTCATGATTAGTGTTAGGGTTAGTGCTAGTATTAATGTTAGGTTTCATCTTAGGGTTAGTGTAAGAGTTAAAGTTAGATCTAGGGTTAGGACTAGGAATAAGGATTAGGCAAGTGTTATGGCTAGGTTTATGGCTATGTTTAGGGCTAGGATTAGAGTTAAGTTAATGGATAGGGTTAGAAGTAGGAATACAGCTAGTGTGAGAGTAAGAGTTAGTCTTAGGGATATGGTTAGTGTTAAAATTAGGGATATGGTTAAATTGGGGCTATTACTAGTGCTAGGGTTAGTGTTCATCTTAGGTCTAGTGTTAGGGTTAGTGTTAGTATTAAGTTAGGGGTAAGGAATGGTTTTATATCTAGGTTTAGTGGGAGAGTGAGGATTAGAATAAGGTTAGGGATATGGTTAAGGTTAGGGTTATGATTAGGGCTAGGTTTAGGGCTAGGATGAGGGCTAGCATTTGTTTTATGTTTAGGGCTAGGATTAGGGATAGGGCTAATATCAGGTCTTGGGTTATGGTTATGGTTATAGATTTAGTGTTAGGTTTATGGCTACATGTAGTGTAAGGGTTAGCTTTAGGGTTAGGGTCAGGTTTAGAGCTAGGACTATTTTTACAGTCAGGGTCTGGGTTATGGTTTTGGATAAAATATGTTTTAAAGTTAGGGCTCAAATTAGCATTAGTGTTAGTGTTAGGTTAATGATAGGGTGATGTTTAGAGTCTAGGTTTAGGTTAGGGTAATAGATAGGGTTAGGATTAGGGATAGGGTTAGGCTTAGGACTAGGTTTAGCATTAGAGTTAGGGTTAAGTTAATGGCAATGGATAGGGTTAGAGCTAGGGTTAGGGCTAGGGTTATGTTTATGATTAGGGCTAGGGTTAGGTTTAGGTTTAGGGTTAAAACCTGGGTTATGGCTTGGATGAGGTCTAGGTTTTGTGTTAAGTTAGTGCTAGAGTTAGGGTTATGCCTAATGTAAGTACCAGGGTTATGTTTGGGGCTAAATTTAGTTTTAGGGTTATTGCTATGTCTAGTGTTAGGCTTAGGTTTAGGGTTAGGGTTATGTTAGAGCTAGTATTAGTGTTATGGTCAGAGTCAGGGTCAGGGTTAGTTTTAGGGTTCAGTTTAAAACTCAAATTTGGGCTAGGGTAAGGTTAAGGGTTTGATTTAGGTTAAGCGTTAGGGTTAGGGCTATGTTTCAGTTTTGTTATAGGGGTAGGGCTAGGGTTAGGGCTAGTTTTAGGATTAGCATTAGGGTTAGGGCTAGTGTGAGAATTAGTGTTAGTGATAAGGCTATACTTAGATTTAGGGTTTGGGATAGGGTTAAATTAGGGCTAGGATTAGGGCTAGCATTAGTGTTTAGCTTAGGCCTAGCAATAGGGATAGGGTTAGGTTTAAGTTTAGGATTAAGAATGGTGTTATAGCCAGGTTTAGACGTAGGGTGAGAGTTAGAGTTAAGGTTTGGGCTAGAGTTGGAGTAAGGGTAATGATTAAGGCTAGGTTTAGGGCTAGGATGAGGGATAGTGTTTGTTTTAGATTCAGGGCTAGGATTAGTGCTAGGGCTAATATCAGATCTAGGGTTATGTTTAAAGATAGTTTTAGGGTTAGGCTTATGGCTATGTCTAGTGTAAGTATTGGGTTTAGGGTAAGAGTCAGGTTTAGAGCTCGGGGAATTATTAGGTTAGGATTTGGCTTAGATAAGGATTTAGGGTTATGGCTCAAATTAGCATTAGGGATAGTGTTAGGATATAGTTAGGGTTCTTTTTAAGGTTCAGGTTTGGTTTAGGGTAATTGATATGGTTAGCATCAGTGATAGGGTAGGTTTAGGCTTAGGATTAGCATTAGGGTAGGGGTTATGGTTAGGGTAATTGATAGGGTTAGAACTAGAGTTATGGTTAGGAATATGCCTTGAGTTAGGGTTAAATTTAGTGTTAAAACTAGGTTTAGGGTTAGGTTTATGGTTATGTTTAGCATAAAGTTTAAGTTTTGAGCTAGGGTTAGGTCTAGGTTTAGTGTTAGGTCTAGTGTAGGTTTAGGGTAAGGGTGGTGTTTTGAACTAGGATGAGTTTTAGGATTAAGACCGGTTCAAGGTTATTTATAAGGTTATGGTTAGGACTTGAATTAGGGCTACAGTTAGATCTAGGTGTAGTGTTTGGGTTTGGTTTAAGTTAAGGTTAGTGTAAGGCCTGTTCCTTGGTTTTGTTTTAGTGCTATGGTTAGGGTTAGGGACAGTTTTATGATTAGCTTTAGGGTTAGGGCTAGGGTTATGGTTATGTTAAGGATTAAGGCTACATTTAAGGCTAGGATTAGGGCTATGTTTTGTGTTAGGTTTAGGGCAAGAATTAGGGCTAAGACTAATGTCGGGTCTAGGTTTGTAGTTAGTGATATTTTTAGGATTAAGTTTATGGCTAGGTCAAATTAAAGTGTTAAGTTTAGGGAAAGGGTCAGTTTAAGATTTGGGGCATTATTAGGGTCAGGGTCAGACTTTGGGTTTGGGTTAGGTTAAGGTTTAGTGTTAAGGCTCAAATTATCATTAAGTTTAGAATTAGGGTTAGGTTAATGGATATTGTTAGGTTTTGGGTTAGGTTAGGTTTAAGGTAATGGATATGGTTAGGGTTTGTGATAGGTTTAGGTTTTGGCCTGGGGTTAGCATTATGGTTATGGTTATCGTTAGGGTAATTTATAGGATTAGACCTAGGGTTAGGGCTAAGATAATGGTTAGCATTAGGGGTAGAGTTAGGGTTAGGATCAGTGTTAGGGAAAGGAGTACACTTAGGATTACATTTAGTTTTGAGCTAGGATTTTTATTATTGCTAAGATTAATTTATGGTTTGGTTTAGGGTTGTTGTCATGGGTAGTGAAATGGTTAAGGCTAGAGTTATCATTATGGTTAGGGTAATAAGTTTAGATGTCAGGTTAAAGATAGGTTTAGGTTTAGGTTAGCATTAGGTTTAGGTTTAGGATAAGGGTTACCATTTGAGCTAGCTTAGGTTTAGAGTTAGGGTTAGGTTCACTGTTAGTTCTAGGGTTAGGTTTATATTTAGGGTTAGGGTAGGTTTAGTTTTAGGTCTAGTGTTATCATTAGGGTTAAGTTTAAGCTTAGAGTAATTGGTAGGGTTCAAGCTCGGGTTAGGGGTTGGGTTAAGGTTAGGATTAGGGCTGGGGTTAGGTTTCGGGTTAGGCCTTGGGTTAGTGTTAGGGTTAGATTAAGTGTAAGGGTTAGGGATTGAGGTAGATTTGGGCTAGGGTGAGGGTTAGGTTTACAGTCTGGGCTAGAGTAGGTTTACGGTTAGGTTTATGGCTAGGGTTAGCATTAATTACAGGATTATTGTTAGTATAATGGATAGAATTAGAGCTAGAGTTTGGGCTATGGTTCCAGTTAAGATAAGGGCTAGAGTTAGGGTGAGGTTTAGTGTTTGAGCTAGGGTTATTTTAGGGTAAGGTTTAGTGTTTGAGCTAGAGTTAGGGCTAGAATGATGGTTAGGGTTGGGGTTAGGGCTACGTTTAGGGTTAGAGTTATGCTTAGGGTTAGGTTTAGGGCTGTAATTAGTGTTAGGTTTTGTGTGAGGTTTAGGGCTACTGTTAGTTATACGGGTAATGTAAGAGCTAGGGTTATGATTATGCCTATATTTAGAGTTTGTCTACTGTTAGAATTAGTTTCTGGGTTAGGATAAGGTTTATAGCTAGGGTTTTTGTTAGGGTAAATGTCAGGGTTAAGGTTAGGATTAGGTTTAGGTTTAGGTCCAGAATGAGGTCTAGGGTTATGTCTAGGGGTAGAGTTAGTGTTTGGTTTAAGTTAAGGGTTATTGTTAGGGCTAAGGATAGGATTATGGCTATATTTTGGATTAGTTTTAGGCTAGGGCTAGTGTTAATGTTAGGTTTAGGTTTAGGGTTAATGGTAGGGCTAGTGTTAGGTTTTGGATAAAAATTAGGGTCAGGTTTAAACCTAGGTTTAGTGTTAGAGTCAGAATAAGTGTCAGGGTAAGAGTTAGGATTTGGGTTAAGTTTAGAGCTAGAATGAGGGTTAGGGATAGGACTAGTAATAGAGTTAGGGTTAGGGGTTGGCATAGAATTAGGGTTAGGACTAGGGTAGCAATAGTGTGAGGGTTTGATTAAGTGTAAGAAATAGAGTTAGAGCTAGGATTAGGACTAGGGATAGGGTTAGCGTTAAAGCTAGGATTAGGCCTTGGATTGGGGCTAGGTTTTGTGTTAGGTTTAGGGCTATGGCTAATTTAAAAACTGGCATTACAATTAGGGCTAGTTTTAGGCTTAGGTTTAGGGTGAGGTCTAGTGTTAGGATTAGGTTTAGGGATAGGGTGATGTTTAGAGCTAGGGTTATTTTTAAGATTAGAGTCAGGGTTAGTATTATTTCTAGGGTTAGGATTAGGACTCTCATTAGGGCTAGATTTAGGGCTAGCTGCAGGGTTAGGTTTTGGTTTAGGTTAAGTGTTAGGGTCAGTGAAATGGCTCGGTTTTGCTTGAGAGCTAGGGCTTGTGTTAATGCTAGTTTTCAAATTAGCTTTAGGTTAGAGCTAGTGTTAGGGTGTGGTTTAGGCTTAGGGTTAGGGTTAGATTTATAGTTAGGGTTAGATCTAGGTTTAGGGTACAGCGAAGTTTAGGTCTAGGGTTAGGGATAGGGTTTGAGTTATCATAATTGATAGAGTTAGAATTAGGGATAGGGCTAGGGTGAGAGTTATTGTTAGGATTAGATTTAGGGTTAGAATTAGGGCTTAATCTGAGCTAGAATTAGAGCTACGGTTAGTATTAAGGCTGAGCCTAGATTTATGGCTAGGGTTATGGTTATGGTGACGGTTAGGTGTATGTTATAGCTAGCTTTAGAACTAGGGCAAGGGTTAAAATTAGGGCTTTATTAGGGCTATGGCTAATGTCAGGTCTAGGGTTATAGTTAGATATAGCTTTAGCATTAAGATTATTAGGGTTAGGGTTAGGTTTATGAATATGGCTAGGTTTAGGGTTAAGGTTTGGTTTAGTATAATGTATAAGTTTAATTTTAGGAATAGGTTTATGGTTATCCTAAGGTTAGCATTCGGTTTAGGATTAGAATTAGGGTAATGGATAGGGTTACAGCTCGGGTTAGGGCTAGATTTATGGTTAGGATTAAGGCTAGGTTTAGGGATAGGTTTTGGGTTATGTCAGGGGTTAGGGTTCAGGTTAGCTTTAGGGTAAGTGTTAGGGCTAGAATTAGGGTTATAGTTAGGGTTAAAGGCTGTGTTATGGCTCTGATTAGGGATAGGTTTTGTGTTAGGTTAGGGCTAGGTTTAGGGCTCCAACGAATGTAAGAACTAGGGTTATGGTTAGAACTAGTTTTAGGGTTAGGGTTAGGGCTAGGTCTAGGTTTAGGTTTAGGTTTAGGTTTTGAGTGATGTTTAAAGCTAGGGTTAGTGTTAGGGTCAGAGTCAGGGTAAGAGTTTGTTTTAGCGTGAGGGATAGGACTTGAATTAGAGCTTGGTTTAGGGCTAGGTGTAGGCTTAGGGTTTGGTTGATGTTAAAGGTTAGGGTTAGGGCTATGGCTTGGTTGATTTGTAGGGCTAGGGCTAGGGTAAGGCTGGTTTTAGGACTAGCATTAGTGTTACGGCTTGTGTTAGTGAGAGGTTAAGCTTAGGGTTAGGGTTAGATTTAGAGTTAGAGTTTGATATAGGATTAGGGCTAGAGCTAGGGTTAGGGCTAATGTAAATGCAAGTGATAAGATTATAGTAAGGGATGGGATTTGAACTAGAAATGGGGCTAGGGCTAGAGTTAGATTTAGTCTTACGGCTAGGGTTAGGTTAGGTTTAGGACTAAATTAGGGCTAGAATTAGGTCTTGTGTTTGTATTAAGATTAGGCCTAGTTTAGGCTTAGGTTTAGGTTTAGGGATAGCGTTAGGTTTATGGGAAGGGATGCGGTTAGAGCCAGTTTTTGGGCTAGGTCAAAGTTTAAAATTTCTGTTAGGGCAAGGGTAATGGTTTGATTTAAAAATAAGTCTAGGTTTAGGGCTAGGATGATGTCCAGGGATTGTGTTAGTGTTATTGGAAGGATTAGGGCTAGGGCTAGTGTCAGGTCTAGGCTTACATTAGGGATAGATTGAGGGTTATATTTATGGCGAGGTCTAATGTAAGGATTCGGGTTAGGATAAGGGTCAGGTTTAGATCTAGGGGTATTATTAGTGTTAGAATTAGGTTTCAGGTTTGCTTTAGGTTAGGGTTTAGGTTTAGACTTGAATTAGCATTAGGTTTTGGTAGGGTAATGATAGGTTTTGGTATAAGGTTCATGATAGGTTTAGGATAATTGATAAGGTTAGAGTTAGCAAAAGGTTCAAGGTTAGGCCTAGGGTTAGCCTTAGGTTTGTGATTGTGCTTAGGGTAAGGGTTAGGACTAGGGCTAGGGTTATGGTTATTATTAAGGCTAGAGTTAGGGTTAGGCCTAGGATTAGGGTTAGGTTTAGGTTTAGTGTATGGTTTAGAGTTTGAGCAATGGTTAGCAGTAGGTCAAGGGTTAGGTTTAGGGTTATGTCTAGGTTATTGTTATGGTTAGGGTCAAGGTTAATGTTAAGTTTAGGCCTAGGGTTAACATTAGGTTTAGGGTATTGGATAGGGTTTGATGTTGTGTTAGGGTTAGGGTTAGGGTTAGGTTTAGGCTTAAGGTTATGCTTAGTGATAGGTTTAGTGTTAGGTTTAGGATATTGTTAGAGTTTGAGCAAGGGATAGCTGAATGGCAATGGTTAGGTTTATGGTTATGTCTAGGGTTAGGGTTAGAGTAGATTTAGGGTAAGGGCTAGGATTATCATCAGGGTTCGGGTTAGGTTTAGGGTAATGAGTAGTGTTAGAGCTAGGGTTAGGGCTAGGGTTATCATTAAGTTTTGGGTTAGAGTTAGAGTAATATGTAGGCTTAGAGCTAGGGTTAGAGATATGGTTAATGTTAGGATTAGGGCTATGGGTAAGGTTAGGTTTAGGTTTAGTTTATGGGTTAGTGTTAGGGTTAGGTTAAGTTTAAGTGTTAGAGATTAAGCTAGTGTTTGGACTAGGACGAGGATTAGGGTAAGAATCAGTGTGAGAGTTAGGGCTAGGTTTAGCATTAGGGTTAGGATTAGGGTTAGGGTAATGGATAGAGTTAGAGGTAGGTTTTGGCCTATGGTGATGGCTAGTTTCAGGGTTAGTAATATGGCTAGGTCTAGTGTTAGGGTTATGTGTTTTGGAAATATAAGGTTTAGAGCTAGGGTTAAGATTAGGGATACACTTAGGACTATTTTCAGGCCTAAAATTATGGCTAGGTTTTGTGTTTGTTTAGGCCTAGTGTTAGGTCCATGGGTAATGTAAGAGCTAGGGTTATGATTAGGGCTAGTTATAGGGTTATGGTTTTGGCTAGGTCTAATGTTAGGATTAGGTTTTGGTTTAGGGTGAGCTATGGAGCTAGGATTATGTTAGGGTCAGGGCCAGTGTTCAGGATAGAGTTAGTGTTGAATTTAGTGCCAGAATTAAGACTAAGATTAGGTCTAGTGGTAGGGTTAGCGTTTGGGTTAGCTTAAGGATTATTGTTAGGGCTAGGGCTAGGTTGTTGTTCAGGTCTAGGGCTAGAGATATTGATAGATTTACGATTAGGTTTAAGTCTATTCCTCGTGTTAGGTTTAGGTTTAAGTATATTATTACAGGTAGGGTTAATGTTAGGGTTTGGTTTCAGGTTAGTGTCAGGTTTATACCTACGGTTACTGTTAAGGGTCAGAATAAGTGTCAGGGTCAGGTTTGTTCTTGGGTTAGGGTGAGAGCTAGAACAAAGTTTAGAGTTAGGACTTGTAATAGGGTTAGGGTTTAGGTTAGGCTAAGGACTAGAGTTAGCATTAGGTTTAGGGTTTAGCTTGAGGTAATGGACAGGGTAAAATCTAGGGTTAGATCTAGGCTTAGGGTATGTATTAAGACTAGTTTTAGAGTCAGGGTTAAAACTAGGGTTATCACTTGGCTTAGGGCCAGGTTTTGGGTTAGTTTGGGGCTAGTGTTAGGCCTACAACTAATGTATTAACCAGGGTTATGATTAGGGCTACTTTTTGGGTAAGTGTTATGGCTAGATAAATTTAGGGCTATGGCTTGGTTTTGTTTTAGGGCTAGGGCTATGGTTAGGGCTATTTTAGGCTTAGCATTAGGTTTATGGTTAGTGTTAGGTTTAGGTTTAGGCTTAGGGTTAAAGTTAGATTTCGATTTAGAATGAAATCTAGGGTTAGGTCTAGGGCTAAGGATAGGGCTACTGTTAGGTCTTTGTTTATGGCTAGGATTAGGATTATGTTAAAGGATAGGGTTAAAACTAGGTATAGGGCTAGGGTGAGAGTGAAAGTTAGTCTTCTGGCTAATCTTAGTGTTTCATTAGGTATAGGGCTTAATTAGGGCTAGGAATAGGGCTAGGTTTATGGTTTTGTTTTGGCATAGGTTTAGTTTTAGCCTTAAGTTTAGGTTTTTTGTAAACGATGGGGTTAGAGTTAGGGATAGGGCTAGGGTGAGGGTTAGAATTAGTGTTAGGGCTAGGGGTTCATTAGAGTTATGATTAAGGCTAGGTTAAGGGATAGGATAAGGGCTATGGTTAGTGTTAGGGTTAGGGCTAGTATTAGTGTTAGGGAAAATGTCAGGTCTAGGGATACAGTTAGAGATAGTTTTAGGTTTAGGTTTATGGCTATGTTTAGTGTAAGTGTTAGGTTTCGGGTAGGGGTCAAATTTAGAGCTAGGGGTATTATTATGGTCAGGGTCATATTTAGGGTTTTGTTTACTATAGGGTTTAGGGTTAGACTCGAATTAGCATTAGGGTTTGGGTTAGGATAATGATAGCGGTTTGTTTAGGGTTCAGGTTAGATTTAGCATCATGGATAGTTTTACATTTAGGGATACGGTTAGATTTAGACCTAGAGTTAGCATTATAATTAGGGTTATGTTTAGGGTAATTGGTAGGGTTAGAGCTAAATTTAGGTCTAGGGTTATGAATAGGATTAGGGCTAGGGTTAGGATTAGGGTTATGGTTTCGTTTTGTGTTAAGTTTAGGGCTAGAATTACGGCTAGGATAATTGTCAGGTCTAGGATTATTGCTAGGGATAGATTTAGGGTTAAGTTTATGGCTAGGTCTAGTATACGGGTTAGGTTTAGGGGTAGGGTCAGTGTTAGAGATAGGTATATTATTATGGGAAGGGGCAGAGTTAGAGTTTGGGTTTTGTTAAGGTTTAGCGTTAGGGCTTGATTTAGCATTAGGGATAGAGTTAGTGTAATGTTAGAGTTAAGTTTAGGGTTCAGGTTAGTTTTAGGTAAATGAAATAGCTTAGGGTTAGGGATAAGTTTAGGTTTTAGGCCTAGGGTTATCATTAGAGTTATGGATATGATTACGATAATGAATAAGGTTAGAGCTAGTGATAGGGCTAGGGTTATGTTTAGAATTCTGGCTAGTTTTAGGGTAATGTTTAGGGCTATTTTCTGGGTTAGGTTTAGGTTTAGGGTTAGATTTAAAACTATGGTTAAGGCTCAGATTAGGGCCTGCTTTTAGGTTTGATTAGGGCTAGAATTAGAGCTATGGCAATGTATGAACTAGTGTTGCAATTAGTGCTAGTTTTAGGGTTATGATTAAGGCTAGGTCTAGTGTTAAAGTTAGTTTTAGGGTTAGGGTGATGTTTAGAGCAAGGGTTATTGTTAGAGTTAGTGTCAGAGTCAGGGTTAATTTTAAGATTAGGGTTAGAATTCGAATAAAGTTAGTACTAGTTGTATGGTTAAGGTTTGGTTTAGGTTAAGGGTTAGGGTTGGTTTTGTTTTAGGGCTAGGGCTATGGTTACGGCTAGATTATGGATTAGCATCAGGGTTAGGGCTAGTGTTAGGTTGAGGTTTAGGCTTAGGGTTAGGGTCAGATTTTGAGTTTGGGTTATATCTAGTGTTAGGGCTAGGGCTAGCATTAGGGTGAGAGTTAGGGTTATGGTAATGAATATGATTAGACCTAGGGATACGGCTAGGGTGAGAATTGGAATTAGTCATAGTAGTAGTCTTAGGATTAGGGTTAGAAGTAGGGCTAAATTATGGCTATGATTAGGGCTAGAGTTAGGGTTTGGGTTAGAGATAAATTAGGGTTTAGAATTAGGGCTATGGTTAATTTTAGGTTTAGGGCTACATAAGGGGTAGTATTAAGGCTAGGGTTAGTGTTAGGGTTAAACTAAGTGTTTAGGCTAGAGTTAGGGTTAGCATTGGTATTAAGGTTTAGTTTAGGGGAATGGGTGAGGTTATAGCTAGCTTTAGGGATAGGGTGAGTGTTAGAATTAGGATTAGGCCTAGGGTTATGTTTCAGATTAAGATTAAGGCTAGGGTTAGGGCTAGTTTAAGAGCTAGGGTTTCTGTTAGGGTTGTGGCTAGGACCAGGTCTAGGGTTAATATCAGGTTTAGGGTTAACGTTAAAAATAGTTTTAGGATTAAGTATGGCTAGGGTTATGTAAGAGTTAGGTTTAGGTTAAAGGTCTGCTTTAGGGCTAGGTTTATTATTAGGGTCAAGGTCAGGGTCAGAGTTAGCATTTGGTTTAGCTAAATGTTTAATATTAAGGCTCAAATTAGCATTAACTTTAGGTTCAGAATTAGTGTCATTGATAGGGTTTAGTTTAGGTTTCAATTAAGGTTTAGGGTAATGAATGAGTTAGGTTTAGCAATCGGGTTAGGGTTACCATTAGGGTTAGGGTTATGTTTAGTGTAATGGATAGTTTTAGATCTAGGGTTAGAGATAGGTTATGGTTTGGATTAAGTCTAGGATTAAGGTTAGGTTTTGGGATAGGGATAGGGTGTCATTTTGGGTAAGTTTTAGGGTTAGGGTAAGTTTTAGTTGTAGGGCTAGGATTATGGTTAGATTAGGGTAAGGGTTAGTGTTTGAGCTAGAGTTAGGGCTAGGGCAAGTGTTAGGTTCAATATTAGGTATATGTTTACATTTATGGTTAGAGTTAGGTTTAGTGTTTAGGATGGGGTTTTAATTAGGGTTAAGGTTAGGGTAAGGGTAATGGATATGGTTAGAGCTAAAGTTCAGGCTAGGTTTAACGTTAGAATTAGGAATACGGTTAGGCATAGGGTTTAGGATAGAGCAGGGCTACAGTTTGGACAATGACTAAAGTATGAACTAGGGTTCTGATTTGGCTGGTTTTAGGGTTAGGTTAAGGCTAGATAGGGTGTTAGGATTAATTTTAGTTTAGGGTCATATTTAGAGCTAGGATTAATGTTAGGGTAGGTGTCAGGGTCAGGGTTAAATTTAGAGTTAGTATTAGGGTTAGTTGTAGGGTTAGGGTTTAATTTAGGTTAAGGGTTAAGATTAGGGCTATGGTTTGGTTTTGGTTTATGGTTAGGGCTAGGGATAGGGCAGGTTTTAGGATTAGCATTATGGTTAGGGGTAGTGTTAAGGTTTGGTTTAGGCTTATTGTTACAGTTATATTTATAGTTAGGTTTAGATTAGGCCTAGACTTCGATCTAGGATTAGGATTAAGGCTAAGGATAGAACTAGGGCTAGGGCTAGGGCAAGAGTTAGAGTTAGTCTTATTCCTAGGTTTAGGGTTAGGATAGGATTAAATAAAAGCTAGGCTTAACACTAGAATTTGTGTTAGGCCTAGCTTTAGGGTGAGTGTTAAGGTTATTTATAGGGTTATGGTTAGTTTTTGGGTATAGGATTAGGTTATAGGTAGGTTTAAGGCTAGGGTGAGGAATAAAATTAGGGTTAGGGCTCGGGTTATGTTTCAGGCTAGGATTAAGCCTAGTTTAAGGGCTAGGATTATGGCTAGGGCTAATTACAGGTCTAGTGTTACAGTTAAAAATAGTTTTAGGTTCAGGTTTATGGCTAGGTCTAGTGTAAGGATTAGGTTTAGGTTTAGGGTCAGGTTTAGAGCAAAGCATACTCTTAGGGTCAGTTTCACGATTAGTGTTTTGAATAGGTTAAGGTTTAATTTTAGGGCTCGAATTAGCATTAGAGTTAGGATTAGGGTAAAAATAGTGTTAGGTTTAAGTTTCAGGTTAGGATTAGGGTAATGAATAGGGTTAGGATTAGGGATACCGTTAGGTTTAGGCCCAATTTTAGCATTAGGGTTAGGTTATGGTTATGGTAATGGATAGGGTTAGAGATAGGGGTATGCCTAGGGTTATCATTACAATTATTGATAGGATTAGGCTTAGGGTTCGGGTTAAGGTTAAATCTAGGGTTATAGCTAGGGTTATAGTTATGATTAATAATAGGGTTAGTGTTAGGGATTGTGCTTAGAATAAGGCTATGTGTGGGGTTAAGTTAAGGCTAGGTTTAGGGTAACGGGTGATGTAAGTACCTCGGTTGTGATTAGGACTAATTTTAGGGTTAGGGTTAGGGCTAGGTCTATTGTTAGGTTTAGGTATAGGGTTAGGGTGATATTTAGAGCTAGGGTTAGTGTGAAGGTCAGAGTCAGGGTCAGGGTTAGTTTTAAGGTTTGGCTGAAAATTCAAATTATGGCTAGAGTTATGGCTAAGTGTAGGGTTGGGGCTTAGTTTTTATTAAGGGATAGGGCTAGGTCTATGGCTTTTTTTGTTTTAGGGCTAGGGTTAGTGCTAGTTTTAGGATTAGCCTTAGGTTTAGGGCTAGTGTTAGGTTTAGGTTTAGGCTAAGGGTTAGGGTTACATTTATAGTTAGGGTTAGATCTAGGGTTCCTGCTAGGCCTACAAATAGTGCTAGTGTTAAACCTATGGTTTCGGCTAGGATATGGGTTTCAGGAAAGTATAGGGTTAGAACTAGGTTTAGGACTAAGGTTATAATTATATTTACTCTTTGGGCTAGGTTTAGAGTTAAGGTTAGGGATAGGGCTAAATTAGATCTAAGAATACTGCTAGGGTTAGTGTTAGAGTTAAGCCTATGTTTATGGTTAGTGTTATAATTAATGCTATGTTTAGAACTTTGATAAGGGCTAGGGGTTGTGTTGTGGTTAGGGTTAGTATCATGGCTAAGGCTAATATCATGTCTAAGCTTAAGCTTAGGGATAGTTTTCGGGTTAGTTTTATGGCTAGGTCTCTTGTAAAGGTTAGGTATAGGGTAAGAGTGAGGTTTAGAGCTAGGGGAATTATTAGGGTCAGTGTCAGTGTTAGGGTTTGGTTTAGGTTTGAGTTTTGGGTTAGGGCTTAAAATATCATTAGGGTTAGGGGTAGGGTAATGATTTGATTAGGTCTAGGGTTCAGGATAGGTTTAGGGCAATGATAAGCTTGGGGATTGTGATACATTTAGGGTTAGGCCTATGGTCAGCATTAGGGTAAAGGTTATGTTTAGGTTAATTATACAGTTAGACTTAAATTTATGGCTAGGGCAATGGTTCAAATTAGGTCTTGATTTAGGGTTAGGGTAAGGGTTAGAACTAGGGTTAGGTTAAAGTTATGTATATTGTAAGGGTTAGGTTCTGAGCTATTGTTATTGCTAGGCTGAGTCTTATGTTCAGGATTAGGTCTAGGGATAGGATTACGGTAGATTTTGGGTTAGGGTTAGGGTTAGGATTAGACATAGGATTGATGGTAAGATCAGTAAAAGGGTCAGAGTTAGTGTTAGGGTTTTGGATAGGGTTAGATTTAGAATGAGAGCAAGGGTAAGGGCTATTAGTAAGGTTAGTGTTTTGCTTAGCCTAAGGATTAGGGATAGGTCTAGGGTTACCCTTAGGTTTAAGGATTTCTTAAGTAAGGGATTGGTTTAGAGTTAGGGTTAGGGCTATGGTTATCTTTAGAGATAGGATTAAAGCTAAGTTTTGGGCTTGGATTAGGCCTAGGTTTTGTGTTAGTGTTAGGGCTAGAGTTAGGGCAATGGCTAATGTAAGAACTAGGGTTACCATTAGGGTTAGTTTTAGTGTTAGGGTATGGGTTAGGTTTAGTGTTTGGGTTAGCTTTAAGGTTAGGGTGTTATTTTTAGCTAGGATTTGTGTTAGAATAGGAGTCAGGGTCAGGCTTAGTTTTAGGGTTAGAGTTAGAACTCAAATTAGGGCTAGGGTTACTGTTCGGGTTCAATTTAAGGTGAGGGAATTGAGTGAGTCTTAGGATATGAGTCAGCATCAGGGTTGGTTTTAAGGTTAGGGTTAGCACTCGAACTAGGGCTAGGGTTAAGGTAAGGTTTAGGGTTAGAGCAAACGTTTGGTTTTGTTTTAGTCCTGTGGCTAGGGTTTTGCTAGTTATAGTGTTAGGCTTAGGCTTAGTGATAGGGTTAAATTTGGAATTAGGGTTAGACCTAGGGTTAGGGCTAGAACTAAGTATAGTGCAAGGGTTATGGCTAGGTTTATGGTTATGGTAAGCGATAGGATTAGAACTAGGGATAGGACTAGGGTGCGAGTTAGTCTTTGGGCTAGGGTTAGGTTAGGGTTAGAGATAGGGCTAAATTAGGCTAGTATTAGGGCTAAGTTTAGTGTTTAGTTTAAGCCTATGGTTAGGGTTAGGATTAGGGATAGGGTTAGGTTTAGAGTTTAGAATTAGCATGTAGAATTTAGGTTTAACATTAGGGCAAAGTTTGTGGTAATGGATGGTTTTATAGCTAGGTTTAGAAGGAGGGTGAGGGTTATAATTATGGTTACGGCTGTGGTTAAGGTTAGGGTTATGATTAAACCTAGTTTTAAGGCTAGAATGAGGGCTAGAGATTTTTTTTTTAGGGATAGGGCTAGAATTAGTGCTAGGGCTAATTTCAGGTTCAGAATTATGGTTAAAGATAGTTTTAGGATTAGGATTATGGGTACGTCTAGTGTAAGGGTTAAGTTTAGGATTAGTGTCAGGTTTAGAGATAGGGGTATTATTAGGGTCAAGATCTAGGTTAGGGTTTGGGATAGGTTAAGGTTTAACATTAGGGCTTAAATTAGCATTAGGGTTGGGGTTATGGTTATGGTAATGGATAGAGTTAAAAATCAGTTTAGGGCTCGGGTTATGGTTATGATTAGGGCTAGATTGTGGGTTAAGTTAGTGCTAGGGTTAGGTTTATGGCTAATGTAGGGTTATGATTACAGGTAATTTTAGTGTTTTAGAGCAGGTTTACTGTTAGGTTTAGTTTTAGGTTTAGGGTGCTGTTTAGACCTCGGGTTAGTGTTATGGTCAGAGTAAGGGTCAGGGTTAGTTTTAGGGTTTGGATTAAAACTCGAATTAGGGTTGGGGTTAGGCCTAGGTGTAGGGTTAGGGCTTGGTTTAAGTTAACAGTTATGGTTAGAGCTTTGGCTTGGTTTTGTTTTAGGGCTAAGGTTAGGGTTAGTGAATTTTTTAGGAGTAGTGTTATGGTTAGGGCTAGTCTTAGATTTAGGCTTAGGGTTCAGTTTAGGGTTAAATTTAGAGTTAGGTTTTTACTAACGTTAGTGCTAGGGCTAAGGATAGAACTAGGGTTTGGGATAGGGTTAGGTTTATGGGAAGTGATAGGATTAGAATGATTGATAGGGCCAGTGTGAGAGTTAGAGTTATTCTTAGGGCTAGGGTTAGGGTTAGGGTTAAAGATAGGGCTAAATTATGTATTCGGTTAGTGTTAGGGCTAGAGTTAGAGCTATTTTTTGAATTAGCATAAGGGCTAGGGCTAGTTTTAGGCTTAGGCATTGAGTTAGGGTTATATTTAAAGTTAGGTTTCGATCTAGTGTTAAAGCTAGGGCTAAGGGTAGAGCAATTGTGATTAAAAGGTTAGGGTTAGAGTTAGGGTTACGTTTAGGGTAAGGGATGTGCTTTTTGCTAGGTTTAGAGCTACTGTAAGGGGTATTATTAGGGTTAGGGCTATAGTTAGGGTTAGGGTTATGATTAAGGCTAGCATTATGGCTAGGATGAGGTTTAGGTTTTGTGTTAGGGTTAGAGATATTATTAGGGCTAGGGATAATGTCAGGTCTAGTGTTATAGTTAGGGCTAGATTTAGTGTTAGGTCTATAGCTTTGTCCAGTGTAAGGATTAGGTTTAGGGCAAGATTCAGGTTTATATCTAGAGTAATTTGTAGGATCAGGGTCAGGGTTAGGGTTTGGGTTAGGTGAGGGTTTAGGTTTAGGGTAATGACAGGGTTAGTTTTAGGGTTCAGGTTTGGTTTAGTGTAATGGATAGGGTTATGGTTAGGCCTAAAGTTACCTTAAGATTTAGGGTTATTGTTAGGGTAATGAATAGGTTTAGACCTAAGGTTAGGGCTAGGGTAATGTATAAGATTAGTGGTAGTTTGGGGTTAGGGTTAGGTTTAATTTTAGGGTTAAAGCTAAGTTTACTATTCGGCTTAAAGCTAGGTTTTGGGTTAGATTAGAGCTAGGGTTAAGGTTATGGCTAATTTGTACAGTAGGATTATGTTTAGTGCTAGTTATAGGGTTAGCGTTGGGCCTACGTCTAGCGTTAGGTTGAGGTTTACGGTGTTGATAGTGTTTTGAGCCAGGGTTAGTGTTAGGGTAAGAGTCAGGTCAGGGTTAATTTTCAGGTTAGGTTTAGGCCCAGAAAAAGATATGGTTAGGGCTATGTGTAGGGTTAGGGTTTGGTTTAGGATAAGGGTTAGGGTTATGGCTATGGCTTGGTTTTGTTTTAGGGCTAGTGCTAGTGTTAGGGCTAGTTTTAGGATTAGCATTAGTGTTAGGGATAGTTTTAGGTTTAGGTTTAGGCTTAGGTTTAGGGTTAGATTTAGAGTTAGGGTTAGATCTAGGGTCATGGCCAGGGCCCTAAATAGGGCTAGGGTTAGACCAAGGTTTAAGGCTAGGATTAGGGTTCTAGTAAGGGAAATGGTTGGAACTAGGGTTAGGGTTAGGGTGAGAGTTAGAGTTAGTCTTTAGAGAGTTAGAGTTAGTCTACTAGTCCTAAGTAGTCCTAACCTAACTCAAAACCTAGACCTAATCAAAGCCCTAACCCTAGCTTTAACCCTAGCCCTAAATCTAGCCCTATCCCTAACACTTTGGGCTAGGGTTAGGTTTAGGTATAGGGCTAGATTAGAGCTAAGATTGGCGCTAGGATTAATGTTAGGGTTAGGCCTAGAGTTTGGGTTAGGGAAAAAAATAAGGGTATGTTTAGGGCTAGGATGACGGATAGGGTTTTTGTTATGGTTAGTGCTAGGATTATGGCTAGGGTTAATATCACCTCTAGGGTTAAGGTTAGGAATAGTTTTAGGGTTAGTTTTATGGCTAGGTCTAGTGTAAGGGTTAGGTAGGTTAAGAGTCAGGTTTATAGCTAGGGAAATTATTAGGGTCACAGTTAGTATTAGGGTTTGGTATAGTTTTGAGGATAGGATTAGGGCTCGAATTAGCATTTGGGTTAGGGTTAGTGTAGTAATTGGATTAGATTTAGGGTTCAGTTTAGGTTAAGTTATTTGATAGCTTTGGGGAAAGTGATAGGGGTAGGGTTAAACCTAAGGTTAGAATTATGGTAAGGGTTATGTTTAGGGTAATGGATACAGTTAGAGTTAAGGTTAGGGCTAGGGTTATGGTTAAAATTAGGTCTTTTGTTAGGGTTAAGGTGAGAGTTAGAAATAGGTTTAGGTTTAGGGTTATGTTTAGCGAGCTTGGTTCTGAGCTATGGTTAGTGCTAGGCTGATAGTTAGGTTCCTAGTTAGGTCTAGGGATAGGATTATGATAAATTTTGGGTTTGGGTTTGGGTTAGGGTTAGATCTTGGTTTAGTGTTAGGGTCAGAATAAGGATCAGGGTTAGGGTGAGGTTTTGGGATAGTGTTAGAGCTAAAACAAAGGCTAGGGTTAGGACTATTAATAGGGTTAGTGTTTTGGTAAGTCTAAAGACTAGAGATAGGTCTAGGGTTATTCTTAGTTTTAGGGTTTCACTTAGGGTAAAGGATTGATTTAGATCTTGGGTTAGGGCTATGGTTAGGGCTATGGTTAGGGTTAGAGTTAGAGTTAAAACTAGGTTTAGGGCTAGTTTTTGTGTTCGGGTTAAAGCTAGGATTAGGGCAAGAGCTAATATAAGATCTAGGGTTACCATTAGGGTTAGTTTTAGGGGTAGTTAGGGGTAGTTTGAGTGCCAAGGTTCGGTTTAAGGTTAAGGTAAAATTTATAGCTATGGTTCTTGTTAGGATAGGAGTCAGGGTCAGGGTTAGTTTTAGGGTTATCATTAAGACTCTAATTAGGGATATTTTTAATGTTAGTGTTCAGTTTGAGTTAAGGGCAGTGTTTAGATCTATGGAGAGTGTTAGAATATGAGTCAGGGACAGAGTTAGTTTTAAGGTGAGGCTTAGGGCTCGAATTAGTGCTAGGTTTAGGTCTAAGTGTAGTGTTAGTGTTTGGTTTATATTAAGGTTTAGGGTTAGGGCTAGTTCTCGGTTTTGATTTACTGCTAGGACTGGGTTAGGGCTAATTTTAAAATTATCATTGGGGTTAGGGCTAGTGTTAGTGTTAGGCTTAGGCTTAGATTTAAGGTTAGATTTAGAGTTATGGTTAGGGCTGGGACTAATTTTAGGGCAACTGTTAGGGTTAGTATTAGGTTTATGGTAGCAGACAGGTTTAGAACTAGGGCTAGGGCAAGAGTTAGAGTTAGTCTTAGATCTGGGGTTAAGATAGGGTTAGAGATAGAGCTAAATTAGGGCTAGGATTAGGGATAGGTTTTGTGTTTAGTTTAAGCCTGGGGTTAGGGTTAGGTTTAGGTTTAAATTTAGAGTAAGGGATGATATTATAGCTAGATTTAGAGGTAGGGTGAGGGTTAAAATTAGGGTTAGGTGTAGGGCTAGAGATAGGGTTATCATTAAGGCTAAGTTTAGGACAAGAATGAGGGCTTGTGTGTGTTTTTAGGGTTAGGTCTAGGATTATGGCTAGGGATAATTACAGGTCTAGAATTATGTTTAAAGCTAGTTTTAGAATTAGGTTTATGGCTAAGACTAGACTAAGGGTTAGGTGTTGGGTTATGGTCAAGTTTAGAGCTAGGCATATTATTAGGGTCAAGGTCTTGGTTAGGGTTTGAGATACGTTAAGGTTTCAATTTTTAGCTTGAATTAGTTTTAGGATTATGGTTAAGGTAATGATAGAATTAGATATAGGATTCAGGTTAGGTTTAGGTTAAAAGATAGGATTAAGGCTAGTGCTAGGATTAGGGTTCCACCAAGGGTTAACATAAGGATTATAGTTGTTTTAGGGTAGTTAATAGGGTTAGAACTAGGGTTAGGGTTAGGGTTAGGGTTAGTATTATGTCTAGGGTTAGGCTTAGGGTTATAGTTAGGGCTAGGAATATTGTTAGAGTAATCTTTAGAGTTAAAGCTAAGGTAGGGCTTGGATTTGGGATAGGTTTTGTGATAGGTAAGGTTAAGACTATGGTTCATGTAAGAATTATTGTAATGATTAAGACTAGTTTTATTTTAATGTTATTGCTAGGTATAGTTTTAGGGTTAGTTTTAGGGTGAGGGTGAACTTTAGAGCTAGGGTAAATGTTAGTGTCAGCGACAATGTTCGGGTAAGGTAATGGTTTGGGTTAAAGCCAGAATTAGGACTAGGGTTAGTTCTAGAGGTAGGTTTAGTGTTTGAGTTAGGTTAAGGGTTATTTTTAAGGCAAGGTCTAGTTGGTCTTTAGGTCTAGAGCTATAGTTATGGCTAGATTTAGGATTAGGTTTAGGTTTAGGGCTAGTGATAGGGTTCTATTTAGGTATAAGGTTAACAGTAGGGCTAGTGTTAGGGTTCAGTTTAGGGTCAGGTTTAGTTTTACAGCTAAGATTAGTGTTAGCATCAGAATAATGTTCAGGGTTAGGGTTAGGGTTTGGGTTATGGTTAGATCTAGATTGAAGGCTAGGGTGAGGACTAGTTATAGAGTTAGGTTTTGGTTAGGCTAATGATTAGTGCTAAGAATACAGTTAGCATTAGGGTGAGGGTTTGGCTTGGGGTAAGCGATAGGGTTAGAGCTAAGGTTAGGACTAGGTTTAGAGTTAGGTTTAGAATTAAAGCTTGTTTTAGGGCTCGAATTACGGCTAGTTTGTATTAGGGTTAAGACTAGTGTTATGGTTATGGGTATTGTAAGAAATAGGGTTACGATTTTCTTATGTCTAAGGTTAGGGCTTGTGTTAGGGCTAGGCCAAGTGTTAGGGTTAGTTTTAAGTTTAGGGTGATGTTTAGAGTTAGGTTTAGTGTTTGAAAATGAGTCAGGATCATTGTTAGGTTTAGAGTTAAGGCTGGTGTAGAGTTAGTGTTTAGTCTAGGGTAAAGGTTAGTATTAGGAGTATGGCTCAGTTTTATTTTAGGGCTAGGGCTAGTGTTAGGGCTAATTTTAGGAATAGCATTAGGGTTAGAGTTAATTTTTGGGTTAGGCTGAGGCCTCAGTTTAGGGTTAGTTTTAGAGATAGGTTAGTGCTAGGGCAAGTGTTATGACTAAGTTTAGAACTTGGGTTAGGGTTATGGTAAGGAATAGGGTTAGGAGTAGGGATAGGTCTTTAGTGAGAATTATAGTTAGTCTTAATTCTAGGGTAAGGGTTAGGGTAAGTAATAGGACTATATTAGGGCTAGGATTAGGGCTAGGTTTAATACTAGGGTTAGGGCTAGAGATAGGGTTATGATTAGGGCTAAGTCTAGGGTTAGGGTTAGTGTAAGGTTTAGGGTTTAAAGTATGGTTAGGCTAGGGGAGTGTTAGGTTTACTGTTAGGTCTAGGTTACGGTTATGGTTATGGTTAGGGTTAGGGTTTGGATTATGGCTAGGGTTTTCATTAGGGTTAGGATTAGTTTTAGAGTAATGTATTGGATTAGATGTAAGATTAGTTTCAATGTTAAGTTTAGGTTATGGTTAAATTTAGGTTCAGGGATAGGTTTAGTTTTGATTTATGGTAAGGTTTAGGGTTAAGTTTATGGCAAGGGTTAGGTTTAGGGTTAAGTCGAGGGTTAGGTTTATGATTAGGGTTAGGGATAGGGTTAGGTTTATGATTAGGGTTAGGGATAGGGTTAGGTTTATGATTAGGGTTAGGGATAGAGTTAGGTTTATGATTAGGGTTAGGGATAGGGTTAGGTTTATGATTAGGGTTAGGGATAGGGTTAGGTTTAGAGCTAGGGTTATTATTAGGGTTAGGGTTAGGTTTAGGGTAGTATTAGGTTTAGAGCTAGGGTTAGTACTAAGATAAGTTTAGGATTAGGAGCTAGTTGTAGGTTTATATTTATTCTAAGGGTTAGGCTTTGAGCTAGGGTTATGTCTAAGGCTTGGGTTACGGTTAGGGCTATATTTAGGATTATGGTTATGCTTAGGGTAGGATTAGGCTCAGAATAGGGATAGGTTTTGTGTTAGGTTTAGGCCCTGGGTTAAAGCTATGTGTAATATAAGATCTAGGGTTCTGATTAGAGCTAGTTTTATGGTTAGGGTTATGGCTATATCTAGTGTTAGGTTTAGGTTTGGGGTTAGGTTCAGGTTTAGAGCTAGGTTTATTGTTAGTGTTAAGGTCAATGTTCAGATTAGAGTTAGTTTAGGTTGAAAGCCAAAATTAGGTCTAAGTTTAGGTCTAGGTATAGGGTTAGTGTTCGCTTTAGGTTAAGGATTATGTTAGGGCTAGGGCTCAGGATTTTTTAGATCTAGGTTTAGAGTTATGGCTATATTTAGGATTAGACTTAGATCTAGGGCTAGTGTTAGGCTTAGGTTTAGGTATAAATTTACTGGTAGGGTTCCTTTTAGGGTCCGGTTTAGGGTTAGGGTCAGATTAGACTGAGGGTTTGTGTTAGGGTAATGATTTGAGTTAAGATTAGAGCTAGAATGCGGGCTAGGGTTAGGACTAGTTATGTGGTTAGGGTTTGGATTAGGGTATGGATTAGGATTAGGACTAAGGTTAGCATTATGTATAGGGTTTGGCTTAGAGTAAGTGATAGAGTTAGAGCTAAGTTTAGGGCTAGGGTTAGGGTTAGGGTTAGGGCTAGGGCTAGGTTTAGGTTTAGGTATACATCTAGGATTAGGACTCAGATTAGGGCTAGTTTTTCTGTTAGGTTTAGGAATAGGGTTAGGGCCATGGCTAATATAAGAACTAACGTTATGATTAGAGTTAGTATTTGGACTACATTTAGTGTTAGCACTATCTTTAGTGTTAGTGTGATATTTAGAATTAAGGTTAGTGTTAGAATATAAGTAAGGGTCAGGGTTAATTTTAGGACTAGGACAAGAATTAGAGCTAAATGTTATCGCTATGTTTAGGGTTAGGGTTTCGTTTAGGTTAAAATTTAGGGTTAAGACAATGTCTCACTTTTGTTTAAGGGATTAGGCTAGGGTTACGGCTAGTTTTAGGATTAGCAATAGTGGTAGGTCTAGTGGTAGGTTGAGGATTAGGCTTAGGGTTAGGGTCCAATGTAGAGTTATGTTTAGATGTAGGGTTAGGTCTAAGGTTAGGGCTTGTATTAGGTTTAATGTAATGGATAATGTTAGAACTACAAATAGGGCTGGGAGAGAGTTAGAGTTAGTCTTAGGCCAAGATTAGGGGTAGAGTTAGGGTTAGGGCTTAAATTAGGGCTAGGATTAGTGCTAGGGTTAGTGTTAGGGTTAGACCTATAGTTAGAACTAGAGATATGGTTTGTGTTAGGGTTAGGGTTAGTGATAGGGTTAGAAGAAAGGATGGGGTTATACCTAAGTTCAGGTCTAGGGCTAGGGTTAAATTTAGAGATAGGGCTAGAGTCAGGGTTTGGGTTAGGATTAAGGCTAGGTTAAGGCCTAAGATGAGGACTAGTGTTTGTGTTAGAATTAGGGCTAGGATTAGGGTGGGGGCTAATATCAGGTCTGGTTATGGTTATGGTTATGGTTATGGTTATGGTTAGTTTTAGTGTTAGGTTATGGCTAGTTATAGTGTAAGAGTTAGGTTTAGTTTAAGGGTTAGGTTTAAAGCTAGGTGTATTATAGGGCCAGGGTTCGAGTAGGGTTTGTTTTAGGTTAAGATATAGGATTAAGGCTTGAATTAGCATTAGGGATGCAGTTAGGTTTCGAGCTAACGATAGGGCTAGGGTTAAGGTTAGATTTAGGACTAGGGTTAAGTTTAGGCCTACAGTTAGTGTCAGGGTTAGGTTTTGGGTAAATATTAGGATTTGAGCTAAGATTAGGGCTAGTGTGAGGGTTAGGGTTAGATTCAGGGATAAAGTTAGGGTTAGGGTTAGGGTTAGGTTTATTTTTTTTTGGGCTAGAATTAGGTTTAGGCTGAGGGTTAGGGTTAGGGTTAGGACTAGGATTCTTGTTAGGGTTACAATAAGGCCTAGAATAAGGGGTATGTTTTGTGTGAGGTTTATGGCTAGCATTAGGGCTATGGGTAATATAAGAGCTAGGGATATAATTATGGCTAGTTTTAGGGTTAGGGTTATGGATAAGTCTAGAGTTCTAGTTAGGTTTTGGGTTAGGATAAGATTTAGAGCTAGGGTTGCTTTTTGGGTAATAGTCATTGTTCGGGGTAGGGTTTGGTTTAGGGTGATGGCCAGATTTAGGATTAGTGTTGGGTCTAGGCATAGAGATAGTCTTTACGATAGCATAACAGTTATTGTTAGGGCTAGTTCCATGTTTTTGTTTAGGGCTAAGGCTAGATTTTTGACTCTATTTAAGACTAGATTTGGTCTAGTGCTAGTGTTATTGTTAGGTTTAGGTATAGGTTTACTTATAGTTGTAGTGTTAGGGTTCGCTTTATGGTTAGTGTTAGGTTTAGACCAGAGGTTAATGTTAGGCTCAGAATAAGGGTCAGGGTTAGAATTAAGATTAGAGATAGAAAGAGGGCTAGCGTTAGAACTAGTAATAGAGATAGGGTTCGATTAAGGCTTAGGATTATAGTTAGGACTAGGGTAGCATTAGGGTGAGGGTTTGGCTTAGGGTAAGGGATAGGGTTAGTGGTAGAGTTAAAATTAGGGTTAGGGTTGTGGCTAGGATTAGGATTAAACCTAGGTTTAGGGCTTGGAATAGGGCTAAGATCTGTATTAGCATTAGGGCTACAGCTAATGAAATAAATAGGTTTCTGATTAGGGCTAGTTCCAGGGTTAGCTTTAGGTCAATGTTTAGAGCTAGCGTTACTTTTAGGGTCCGAGTAAGAGTCAGGGTTACTTCTAGGGTTAGGGTTAGGGCACAAATTAGGGCTATGTTCAGGTCTATGTGTAGGGTAAGGGTTTGGTTTAGGTTAAGGTTTAGGGTTAAGGTTATTGCTCTATTTTGTTTTTGGGCTAGGGTACTGTTAGGGCTAGTTTTCCAATTAGCATTTGGGTTAAGGCTAGTGTTAGAGTGAGCATTAGGCTTAAGTTTACTGTTAGATCCAGTGTGAAGGTTAGGGCTAGAGTTGGGGCTAGATATAGGGATAGGATTTTGCTTGTGGTAAAGGATAGGTTTAGAACTAGGGCTAGGGCTAGGGCGAGAGTTAGAGTTTGTCTTAGTGCTAGGGATAGTGTTAGGTTTAGGGTCAGGGCTAAATTAGAGTTAGATTAGAGCTATGGTTATTAGTAGGTTTAGGCCTAGGTTTAGGGCTAGGGTTAGAGTTAACATTAGGTTTAGGGTAAGGTATTATGTTACAGCTACATTTAGGGCTAGGACAAGGCATAAAATTAGGGTTAGGGCAAGGGCAAATGTTAGTGTTAGAATTAACACTAGGCTTAGGGATAGGATTAGGGCTAGGATTTGTGTTAGGTTTAGGGCTAGGATTAGGGATGGGCTAATGTGAGGTCTAGGGTTATGGTTAAGGATAGTTTCTGGCTAAGGATTAAGGCCAGGTCTATTGTAAGTGTTAGGTTTAAGGTTAGGGTCAGATTTACAGCTAGGGGTATTATTAAGGTCAGAGTCAGGATTAGGGTATGTGTTAGGTTAAGGATTAGGCTTAGGGCTCAAATTAGCATTAAGGTTACTGTGAGGGTTAGGTTAATGTATATGGTTAAGTTTAGGGTTAAGTTTAGATTTTGAGTAATGAACAGGTTTAGGGTTAGGGATAGGGCTAGGTTTAGGCCTAGGAATAGAATTCTGTTAGGGTTATGGTTAGGGAAATAGATTGGATTTGAGCTACAGTTAGGACTAGGGTTATGGTTAGGTTTGTGCAATGGTTAGTGTTAGGCCTAGGGTTAGAATTTGGTTAGGATTTTGTTTAGGGTAATGGATAAGATTAGAGCTAGAGATAGAGCTAGTATTAAGGTTAGAATTAGGGCTATGATTTGTGTTAGATTTCGGGTTAGGACAAGGTTTAGGTTTATGGTTAAGTTTAGGTTAAGTTTTAGGACTAGGTTTAGGGTTAAGGCTACAGTTAAAGCTAGGGTTAGGGTTCTGATAGGTCTAGATTTTGAGTTCTGTTAGGGCTATTTAGGACTAGGGCTAATGTTAGAACCTGAATTATGATTAGGACTAGTGTTAAGTTTAACATTATGTCTAAATCTAGAGTGTAGATTAGGTTTAGTTTTAGGTTGATGTGATTAGAGATAGGGTTAGTGTTACTGTGAGAGTCAACATCAGTGTTACTGATCAGAGTTAAGGATAGCCTCAAATTAGGGCTATGGTTAAGGCTAGGTGTAGGGATAGGGTTTGTGTAAGGGTTAGGGTAAGAATTAGGGATAATTCTAATGTCAATTATAGGATTATTTTTTGGTTATAGTTAGGATTAGGGCTTTGTCACAGTTTTGTTTAACAGAAAGGGCTACTTTTAGGATTAGTAATAGTGTTAGCACTAGTTGTATTGTGAGTTTTAGGCTTAGATTTATTGTTATGGTTAGATCTAGGTTTAGGGCTATGGCTATGTTTAGGGCCAAGGTTAGGGCTAATGTCAGTGTTATTAATAGATAGAGTTAGAACTAGAAATAGGTCTAGGGCAGGAGTTAGTTAGTCTTAGGGCTAGGGTTAGGGTTAGGTTTAGGGTTAGGGATAAATTAGGCATGTTTTAGGGCTAGAGTTAGGGTTAGGGTAAGGGGAAGGGATGGGGTTATAGCTTGGTTTAGGGCTATGGTGAGGGTTAGAATTAGGGTTAGGATTAAGGCTATGTTTAGTGCTAGGATGAAGGTTTGTGTTAGGGCTAGGGCTAGGATTAGGTATAGGGCTAATGTCAGGTCTAGATTTATGGTTAGTGTTAGTTTAAGGGTTAGGTTATGGCTAGGTCTAATGTAAGGGTTAGGTTTAGGTAAGGGTCAGGTTTAAAGCTAGGTGTATTATTATTAGGGTCAGAGTCCATGTAGGGTTTTGTTTAGGTTAAGTTTAGGGTTAAGGATTGAATTAGCTTTAGGTTTAGGGTTACGGATAGGGTAATGAATAGGATTAAGTTTAGGGTTCAGTTTTGATTTAGTATATTCCTAGGGTTAGCATATGAATTAATCTCATCTTAAGGTAATGGATAGTGTTAAAGCTAAGGTTACGGCTAGGGATAAGTTTATAATTAGGGCTAGGGTTAAGGTGAGGCCTAGGGTTAGTGTCAGGTATAGTTTTAGTTTAACTATTAGCATTTGAGCTTGGGTTAGGTCTTGGGCGAGGGTTAGGGATAGAGTCAGATCTAGGGTTAGGGTTAGGCTTATGTTTAGGGTAAGGGTTAGAGTTTGAACTAGGTTTAGGTTTCGGGTGAATGTAGGATTAGGCTTAGGTCTAGGGTTATTTTCAGCGTGATGATTAGGGCTAGGTTTAGGGCTAGGATATGGGTTAGGTTTTTTGTGAGGTTTAGGTCCTACATAGGGCTATCGGAAATATAAGAGTTAGGAATATGTTTATGGCTAGTTTTAGGGTCAGGGTTATGGATTTGTCTAGTGTTAGGTTTCGGTATTGGATTAGGATAAGGTTTAGAGCTAGAGTTCGTTCAGGGTTAAGGGTCATTGTTCAGAATAGGGTTAGATTTAGTGTGAGTGCTAGAATTACAACTAGAGTTGGGTCTAGGGATAGGTTAGTCTTTAAGTTAGGTTAACATTTATTTTTGGGGCTAGTGCTAGGTTTTTTTGAGGACTAGGGCTAGATTTATGAGTATATTTAGGATTAGGTTTCGTCTAATGCTAATGTTAATATTATGTTTAAGTATAGATTTACTGGTATGGGAAGTTTTAGGGTTCAGTTTAGTGTTAGAGTCAGGTTTAAACTTAGAGTTAGTGTTAGAGTCAGAATGAGAGTCAAGGTTAGGGTTAGATTTAAAGCTAGAATAAAGGATAGGATGGTAGTAGTAATAGAGTTAGGGTTTGAAGTAGGGTAAGGATTAAGTTCCTGACTAGGGTAGCATTAGATTGAGGGTTTTGGTTTATGGAAAGAGATAGGGTTTGAGGTAGGCTTAGGGTTAGGTTTAGGTTTAGGGCAAAGGTTAGGGATAGGGTTAAAGTTAAACAATAGAGTTAAGTCTTGGATTCGGGATAGGATTTGCTTTATCATTAAGGCTATGAATTGAACTAATGATAAAGGCTAATGAAAGAACTAGGTTTCTGTTTAGGGTTTGTTCTAGGGTTAGCCTTAGGGCAATGTTTAAAGCTAGGTTAGTGTTAGGGGCTGAGTCAGTGTCAGGGTTATTTCTAGGGTTAGTGTTAGGACTCAAATTAGGGCTAGGTTTAGGGTAGGTTTAGGGTTAGGGTTTGGTATAATTTAAGGGTTAGGGTTACGATTATTGCTGTATATTTTTTTAGGCCTAGCGTATCATTAGGGCTAGTTTTCCAATTAGCATTAGGGGTTAGGGCTAGTGTTAGGGTGAGGTTTATACTTAATTTTAGTTTTAGATCCAGGTTTAAGCCTTGGGCAAATGTTAGGGCTAAGTTTTGGGCCAGGGATAGGGTTAGTGTTTGGGTTATTGTAAGGAATAGGTTTAGAACTAAGGATAAGGCTAGGGTGAGAGTTAGAGTTAGTCTTAAAAATGGGGATAGGGTTAGGTTTACTGTTAGGACTAAATTAGGGCTAGGGATAGTGCTAGGGTTAGTGTCAGATTTAGGCCTAGGTTAAAAAAAAAATTAGGTTAGAGCTAGTGTTAAAATTAGGGTTAGGATTAAGTCTAGGCTTAGAATTAGAATTAGGTCTATTGATAGGGCTAATGTCAGGTCTAGGGTTAAGGTTAGGCTAGGGTTAGGGATAGGGCTATTGCTCAGTTTTGTTTTAGAACTAGGCCTAGGTTTAGGCTAGTTTTATGATTAGTGATAGTGTTAGGGCTAGTGGTAGGGTGAAGTTTAGGCTTAGATTTATTGTTATGGTTAGATCTATGTTTAGGGCTCTGACTAAGATTAGGGCTACTGTTAGGACTATGGTAAAGGATAGGGTTAGAACCAAAAATAGGGCTATGGCGAGAGTTCCAGTTAGTCTTTGGGCTAGGGTTAAGAATAGGTTTAGGGTTAGGGCTAAATTATGGCTAGGATTAGCGCTAGGGTTAGTGTTAGGGTTAGACCTAGGGTTAGGGTTAGTGTTAGTGTTAGGGTTAGGATAAGGTTCAGGCGAAGGGATTGGGTTATAGCCAGCTTTAGGTCTATGGTGAGGGTTACAATTAGGGTTAGGAGTAAGGTTAGAGTTTGGGTTAGGATTTAGGCTTGGTTTAGGGTTTTTAATAGGGTGTGTTAGGGTTAGGGCTAGTATTAGGGCTAGGGTTAAGGTTTGGTCTAGGTTTATGTTTAGTATTAATTTTAGTGTTAGGTTATAGCTATGTCTAGTATAAGGGATAAATTTAGGGTAGGGTTTAGGTTTAGAGCTAGGTGTATTATTAGGGTCAGGGTCCAAGTAGAGTTTGGTTTAGGTTACATTTTAGGGTTAAGGATTGAATTAGCTTTAGGGTTAGGGTTCTGCATAGGGTAATGGATAGAATTAGGTTTATGGTTCTGGTTAGGTTTAGAGTAATGGATAGGGTTAGTGTTAGTGAAGGTTTATCATTAGGTCTAGGGATAGAATTTGGGTTAGCCTTATATTTACGGTTATGGATAGGGTTAGAGCTATGTTTAGGACTCGGGTTATGGTTATGATTAGGTTTAGGATAAGTGTAGGCATTTCAGCTATCGTTAGGGATAGGGCAAGTGTTAAGGTTTGAGTCAGTTCTAGGGTTAGGTTTAGGTTTAGGGTTATGTTTAGACTGAGGATTAGAGTTTGAGCTAGGGTTAGGGCTAGGGAGAATGTTAGCATTAGGGTTAGGTCTAAGGTTATGGTTAGGGTTATGATTAGGGTTAGTTTAGACCTAGGATAAGGGGTAGGTCTTGTGTGATGTTTAGGGCTAACATTAGGGCTATGAGTAATGTAAGAGCTAGGGATATGGTTATGGCTAGTGTTAGGGTCAAGGAAATGGATAAGTCTAGTGTTAGGGTTAGGGTATGGTTTAGGGTAAGGTTTAGAGCTAGGATTTTTATTAGGTTTAGGGTCATTGGTGTGTTAGGGTTAATATTATGGTTAGGGCCACAATTAGAACTAGCGTTTTTTCTAGTGATAGGTTTAATCTTTACTTTAGGTTAAGGGTTATTTAAGGACTAGTGCTAGGTTTTTGTTTAGGGCTAAGGCTAGATTTATGACTCTATTTAGGATTAGGTTTGGTCTAGTGCTAGTGTCATTGTTAGGTTTAGGTATAGGCTTACCAGTAGAGGTAGTGTTAGGGTTCAGTTTAAGATTAGGGTCAGGTTTAGATCTAGGTTTAATTTGATGGTCAGAATAAGGGTCAGGGTTAAAATTAGGGTTAAAGCTAGAATGAGGGCTAGGCTTAGGAATAGTTATAGAGTTAAGATTTGGTGTTGGCTAATAATTAAGTTTAGGACTAGAGTAGCATTAGGGAGAGGGTTTGGCTTAGGGTAAGACATAGGGTTAGAGGTACGGTTAGAGTTAGGGTTAGAGTCAGGGCTCAGATTAGTGCTAGGATTTATGTTAGAATTAGGGCTATGGCTAATAAAAGAACTAGTTTTCTGCTTACAGCTAGTTCTAGGGTTAAGCGTTATGGCAATGTTTAAAGCTAGGGGTACTCTTAGGGACTGACTAAGGTTCAGGGTTATTTCTATTGTTAGGGTTAGGACTCAAATTAGGGCTATGTTTAGGCACAGGTTTAGGTTAGTGTTAGATTTAGGTTAAAGGTTAGGTTTAGGATTATGGCTCTGTTTTGTTTTAGGGCTAGGGAAGTGTTAGAGCTACTTTTCCAATTAGCATTAGGTTTAGGGCTAGTTTTAGGGTGAGGTTTTGGCTTAAGGTTAGTGATTACTAACAGGTTTAGGGCTAGGGTGATTGTTACAGTTAGGGTTGGGGCTAGGGATAGGGCTAGATTTTGGTTATGGTAAGGGATAAGTTTTGAACTTTGGATAGGACTAGGGCAAGAGATAGAGTTAGTCTTAGGGCCAGAGATAGGATTAGGTTTAAGATTAGGTTTAAATTAGGGCTAGGATTAGCCCTAGTGTTAGTGTTACGTTTTTGCCTGGAGTTGGGGCTAGGGTTAGGGTTAGCTTTAGGGTTAGGGTAAGGTATAATACTACATCTAGGGCATTGGATAAAATTAGGGTTAGGGCTCCAGTTAAGGTATGGATAAGGATTAAGGCTAGGCTTAGGGCTAGGATTAGGGGTAGAGTTTTTGTTAGAGTTAGGGTTAGGGTTAGGTACAGAGCTAATGTCAGTTCTAGGATTATGGTTAGGGACAGCTTTAGGTTTAGGTTTATGGCCAGGTCTATTGTAAGCGTTAATTGAGCATTAGGGTCAGATTTACAGCTAGGGGTATTATTAGAGTCAGAGTCAGGGTTAGGGTTTGGGTTTGGTTAAGGTTTAGGGTTAGGGCTAAATTTAGCATTAGGGTTAGAGTAATGGATATGGTTAGGTTTCAGATTCAGGTTAGGTTTAGTATAATTTTTGGACATGGTTAGGCTAAGGCATGAGGTTAGAGTTAGGCCTAGGATTAGAATTTTTTTAAAGATATAGTTCAGGTAATGGATAGGATTAGAGCTATAGTTAGGACTAGGATTATAGTTAGGTTAGGGCTATGGTTAAGTTAGGACTAGGGTTTGAATTTGCTTAGAGTTATTGTTAGGGTAATGGATAAAATTATATCTAGGTTTAGGGCTAATGTTATGGTTAGGAATAGGCTATGGTTCGGTATAGGTTGTGGGTTGGGATAAGGTTTAAGTTTAGGTTTAGGTTTACGTTAAGTGTTAGGGCTAGGGATAGGGTTAGGGCTAAGAATAAATCTAGAGTTAGGGCTCGGATTAGGGCTAGGTTTTGGGTTAGGATAGGGCTAGTGTAGGACTATGGCTAATGGAAAACACTAGCGTTACAATTAGGGCTAGTATTAGGGTTAGCATTAGGACTAGGTCTGGTGTTAATATTAGGTTTAGATTTAGGAGGATGAAAGGAGATGGTGTTAGTGTTAGAGTCAGAGTCAGGATCGGTGTTAATTTTAGGATTAGGGATAGGACTCAAAATAGTGTGAGGGTTAAGTCTAGGTGTAGGGTTAGGATTTGTATTAGTGTTAGGTTAAGAACTATGGATAGGGCTATTGTCAGTTCTAGGGTTGCATTTAGGTTAGGGTTAGGGTTGGGCTATGGGTCACTTTTGTTTTAGAGCTAGGGCTAGGGTTAGGGCTAGGATTTTTTGAGGAGGATTAGTGATAATGTTAGTGCTAGTAGTAAGGTGAGGTTAAATTTATATTAATTGTTATGGTTAGATCTAGGTTTAAGCCTAGGGCTATGTTTAGGGCTAAAGTTAGGGCTAGTGTTACAGTTATGATAACAGATAGTGTTGGAACTAGAAATAGGGCTAGGGCGAGGGTTAGAGTTAGACTAAGTGCTAGGGTTAGGGGTAAGTTTAAAGTTAGGGCTAAATTAGGACTAGGGGCCTGGGGATGTGGCTCAAGCGGTAGCGCATGTGCCTGGCTTGCCTGCGGCCCGAGTCCTCAGCACCACATACAAACAAATGTTGTGTCTGCCGAAACTAAAAAATAAATATTAAAATTTTCTCTCTCTCTCTCTCTCTCTCTCTTTCTCTCTTTCACTCTCTCTCTCTTTAAATAATAATATTTAAATTAGGGCTAGAATTAGCATTAGGGTTAGTGTTAGGGTTAGGGCTAGGTTTAGGGTTAGTGTTAGTGTTAGGGATAGGGATAGGTTTAGGGAAATGGCGGGGGTTATACCTAGGTTTAAGGATATGGTGAGAGTTAGAATTAGGGTTAGGGCTAGGTTAGGGTTCGAGTTTTGATTAAGGCTAGGTTTAGGGCTAGGCTGAGGGTTTATGTTAGGACTACAGCTAGAATTAGGGCTAGGGCTAATGTCAGGTCTAGGTTTATGGTTAGTATTAGTTTTAGTGTTAGGTTATGGCTATGTCTATTTTAAGGTTTAGGTGTAGGGTAAGGGTCAAGTTTAGAGCTAGATATATTATTAGGGTCAGGATCCAGGTAGGGTTTGGGTTAGGTTAAGATTTAGGGTTAATGCTTGAATTAGTGGATGGTTCAGATTAGAGTTAGTGTAATGGATAGAATTAGGTTTATGTTTCCAGTTTAGAGTAATGTATAGGGTTAGTGTTAGCAATAGGGTTATCGTTAGGCCTAGTGTAAGCATTTGGGTTAGGCTTTTCTTTAGGGTAATAGATAGGGTTAAAGCTAAGGTTAGTGCTAGGGTTAAGTTTAGGATTAGGACTAGGGTTAGGATTAGGGTAAGTGGTAGAGTATGATCTAGATTTAGGGCTAGGGAGATGGTTAGGGTTAGAGTCAGGGCTAGGGTTATGGTTAGTGTTATGATTAGGGCTAGGTTAAGGGCTAGGATAAGGCTAGGTTTGTGTAGTGTTTATGGCTAGTATTAGGGCTATAGGTTAGGGTTAGGGTTAGGGTTAGAGTTAGTTCCATAATTAGGACTAGTGTTGGGTCTAAGGATAGGGTTAATTTTTAGGTTAGGTTAAGGGTTATTTTTAGGGCTAGTTCAACATTTTGTTTAGGGCTAGGGCTAGATTTATGATTATATTTAAGATTAGGTTTGGTCTCGTGCTAATGTTACTGTTAGGTTTAGGTACAGGTTTACTGGAAGGGGTAGAGGTAGGATCTGGTTTATGGTTAGTGTGAGTTTTAGTTATAGGGTTAGTTTTAGAGTCAGAATAAGGGTCAGTGTTTGGGTTAGAGTTACAGTTAGAATGGGGTTAGAACTAGTAATAGAGTTGGGGATTGGGGTAGGCTAAGGATTAGGGTTAGGACTAGGTAATATTAGGGTGAGGGTTTGGCTTAGGGAAAGGGATGTGTTTAGAGGTAGGATTAGGATTAGGGATTGGTTTAGGGCTAGGGTTAAAGTTAGGGTTAGGGTTTGACTTAGGGTTAAACCACGGGTTAGAGCTTGGATTAGCATTAAGATTTGTGTTACATCTAGGGCTATGGCTAATGAAAAATCTTGGTTTCTGATTACGACTAGTTCTAGGGTTAGCATTATTGCAATGTATAGAGCTAGGGTTAGTGATAGGATCCGAGTCAGGGTCAGGGTTACTCCTAGGGTTAGGTTTAGCACTCAAATTATGGCAAGGTTTAGGGCTAGGTTTAGGGTTAGTGTTTGGTTTAGGTTAAGGGTTAAGGGTTAGGGTTAGGTTAATGACTCAGTTTTGTTTTAGGGCTAGGTAAGGGTTAGGGCTAGTTTTCCAATATCATTGCTGTGAGGGCTAGTGTAAGGGTGAGATTTAGGCTTAAGTTTTGGGTTTGATCCAGGTTTAGGGGTAAGGCAAAGGTTAGGGCTAAGGTTGGGCTAGAGATAGGGCTAGGTTTTGGTTTATGGTAAGGGATACTTTTAGAACTAGGGATAGGGCTAGTGTGAGAGTTAGATTTAATCTTAGGGCTAGGGACAGGGTTAGGTTTAGTGTTAGGCCGAAATTAGGCCTAGGATTAGTGCTAGGGTTAGTGTTATGTTTAGGCCTTTGTTTAGGCCTAGGGTTAAGGTTAGTGTTAGTGTTATGGTAAGGTATGATGTTACAACTATGTTTAGTGCTAGGACAAGGGATAAAATTACGGATAGGTTTGGGGTTAAGGTCAGGGTAAAGATTAAGGCTTGATTTAGAACTAGGATAATGTCTAGGGATAGGGCTAATGTCAGGTCTAGCATTAAGGTTATATAGGGTTAGCGATAGGGCTATGACTCAGTTTTATTTTAGAACTGGGCCTAGGGTTAGGGATAGTTTTATGATTAACAATAGTGTTAGAGCTAATGATAGGGTGAAGTTTAGGCTTAGATTGATTGTTATGTTTAGATCTAGGTTTAGGGATATGGCTAGGGTTAGGGCTAAATTTAGAGATAGTGTTAGGGTTATGGTAACAGATAGGGTTAAAACTAGAAATAGGGCTAGGTTCAGATTTCAAGTTAGTCTTTGGGCTAAAGTTAGGTGTAAGTTTATGGTTGGGGCTAAATTTGGTCTAGGAGTAGTGCTAGGGTTAGTGTTAGAGTTAGGCCTTGTGTTAGTGTTAGTGTTACTCTTAGGTTTAGGATTAGGTTTAGGGGAAGGTATAGGGTTATAGCTAGCTCTAGGGCTAGGGCAAGGGTTAGAATTAGGGTTAGGACTAAGGTTAGGGTTTGCGTTAAGATTAAGTCTAGGTTTAGGGCTAGGCTGAGCGTTTCTGTTAGGGCTACGGCTAGTATTAAGGATAGGGCTAATGTCAAGTCTAGGTTTATCATTAGTTTTAGTTTTAGTGTTAGGTTATAGCTATGTCTATTGTAAGGTTTAGGTATAGGGTAAGGCTCAATGTTAGAGCCTTGTGTATTATTAGAGTCAGTGTCAGGGTAGGGTTTGGTTTAGGTTAAGATTTAGAGTTTATGCTTGAATTAGCAGTGGATTCAGGTTAGGGTTTGAGTAATGAATAGAATTAGGTTTATGGTTCCAGTTAGGTTTAGAGTAATGGATAGGGTTAGTGTTAACGATAGGGTTATCGTTAGGCATAAGGTTAGCATTTGGGTTAGGCATTTATTCAGGGTAATGGATAGGGTTAGAGCTAAGGTTAGTGCTATGGTTAAGGTTACAATTAGAGTTAGGTTTAGGGTTAGGCCTTGGATTAATTTTAGGGTTATGGTTAGGGTAAGTGTAGGCATTTGAGGTAGGGATAAGCCTAGGGCATCAGTTAGGTTTTGAGTCAAGGCTAGTGTTAGGTTTAGGGTTAGGGTTATCTTTAGGCTAAGGATTAGAGTTTGAGCTAGGTTTAGGACTAGGGCAAGGTTTAGCAATAGGGTTTGGTCTAAGATTATGGTTAGGGTTATGATAACGGCTAGGTTTAGGGCTAGGATAAGGGCTAAGTTTTGAGTGATGTTTAGGACTAACGTTAGGTCTTGGGTAATGTGAGAGTGAGGGATAGGGTTATAACTAGTTTTAGGGTAAGGGTAATGGATAAGTCTAGTGTTAGTGTTAGGTTTTGGTTTAGGATAAGGTTTAGAGCTAGGGTTTCTATTTGATTAATGGTCATTGTGGGGTTATGGTTAGTTTTAGGTTTAGAGCCACAATTAGGACTAGCGTTTGGTCTAGTGAGAGATTTAGTATTTATGTTAGATTAAGGGTTTTTGTTAGGGCTAGTGCTAGGTTGTTATTTAAGCCTAGGGCTATATTTATGACTCTATTTAAAATTAGGTTTATCTAGTGCTACTGTTACTGTTAGGTTTAAGTATAGGTTTACCGGTAGATGTAGTGTTAGGGTTTGGTTTAAGATTAGGGTCAGGTTTAGACCTAGGGTTAGTGTGAGTGTCAGAATAAGGGTCAGGGTTAGGTTTAGGGTTCGAATGAGGGCTACATTTAGAACTAGTAATAGAGTTAGGGTTTGGGGAAGGCTACGAATTATGGATAGGACAAGGGTAGCATTAGGATGAAGATTTGGCTTAGGGTAAGGGATAGGGTTAGAGGTAGGGCTATGATTAGGGTAAGGGTTAGAGTTAGTGTTAGAATTAGGGATAGGGTTAGCATTAGTGATTGGTTTTTGGTTAAAGTTTGGTTAAGGTTTAGTGTTAGGGTTATTATTAGGTGTAAGATTAGGATTAGGTGAGTGTTAGGGATAGGGTTAGGGTCAGGGTTAGGGTTAGGGTTAGTGTTATGCTTAGGGTTAGTGCTTGTGATAGGGTTATGGTTAGGCTTAGGGTTCAGGTTAGGGTTAGGGTTAGTTTTATTAGTAGTATTAGGATTAGTTTTAGGTATAGTATTAGGTTTAGTGTTAGGTTTAGGTTTAGGGTTTCTGTTAGGGTTACGTTTGGGGTTAATATTAGGGTTAGATTTAGAGTTAAGATTAGAGATAGGGTTAGTGTGATGTTTAGGGCTTTGGTTAGGTGTAATGTTAGTCAAACAGTTTGAGGAAATGTAAGGTTTAGGGTTAATGTTAGGTTTAGGCTTAGAGGTTTAGGCTTAGGGTTAGGGTTAGTGTTAGTTATACAGTTATGGTTGGGGCTAGGATTTGTGTTACGTTTAGAGTTAAAGTTAGTGTTAGGGTTAGTATTAGGGTTAGGGTTAGGCAAGGATTAGGGTTATGGTAAGGGTTTCGGTTTGTGTTAGGGTTAGAGTTAAAATTAGGGTTTGTATTTGGTTATTGTTAGGATGTGGGTTTATGTTAGGGTTACAGTTAGGGTTAGAAATAGGGTTGGTGTTAAGGTTAGGTTTGGGTTACTGTTAGGGTAAGGTGTAGGTTTCCGGTTAAGTTTAGATTTAGTGTTACAGTTAGGATTAGGGTTTGGGTTAGGATTCTTGTTTGGGTTAGGTTTACTGTTAGGTTTATGGTTAGTGTTAGGGTTAGGGTTAGATTTAGTGTTAATGTTAGGGTAGTATTATGGTGAGATTTAGTGTTAGTGTTATGGTTAAGTTTAGGTTTAGTGTTAGGGATAGTGTTAGGTTTAGGGTTATATTTCGTGTCAGTGTTTGAGTTAAGATTTGTATTACGGTTAGCTTTAGGGTTAGGGTTAGCTTTAGGGTTACTCTTAGGATTGGGTTTAGGGATAGCATTGTGGATTTGGTTAGTATTAGTGTTAGGGTTAAGGTTATGGTTAGCATTAGTATTTGGTTTAGGGTAATAGTTAGGTTTAGGGTTAGTGTTAGGTTTAGGATTAGAGTTAGCATCAGGTTTAGGCCTAGGATTAGATGAGCTTTAGGGTTAGCATAACAGTTAATGTTAGAGTTAGTGTTAGGGTTAGGTTTAGGGTTAAAATTAGGGACAAAGTTAGGTTTAGCGTTCTGTTAGAGTTTGTGTTCGGGTTAGTGTTAGGGTTAGGGTAATGAGTAGGATTAGGGTTAGGTTTAGAATTAAAGTAATGGTTAGTGTTATGGTCAGGGTTATTGTTTGTGTTAGGGTTAAAATTAGTGTTAATTTTAGGGTTAGGGTTTGGGTTAGGGTTACTGTTATGTAATGGATTAGGGTTTATGTTAAGTTAAAGAATAGGGTTAGGGTTATGATCAGGGTTACAATTAGGATTACCATTAAGTTTAAGGATAGTGTTAGGATTAGTGATAGTGTTAGGGCTAGGAGTACTTTAAAATTTAGGGTTGGTGTTAAGTTTAGAATTGGTGTTAGTGTTATTTTTAGGGCTATGGTTAGCATTAGGTTAGGAATAGGGCAGGATTAATGTTAGTGTTAGGTTTTGGGTAAGGGTAAGGATTAGAGTTAATGTTAGGGTTAAGGATAGGTTTAGGGATTGTGTTAGGGTTAAGTTAAGAGTAAGTGTTAGCTCTAGGTTTATGGTTAAGGTTATGGTTACACTTAGTGTTAGGGGTAGGGTTAGGGTTATACTTAGATCTAGAGTTAGTGTTAGGATTAGTTTAGGTTTAGGGATAGCTTTAGGTTTAGGGTAAGTTTTAGAATTATTGTTATGGTTAGGTTTAGTTTTAGGATTATGGTTAGGGTTAAAGTTAGGATTAGTATTAGTTTTAGGGTTAGTTTTACTGTTAAGTTTAGGGTTTCTTTTTAGGGTTAGGGATAGGGTTACAGTGGGGTATGTGTTAGGATTAGGTTCAGGGTTCGTGTTAGGGTTAGTGTTATGTTTATGATTAGGGTAAAATTTAGAGTTAGGTTTATGGTTAAATTTAGAGTTATTTTTAGTGTTAATATTAGGGTTAGGGTTAGTGTTAGGATTAGGGTTTCGGTAAGTGTAATGTTTAGCATTAGGGTTTGTGTAGAGGTTATGGTTAGGGTTATTGTCAGGTTTATGATAAAGGTTAGGATTAGGATTAGAGTTAGGTTGAGGGTTAGGGTTAGGGTATCTTAGGATTAGGGTTAGGGTTAGAGATAATGTTAGGGTTAGGGTTAGGGTTAAGTTTAGGATTAGGGTTAGAATTAGGGTTAGGTTTTGGGTTAAATTAGGGCTAGGGATAGGGTTACGGTGTATGTTAGGGTAAGGGTTAAGGTTTGTGTTAGTTTTAGGTTTAGGTTTAGGTTTAGGGTTAGGTTTAGGAATAGGGTTAGTTCTATGTTTAGAGTTAGTGTTAGGGTTAGGGTCAGGGGTCATGTTAGTTTAAAGGTTAGGGTTAGGGTTAGTGTTGTGGTTAGAGTTAGGCTTACAGTTAGGTTTAGTGTTTGGGTTAAAGTTAGTGTTCGATTTAGGTTTAATGTTAGGGTTAGTATTAGGGTTAGGGGTTGTGTTAGTGTTATGGATAGTGTTACGGTTAAAGTTAGGGTTAAAGAGAGTTTTAGTGTTTGGGTTAATGTTAGAGTTATACTTAGGGTTAGTGTTACGTTTTGAATTAGGGTTAGAATGAGGCTTAGGTTTAGTGTCAGGTTTAGTTTTAGCTTTAGGGTTGGGGTTAGGAATAGGCTTAGGGTTAGTTTAAGTTAGTATTTGGTTTTGGATTTGTTTTAGGTTTAGGGTTAGTGTTACAATGAGGTTTAGTGTTAGAGTTAGGTTCTGGTTAGGGGTAGTGTTAGGGTTCATGTTGGGTTAGGTTTAGGGTTATTGTTAAGTTTAGGGTTAGGGTTAGAGTTAGTGTTAGGTTTTGTGTTAGTGTTAGGTTAGTGTTAGTGTTAGGGTTAGGGTTAGTGTTAGTGTTAGGTTTAGGGTTAGGGTTAGGGTTTGATAAGGGTTATTTTTAGTGTTAGTGACAGGGTTTCAGTTAGGGTAAGGGTTAGGTTAAGGGTTAGGTTAGAATTAACTTTAGGATTAGAGTTTGAGTTAGGGTTAGGGTTAAGGTTAGTGTTAGGGTTAGGTTAAAAATTAGTGTTAGTAGTAGTGTTTGGGTTAAGTTTAGGTTTAGAGTTAGTGTTAGGGTTAGGGATAGTTTTAGGATTAGTATTATCGTTAGTTTTATGGTTAGGGTTACTGTTAAAATTATTGTTAGGGTTAGGATATGGTTATTGTTATGGTTGTGGTTAGGGTTTGGATTAGTGTTAGGGATGAAGTTTGGGTTAGGGTTAGTGTTACATTAGTATTATTGTTAGAATTTGGTTAGGGTTATGGTTATGGTAAGGGTTAGAGTTAGGGTTAGGTTTAGAGACAGGGTTGCTGTTAGGGTTAAGGTTAGGATTAGGATTAGTGTTAAAATTAAGGTTTGGATTGGGGTTAGGGTTGTGGTTAGCTTACGGTTAGGGTTAGGGTTAGGATTACTGTTAGGGTTAGAGTTAGGATTAGGGTTTGAGTTAGGGTTATGGTTAGCTTCAGGTTTTGGTTTAGGGTTAAGATTAGAGTTAGCGTTAGGATTAGTGTTAGGATTAAGGTTAGGTTTAGATTAGTGTTAGGCTTAAGGTTTGGGTTATGGTGAGGTTTAGGGTAAGTTTTATGGTTAGGGTTGGGTTTATGGTTAGAGTTAGTGTTAAGTGTTAGGGTTAGGGTTAGGATTAGGGTTAGGGTTAGGATTAGGGTTAGGGTTAGTACTAGAGTTTGGATAAGGGTCAGAGTTAGGTTTAGGTTAATGTTAATATTAGTTTAGTTTTAGTGTTAGGTTTAGGTTTAGAGTTCGGGTGACGTTTGTTTAGTATTAGGGTTAGGTTTACCTTTATGTTTAGGGTTAGGTTTGAGGTTTGGGTAACGGTAAGGATTATGGAAAACTTACGATTGTGTTTAGGTGTTGTGTTAGTGTTAGGGTTAGGATTAGTGTTATGGTTAAGGTTAGTGTTAGGGTTAGGTTCTGGTTAGGGTTAGGTCTAGGGTTCATGTTAAGTTAGGGTTAGTGTTAGTGTAAGTTTAGGGTTAGGATTTGGTTTAGAGTTAGGGTTAGTGTTATGGTTATGGTTATGGTTAGATTTAGGGTTCGTGTTAGAGTGAAAGTTAGGTTTACGTTTACATTTACGGTTAGAGTTAGGTTTAAGGTTAGGATTAGGGTAATGGTCCTCGTTAGTGTTTGTGTTATGGTTATAGTTAGGTTTAGGGGTAGAGTTAGGGTTGTTTTATGGTAGTCTTAGGTTTAAGGGTAGGGTTAGCGTGAGGATGAGAGTTAGGGTTTGTGTTAGGATAAAGATTCGGGTTATTGTTAGGATTAGGGGTAGGGTTAGGCTTATTTTTAGGTAAGAATTAGGTTTAGGGTTAGGGTTAGAGTTAGGATAAGGTTTAGCTATAGAGTTAGGGTAAAGGTTAGTTTTACATTTAGGTTTAGCATTAGGGTTTGGGTTAGTGTTAGGGTTAGGGTTAGGGTTAGAGTGAGGGTTAGCCTTAGGCTTTTGTTTTGTTTAGGGTTATGGTTAGAATTAGGTTTAGGTTTAGTTTTAGGGATAGTGTTAAGGATTTCTGTTAGGTTTAAGGTTAGGTTTAGGTTTAAGTTTCGTTATAGGTTTAGGGTGGGGGTAAGTGTAAGTGTTAAGATTTGGGTTAGTTTTAGTTTTAGTGTTAGTGTTATGTTTAGGTTTAGGGTTAGGATTAGTTTAGGGTTAGTGTTAGATAAAGGTTAGGGTTACGTTTAAGTTAGCGTTAGGGTTATGGTTTAAATTATGGTTTTTGTTAGGGTTAGGGTTATGTTAGGGTTAGGGTTAGAGTTAGATTTAGTGTTAGGGTTATGGTTAGGTTTTGTGTTAGGTATTTGATAAGGTTTAGGGTTAGTTTTACGGTTAGAATTAGTGATATTTTTAGGTTTATGGTAAGGGTTAGTGTTAGGTTAGTCTTAGGTTTAGAATTAGGGCTAGGATTAGGAATATATTAGGGATAGAGTTAGGCTTAGGTTTAAAATTAGTGTTTCTGTTAAGGTTGGAGTTAGGTTTATGGTTAGGTTTAGAGTTAGTTAGGTTAGAGTTAAATTTAGGGTGAGGTTTGGGGTTAGTTTTAGTGTTAGAATTATTGTTAGGGTTAGAGTTATGATTATGGTTAGAGTTAGGTTTAGTGTAGGTTTAGGGTTAGGGATAGGTTTAGTGTTAGGTTTAATGTAAAGGTTAGGGTTAAGATTATTATTTGGGTTAGGGTTAGGGTTCGTGTTAGGGTTAGGGTCAGGTTTAGAGTTAGGGTTACGGTAAAGTTTTGGGTTAGGTTTTGGGTTTGTGTTAGTTTAGGGTTAGGGTTAGGGTTAGTGTTAGGTTTAGGGATAAAATTTGTTAATGTTAGTGTTAGGATTAATTTTAAGGTAACGGTTATGATTAGGGTTAGGTTTAGGTTTAGGTTTAGGGTTATTGTTTGGTGTAGGGTTAGGTTTAGGGTTAGGTTTAGTGTTAGGGTTTGTGTTATGGTTAGGGTTAGGGTTACGTTTTTTGTTTGGCTTAGTTTTAGGGTTATGGTTAATTTTAGTTTTAGGGTTAGGGTTATGGTTTTTGTTAGGGTTAGGGTTTGTGTTAGAGTGAGGGTTAGGGTTAGTTTAGTGTTAGGTATAGGGTTATGTTTAAGGTTATTGTAAGGGTTAGGGTAAGGGTTAAGTTTAGGTTTAGGGTTAGTGTTAGGTTTAGGGTAAATTTTAGGGTTATAGTTAGGGTAAGTGTTAGTGTTAAGGTTAGAGTTAGCATTATTTTTAGGTTAAGGTTTAGGGTTAGGTTTAGCTTTGAGGTTACTGTAATTGTTAGGGGTAGGGTTATGTTTAGGTAAGGGTTAGGTTTAGGGTTAGGGTTACAGTTAGGATTAGGTTTAGGTTTAGGGTTAGGGTACATTTTAGTTTTATATTTAGGTTTAGCATTAGGGTTAGTGTTAGTGTTAGGGTTATAGTGTGGGTTAGGCTTAGGGTTAGGTTTGGTTTAGAGTTATGGTTAGAATTAGATTTAGGGTTAGTGATGTGCTTAGCGTTAAGATTAGTGTTAGCTTTAAGGTTAGGTTTAGGGTTAGGTTTTGTGATAGGGTTAGGGTGGGTGTAAAAGATATTGTTAAAATTTGGGTTTGTTTTATTTTCGCTTTAGTGTTTAGGTTTAGTGTTAGTGTTAGGGTTAGGGTTAGGTAAGGGTTAGGGTTATTAGTTTAGGGTTAGGGTTATGGTTTAAATTACTGTTTGTGGTAGAGTTAGAGTTATGTTATGGTTAGGGTTAGAGTTAGAGTTAGTGTTAGGGTTATGGTTAGTTTTAGTGTTAGGTACTTGGTAAGGTTTAGTGTCAGTTTTAGTGTTAGAGTTAGTGATATTTTTAGGTTTATGGTTAGGGTTAGTGTTTGGTTACTCTTGGCTTAAGGATTAGGGCTAGTGTTAGGCTATTAGGGATAGGGTTAGGCTTAGGTTTAAAATTAGTGTTTCTGTTAAGGTTAGAGTTAGGTTTATGGTTAGGTTTAGAGTTAATTTTTTTCAGGGTTACGTTTAGGCTGAGCTATGGGGTTAATTTTAGTTTTAAAATTATTGTTAGGTTTAGAGTTAAGATTATGGTAGAGTTAAGTTTAGTGTAGGTTTAGGGTTAGAGTTAGGTTAATATTAGGGTCAAAATAATGTTTAGGGTTAGGATTAGTATTTGGGTTAGGGTAAGAGTTAGGGTTACGTTTAGGGTTAGGTTTACGGTAAAGTTTCAGGTTAGGTTTGGGGTCTGTGTTAGTTTAGGTTTTGGGTTAGGGTTAGTGTTAGGTTTAGGGTTAGGATTTCTAATGCTACCTTACTGTTAGTGTTAGGGTTAGTGTTAAGGTAATGGTTATGTTTAGGTTTAGTTTTAGGTTTAGGTTTAGGGTTAGTGTTTGGTGTAGGGTTAGGTTTAGGGTTAGTTTTAGGGTTAGGTTTAGGGTTAGGTTTAGTGTTATGGTTAGGGTTAGGGTTAGGTTTTTTATTTGGGTTACTGTTAGGGTTATTGTTAGGTTTAGCATTAGGTTTAGAGTTATGGTTTTTGTTAGGGATAGGGTTTGTGTTAGGGTAAAGGTTAGGGTTAGTTTTAGTATTAGGTTTGGGTTACGATTAAGGTTATTGTTAGGGTTAGGGTAAAGGTTAAGGTTATGTTTAGGGTTAGTGTTAGTGTTAGGGTTAGTGTTAGGGTTATTGTTATGGTATGTGTTAGGGTTAAGTTTAGAGTTAGTGTTATTGTTAGGTGTAGGGTTAGGATTAGGTTTGAGGTTAGTGTTATTGTTAGGGTTTGTGTTAGTATTAGGTTTAGGGTTAGGTTAAATGTTATTGATAGGGTCAGGGTTAGATTTAGGATTAGATTAGGGTTAGAATTCATGTTATTGTTAGTGTTAGTGTTAGGGTTAGGGTTAGTGTTAGGATTAGGATTAGGGTTAGTTTTAAGAACAATTTTATGATTAGGGCCAAGTTTAGGATTAGTGTTAGGGGCAGGTTTATGGTTAGTGTTAGTCTTAGGGTTAGGGTTCAGGTAATGGTTAGTGTTAGGTTTTGGGTTAGAGTTAAGATTAGTGTTAGTGATGAGTTTAGGGTTAGAGTTAGGGTTAGGGTTAAGTTTGGGGTTAGATTTATTGTTAGGGTTAGTTTTAGCGATAGGATTAGGTTTAGATTTAGTGTTAGGGTTAGTGTTAGGTTTAGTTTTACTTTAGGTTTAGTGTTAGGGTTAGAGTTCAGTGTAGGATTAGTTTTAGAATTAGGTGTTGGTTTAAAGTTAGTGTTAGGGTTAGTGTTGGGGTTCAGGTTATGGTTTCTGTTAGAATTATAGTCAGGGATAGTAATTGTGTTAGGTTTAGAATTAGAGTTAGTTTTATGGTTAGGGTAATGGTTTAGATTAGGGTTAGTTAGGGTTAGGATTAATGTGAGGGTTAGTGCTAGGATTAGTGTTAGGTTTAGGGTTAAGGTAGGATTAGGCTTTGTGATAGGGTTAGGGTTGGGTTAGGTTTAGTGTTAGTGTTAGGGTTAGTGTCACCGTTTGTGTTAGAAATAGGATTCGGTTTTTTGTTAGGGCTATGGTTAGGATTAGGTTTAGGTTAGGGTTAGGGTAATTGTGTGTGTTACATTTTATATTATGGTTACAGTTATGCTTGGGTTAAGGGTTATGGTTAGTTTTAGGGTTAGGAATAGTGTTACAGTTAGGGTTAGGTTAGTGTTAGGTTTAGTACTAGGGTTCTGTTTATGGTTAGGCTTAGGTTTAGTGTTAGGCCTAGGGTTAGAGTTACGGTTAGTGTTAGGGTAAGGCTTAGAGTTAGGTTTAGGGTTTGGGTTAGTGTTAGATTTAGGGTTAGTGTTAGGGTTGGGGTTAGGGTTAGGATTTTTTTTCAGGTTAGGGTTAGGGTTAGTTTTCATGTTAGGGTTAGGTTTAGAGTTACGATTAAAATTAGGATTAGAGTTAAGTTTAGGGTTTGTTTTAGGGTTACGGGTAGTGTTAGAGTGAGTTTTAGGGTAAGGGTTTTGATTAGGGTTCAGGTTAGTTTTAGGTTTAGGATTAGTGTTAGGGTTAGGGTAAGTGAGAGTGTTATGGTTGAGGTTAGGGTTAGTGTTAGGGTTATAGTTAGGGTTACTGTTATGTTTAGATATAGGGTTAGGTTTAGGTAAGGTTTGGGGTTAAATTTAGTGTTTGTTTTAGTGTTAAGGTTAGGATTGCAGTTAGTGTTAGTGTTATGGTTAATGTTAGGGTTAGGTTTAGATTTAGGGTTAGTGTTAGGGTTAGGAATTTTTTAGGATTAGAGTTACTGTAATCATTAGGGTTACGGTTAGGATTAGGGTTTGGGATAGGATTAGTGTTAGTATTAGGGTTTATATTAGAGTTACTCTTAGCGATAGTGTTAGGGTTAGGGTTAGGGTAAGTGTTAAGGTTAGGTTTAGGGTTAGAGTTAGCTTTAATGTAAAACTTAGCGTGAGGTTTCATGTTAGGGTTAGGGTTAGGCTTGGGGTTATGATTATTGTTAGGTTTAGGTTTAGTTTAGTGTTAGGTTTAGGGTTAGGGTTAGTAAGGATTAGGGTTATGTTAGGATCAGGGTTATGGTTTAGGTTAGGGTTTGTTAGGTTTAGGGTTGGATTTAGTATTAGTGTTAAAATTAGGGTTAATATTAGGGTTAGAGTTATGGATTATCTAGAAGTTTTGGGTTAGGTTTAGTGTTTGGTTTAGGGTTATGGATCATGTTATGATTAGTGTTATAGTTATCATTAGGGTTAGTGTTAGTGTTAGTGTTAGGGTGAGGGTTAGGGGCAAGTTTAGGATTAATTTAAGGTTTACAGTTATTGTTAGAGTTAGGTTTCATGTTATTGTTAGTGTTAAGGTTAGGGTTAGTGTAAGTGATAAGGTTAGGTTAGTTTTAGGATTAGAGTTAGGGGTAAGGTTTGGGTTAGGGTTGGTGTTTGGTTTAGGATTAATGTTCGATTTTGGATTAGGATTAGGTTTAGTATTAGGGTAAGTGTTAGGGTTAGGGTTAGTTTTAGGGTTAATTCTAGAATTTTGGTTAGGGTTGGCCTTAGTGATATGGTTAGCATTGCATTAGGTTTAGTGTTAGTGTTAGGGTTAGTGTTACTGTTCTAGTTAGATATAGGGTTAGGGTTAGGGCTATGGTTAGGTTTAGGTTTAGGATAGGTTCAGGGTTATGAGGTTGGTCATGGTTTATGTTAGGGTTAGGATTAGGCTTAGCTTTAGTGCTATGTGTACAGTTAGGTTTTGTGATAGGTTTATTGTTAAGGTTCTGTTTATGGTTAGTTTTAGGTTTATTGTTAGGGCTATGGTTAGGTTTAGGGTTAGTATTAGGATAAGGGTTAGGGTTAGGTTTAGGGGTTGGTTTAGTTTTAGGTTTAGGTTACGGATGGGGTTAGGATTAGATTTAGTGTTAGTGTTAGGGATAGGTTTTGGAATAGGTTTAGGGATAGTTTTAGTATTAGGGTTAGGTTTAGGGTTAGGGTTAAAATTAGGGTTAGTGTTAGTGTAAAGGTTGTGGTTCATGTTAGGGTTAGTGTTATGGATAGATTTTGTGTTAAATTTAGGTTTAGGGTTAGAGTTACAGTTAGGTTTAAGCTTATAGTTAAGTTCAGTGTTAGGTTTGGGGTTACTTTTAGGGTTAGGGGTAGGGTTATTTTTAGTTTTAGGGTAAGGGTTTTAGTTAGGGTTAAAATTAGTATTAGGGATTGTGTTAGGCTTAAGTTTAGGGTTAGTTTAGGGTTAGGGTTAATGAGAGGGTTATGGGTGGCTTTAGGATTAGTGTTAGTGTTAGTGTTAGTGTTAGGGTTACTGTTACAGTTAGGTTTAGGTTTAAGGTTAGGTAAGGGTTATTGTTAAATTTAAGGTTAGTGTTAGGGTTAAGGTTAGGGTTAAGGTTAGGGTAGAAGTTAGTGTTAGGGTTAGGTTTAGGGTTAGTGTTACTGTTAGAGTGAGGGTTAGATTTGGGGTTAGTTTTAAGATTAGGTTAGGATTTGTGTTAGGGTTATGGTTAGGGTTAGTGTAATCATTAGGGTTATGGTTAGAATTAGGGTTAGGATTAGTATTAATGTCAGTGTTAGATTTTGTGTTAGAGTTAGTGTTAGGGATAGTGTTAGGGTTAAAGTTTGAGTTAATGTTATGTTTAAAGTTAGGATAAGCTTTAGTGTTAGTGTTAGCGTGAGGTTTTGTGTTAGGATTTTTGTTAGGGTTGGGATTTTGGTTAGTGTTAGGTTTAGGGTTAGGGTTAGTGTTAAGGTTAGGTAAGGGTTAGAGTTCGGGTAATGTTAGAGTCAGTATTATGGTTTAGATTATGGTTTGTGTTAGGGTTAGGGTTAGAGTTAGTGTTAGTGTTAGGGTTAAAATTAGGGTTACAGATATTGTTAGTGTTAGTGGTAGGAATGAGTTTAGGTTTAGGGTTAGTGTTAGTGTTAGGTATACAATTTGGTTTAAGGTTAGGGTTAGTGGTATGGTTAGCATTTTGGCTCGTGTTAAGGTTAGGGTAAAGGTTAGTTTTAGGATTAGTGTTAGGGTTAGGGTTAGGGTTAGAATTAGCATTCAGTTTAGCATTAGGGTTAGTGTTAGATTTAATGTTATGGTTAGTTTTAGAGTTAGGGTTAGGTTTAGAGTTCATTTTAGGTTTAGGGTTAAGCATTAGGGAAAGGATAAATGTTAAAGATAGAAATAGGGTTACAGTTAATTTTTAGTGTTAGGGTTAAGGTTAGGTTAGGTTTTAGTTAGGTTTAAGGTTAGTATTAGGGTTAGTTTTAGGGTTAGGTTTAGACTTTGGGTTAAAGTTAGGGTTAAGTAAGTGTTAGGGTTTTTGTTAGGTTAGGATACGCATTATGGTTTTGGTTAGGATTTGTGTTAGGGTTAGGGTTAGAGTTAGTGTTAGGATTTGGGTTAGGTTTAAGTTTAAGGTTAGTGTTAGGTTAGGGTTAGCTTTAGGGTTAGTGTTCGTGTTAGGGTTAGAAATAGGTTTAGGGTTAGTGTTAGGGTTACAGTTATGGTTTGGATTAGGATTAGGGTTAGTGGTAAGTTTAGAGTTAGGGATCATGTTAGGGTTAAATTAATGGTTAGGGTTAGTGTTAGTGTTAGGATTAGGGTTGGGGATACTGTTAAGTTTAGGGATAGTTTTAGGTTTAGGGTTAGTTTTAGGGTTATGGTTAGGGTTAGAGTTAGTGTTGAGATTAAATTTAGAACTAAGGTTAGTGTTAGTGTAAGGTTTAGGGTTTGGTTTAGGGTTAGAATTAGCGTTCATTTTAGAGTTACATGTTGGCTTAGAATTAGTGTTATGGTTAGTGTTAGGGTTCGGGTAATCGTCTGTGTTAGGGTTAGGTTTACGGTAAGGGTTACAGTTAGGACTAGAGTTAGATTAGAGTTAGTTTTAAAATTAGGCTTAGGGTTAGTATTACGGTTAGTCTTAGTTATAGTGTTATGGTTAGCATAGGGTTAGGGTTGGGGTTACGGTTAGTGTTTAGGTTAGTGTTATGGTTAGTGTTATGTTTAGTGTTAGGGTTACGTTTATGTTTAGGTGTAGGTAAGGGTTAGGGTAAGTGTTAAGGTTTTTGTTAGAGTTATGGTTTTGGTCAGGTTTTGTGTTATGGTTAGGGTTAGGGTTAGCGTTACAGTTAAAAGTAGTGTTAGAGTTAGGGTTAGGTTTAGGTTTAGGGTTAGTTTTAGGGTTAAGAGTAGAATTAGGGTTAGTATTAGGTTCAGTGTTAGGGTTAGGGTTAGGTTAGGGTTAGGGTTAAGATTAGGGTTAGTTTATGGGTTAGGGTTACTGTTAGGGATAGGATTAGTGTTAGGGTTAAGGTTAAGGTTAGGGTTATTTTAGTATTAGGGTTACAGTTATAGTTCATTTTAGGGTTAGGTTAAGTGTTACTGTTAGTTTTAGCTTTAGGGTTAGGATTAGGGTTAGAGGTAGTGTTAGGGTTAGGGCTAGATTTAGCATTAGTTTTTGTGTTAGGGTTATACTTAGTTTTAGGTTTAATGTTAGGATTAGGGTTAGGGTTTGTGTTTGGTTTAGCTTTTGTTTTAGGGTGAGTGTTATTATTAGGTTTAGAGTTAAATTTAGGGTTAGCCTTAGGATTAGTTTTAGGGTTAGGTTTAAGGTTCGGGTAAGGTTTAGGGTTAGTGTTAGGGTTAGTGTTATGTTTAGTGTTAGGTTTATCATTAGAGTTCATGTTAGAGTTAGGGTGAGTGTTCAGGTTAGTGTAAGGTATAGTGTTAGGTTTAGGGTTAATGATCCGGTTAGGGTTGGGGTTAGGATTAGGGTTAGTGTTACGTTGGTTTTATGGTTATGGTTAGGGTACTTGATAGAGTGAGGGTTAGTGTTAGGGTTAGTATTAGGGTTAGGATAAGTATTAGTGTTAGTGATAGGGTTAAGGTTATATTTAGGGTAAGTGTAAGGTTTAGTGTAGGGTTAGTGTTAGCATTAGGGTTAGTGATAGGGTTAGGTTTAGGGTTAGGTTTACTGTTAGGTTAGGGTTAGAGTTAAGGTTAAGTTATTGTGAGGGTTATGGTTAGAGTTAGTGTTTGTGTTACGGTGAGGATTAGGGTTAGGTTTAGAGTTTGCGTTAGCATTAAATTTAGTGTTAGGGTTAGGTTTAGGGTAAGGGTTAGGTTAAGGTTCAGGGTTAAGTTTAAGGTTATGGTTAGAATTACTTTTAGTTAAAAATTAGGGTTAGAGTTAGGGTAGTTGGATGGTTAGGGTTGGGTTTGTATTAAGTTTATAATTAGGGTTAGGTTTAGGCTTACGGTTATGGTTTGTATTAGGGTTAGGGTTAGGGTTAGATTAGGGTAGGTTAGGTTTTGGGTTAGGGTTAAGATAAGTGTTAGTTTTAGGGGAAGGGTTCGGTTAGTGTTAGGTTTAGGGTTAGGGTTAGTGTTTGGTTTAGGTTTAGGGTTTGGTTGGGGTTAGGGTTTGTGTTAGTGTTAGGGATAGGTTTAGGGTTAGTGTTAGTGTTTGGATTCGAATATACTTAGGTTTAAGCTCAGTGTTAGTGTTGGGGTTAAGATTAGTGTTAGGTTCAGGGTTAGGACTAGGGTGAGTGTTAGGTTTAGGTTCAGGGTTTTGTTATTGTTAGGAGTAGCATTAGGGTTACTTTTAGGTTTAGGGTTAAATTAGGGTTAGGGTTAATATTAGGGTTAAAGTTAGGGTTAGGGTTAGGATTTCTGTAAGGATTAGAAATAACGGTAGTTTTAGGGTTAGTGTTAGGTTTAAGGATAGTCTTTCGGTTCGGGTTAGGCTTATTGGTATGGTTAGGTTTATGTTTCATGTTAGGGTTACATTTATGGTTAGTTTTAAGTTTAGTGTTAGGTTTAGGATTAGGGTAAAGGTTAGTTAAGTGTTAGAATTAGGGTAGCTTATGGTTAGGGTTACAGTTTGTGTTAGAGTTTGTGTTTGGGTTAGCGTTAGCTTAGGGTTAGAGTTAGGCATTGGGTTAGTGTTAGAGGGAGGGTTAGGATTTGTGTTAGGGTTATGTTTAGGTTAGTGTTAGGTTTTGTTTTATGGTTAGGGTTAGGTTAGATTTAGGTTTTTATTTAAAATTATGATTAGGTTTAGGGATATGGTTAGTTTTAATTTTAGGGTTAGGGTTAGGTTTAGTGTTATGTTTAGTATTAGGGGTTTTGTCAGGGTTGTGGTTAGTGTTAGGGTTGGGATAAAGTTTAGGATTAACTTTAGGGTTAGGGTTATTCTTAGGTTTAGTGTTAGGGTTTGAGTTACGGTTTGTGTTTGTATTAGATTTTGGGTTAGGTTTAGGGTTTGTTAGGGTTGGCTTCTAGTTAGAGTTAATGTTAGGTTTAGAATTAGAGTTAGGTTTGGGGTTAGTGTTAGGTTTATCCTTAGTGTTTCTGTTAGGGTTAGGGTTAAATTTTGTGTTAGGGTTAGTGTTTGGGTTAGGAATATGGTGATGATTAGTGTTAGTGTTAGGGTTAAGGTTAGTGTTATGTTTAAAGTTAGAGTTAGGATTAGGTTTAGTGTTATGTTTAAATTTTGGCTTAGGTTCAGGGTTAGGTATATGGTTAGTGTTAGTGTTAGCATTATGGTAGGGTTAGCGTTAGGTTTAGGTTTAGGGTTACTGGTAGGGTTAGCATTCGGATTAGCTTTAGTGTTAATTTTAGGGTTATTTTTAGGATTAAGGTTAGTGTCAGTGTTAGGGTTATGGTTAAGTTTAGTTTTAGTGTTAGTATTAGGTCTTGAGTTAGCATTAAGTTTAAGGTTAGAGTTAGGGTAATGATATTTTTAGGGTTAGAATTCAGGATAGGTTTAGGGTAATGAATAGGTTAGGTTTAATGATACTTCTAGGGTCAGGCTGAGGATTAGCATTAGAGTTTGAGTTAAGGTGTGTGTAATGTATAGGATTAGAGCTAGAATTAGGGCTAGGTTTATTGTTAGAGTCAGGGCTAGGAGTAGGGTTAGGTTTAGGTTTAGTGCAAAAATTAAATTTAGGGTTAGGTTTAGGGTAAGGTTTAGAGATAGGTTTAGGGTTTTAGTTAGGGTTAAATCTAGGGTTGGGTCTTGGATTAAGGCTATGATTTTGGTTCCATTAGGGCTCTTCTTAAGGATATGGTAATGTAAGAACTAAGGTTAAAATCAGCGCTAGTTTTAGGGTTACATTTAGGACTGAGTCTAGTTTTAGGATTAGGTTTAGGTTTAGAGTGATGTTTTTAACTAGGGTTAGTGTTAGGGTCTGAGTCAGGGTCAAGGTTCATTTTATGGTTAGGGATATGACTCAAATTAGGAGTAGACTTAGGGCGAGATATAGGGTTAAGATTTGGTTTAGGCTAAAATTTAGGGTTAGTCCTATGGCTCGGTTTTGTTTTAGGACTTAAGCTAGAGTTAAGGGTAGTTTTATAGTAAGCGTTAGTGTTATTGCTACTGATAGGGTGAGTTTAGACTTAGGAGTAGATTTTGAATTATGGTTCATTCTAGGGTTAGGGCTATGGCTAGTGTTAGAGCTAAGATTAGGGCTAGTGTTTGGGTTTTGGTAAAGGATGGGTTAGAACTAGGAACAGGGCTATGGAAATAGTTTGAGTTAGTTTTAGAGCTAGAGTTTGGGTTAGGATTAGGGCTAAATTAGGGCTAGGAATAGGTCTAGGCTTAGACCTAGGATTAGGGCTATGTTTATGGTAAGGTTTAGGGTTAGGTTTAGGGGAAGGGCTGCCTGTTTGATTTCCACCTCCATTTCCATTTACCCACAGGTGACAAAATGAGGTGAAACCTTAAAATACAATGTGTTCATGATAGTGAACCATTGAATTGAGAAGCAAATACCTTGGGAGTATTCCAGGCTAGATAAAACATGATTCCTGCCCAGTATCAAAGAAATTTGAACAAAACAAACTCTAACCCTACCATTACCTCTAACGCTAGCCCTATCCATAACCCTAAACCTAATATTAACCCTAACCTTATTAGAGAACTATTGATCCTAGAATTCCCACCCTTTGGGAGCCTTGGTGGGCAAGCTAAGTGATGAATCCTTTGCAACATCAAACAAATCTGACCAAATAATTACGGGAGGTAATTCAGTACATGCATATTTTCCTGTTTTTTTTTTTTAAAGGGCTCTCAGATTAAGTTGTTTTTCCATGCTTAAGCATAGGCCTACTTTTACAAAGAACATACCAGAGTCCCTACAGAGAACCGATGAAGTTTGTGAAGTTTCAAGCAGCTAGCACAAACCCTGTTTGATTTTCAACTCCATTAACTTTCTCGTATAGGTCAAAATTAAGTGAAATCTTAAAATACAAAAGGTTGCTGACAGCAAACCAGTGAATGGAGGAGGCCTAAACCTGGGGAACAGAGTAAGCTAAAAGATAAATCCTTCCAAGTATCAAAGAATTTTGAATATAAATATCTCCAACCCTAACAGTAGCTCTAACCCTAGCTCTTTGCTTAACCCTAACTTTTTAAGGAAACAATTGACCATATAGTTTCCAAACTTGGGCAGCCTAGTGAGACAAGCTAAGGGATGAATGTTGCACAGTATCAAAGGAATCTGTCCAAAAAGTTGATAGAGTATATCAGTACATGCACATTTCTTTGTTATCTTCCAAAGGACTCTTGGATAAATTGTTTTTACATGCTTCACCTAAGGCCTAATGTCACAAGAACAAACCAGAGATTGCTCACATAGAATTGATGGTGTGTGAAGTTTCAAGCAGCTAGAATCAATGCTGTTTGATTTCCAGCTCCATTTCCATTTACCTGTATAGGACAAAATAAACTGAAAATCTAAAATACAAAGTGGTCTTTACAGTGAACATTGAACCTAGGAGGACCAAACTTGTGTAGTATAGGAAGGATAAAAGAAAAATGAATCCTGCCCAGTATCAAAGAAATTTGAACAAAACTAACTCTATTCCTAATACTAGCTCTAAGACTAGCCCTAACACTATCCTTAACACAAACCCTAATCTGTTTGAAATACTGTTGATCGTAGAAGTCCCAAACGTGGGAAGCCTAGGGGGCTAAGCTATCAGATGAATCCTATGAAGTACTAAAAAAATATGACCAAATAATTGAAGTGGAATTTCAGTTATTGCATATTACTCTGTTTTCTGCTGATGAGTTCTCAGATAAAATTGTTTTTGCCACCTTCATCTTAGGGCTACTTTCACAAGGAACAAACTAGAGGGTTCCCACAGAAAACTGATTCACTGTTTGAAGTTTCAAGCAGGTAGCACAAACCCGATTTTATTTCAACCTCCATTTTCATTTACATATATGTCATTATGAAGTGAAAACTTAAAATACAGAGTCTCCCTGTTAGCGAGCCTGAGGAGCATATTAAGGCTAGGTAAAAGATGACTCATTCCAAGTATCAAAGAAATTTTTACAAAACATACTCTCACCCTAAGACTGCATCTAACACTAGCCCTAAACCTAAATCTAACACTAACCATAACCTAATAAGAGAACCATTGATCCTAGAAGTCCCACACTTTGAGAGCTTTTTGGGGTAAGCTATATAATGAGTCCTACTCAGTATAAAACAAATCTGACAAAATAATTATGGGACGAATTTCAGTGCATGCATATTCCCTGCTTTCTCCTAAAGGGCTCACATATAAAGGGTTTTTTTTTTGCATGCTTCAGCTTAGGCCTACACTCACAAGGAACATACCAGAGTGTCCCCATAAAGAATTGAGGGCGTGTGTACAGTTTTAAGGAGCTAGCATAAACCCTGTTTGAATTCCAGGTCCATTTACATTTACTCGTATAGGTCAAAATGAAGTAAAATGAAAATATTAACTGTTCTGGACACCAAAACTTTGAACCAAAAGGCCTAAACCTGGGAAACAGAGTAAGGTTAGTTAAAGATGAATCCTGGATTGTATCAAACAATTTTGAAAAAAGTAACTCTAACTCTAACACTACCTCTAAAATGAGCCTAACCTTTGCCCTAATCATTAACAGAGCCCTATTCCTAACCCAAAATTTAACCCTAATTTTAGGTCTAACCAATGCCCAAACCCTAGCTCTAACTTTATCCATTACCATAACTCTAACCCTAACCCTAAATGTAGCCCTAACCCTAACATTTACCCTAAACCTGCTCTAATCCTAACCCTCACCCTAGACCTAAATCTAGCTCCAACCATAACACTTGCCCTATTTCTAACCCTAACCCTAGGCCTAACCATAATCCTAACCCTAACCTTAACATTAGCCCTAATCCTAACCATAAACGTAGCCCTAACCCTAACTGAAATCCAATCATTTACCCTAAACGTAAGCCTAACCCAAATTCTAACAATAGAACTAAACCTAACTGTATAGCTATCACTAAGGCTATTCAAAACCCTAAACCTAACATGAATCATAAACCTAACCATATCCATTATTCTAAACCTAAAGCTAATTTGAGCCTTAAACTTAAACCTTAACCAAAACCAATCTCTAAAATAATGCACCTAGATCTAAACCTGACCTTTAACTAAACCTAAACCTTAGAGAAGACCTATTGAAAACCAAATCCTACAACTAACCTTACCTGTAATGATAGACCTGATGTTAACCTTAGTTTTAATCCTAGCCCTAACCCTAACACAAACCCTCATTCAAGCTGTAAACCTAGCCTAAATCCTAACCTTCACCCTAACCCTAACCCAAGACCTAATCTTAAACATAACCCTAACCCTAACCTTAACTCTAACAGTATCCATTACCCAAACAAAACTCTTCTAATGCTCAGACTAACCCTAACCCTATCACTATCTCCAAAACTATCAATTACCCTAAACCTAACATGAACCCTAAACCAAACCCTATCTTTACTCTAATCTAACCCAAACTCTAATTAGAGCTGTAACCCTAACATCCATCCTAAATCAAACCCTAACACTGGCCCTGGCCCTAATAATTCCCCTAGCTCTAAACCTGACTCTTACCCTATACCTAACCCTTACAATAGACCTAGCCCTAATCCTTTTTATAAAACTATGCCTAACTCTAATCCTAGATGTTAAATTAGCCCTAGCCATAATTCTAGCCCTAACCCTAACACAAACTCTAGCCCTTATCTTATCCCCAAAAATTGCCTAATTACAATCCTAACCCAAACTCTAGGCCTAACACTGACACTAATGCTAGCCCTAATCTTAGCCCTAATTTAGCCCTATCCCTAACACTAGTCCTAAGACTATTTCTAACTCTCACACTAGACCTTTCTCCCATACTAACGCTATTCTATACCATAATTCTAACCCTAGCCCTAACCCTTGCCCTACCATTGGACCTATCTCTAACCTTAGACAAAACTTAACTCTAAATCAAGAAATAACCTGAAGAATAAGGCAAACCCTAACACTAGCCCAAACTATAACACTAATCTTAAAACAACTCCTAACCCTAGCCCTAGCCCTAAAACAAAACCTAGCTATAGCTATGTACCTAATTCTTAATCTAAATCAAACCCTAACCTTAAACCTAGCCCTAACCCTAGCCCTAATATGAGTTGTAAGCTGATCCCTTAAACTAACCCTGAACCTGACACTGACTCTAACATTACTAGCTCTAAACATCATCCTAACCCTAGTCCTAAACCTAACACTAACTCGAACCCTAAAACCCTAAAACTAGCACTAAACATCACCGTAGTACATACATTAGCCCTAACCCTAAGCCTATGCCTAACATATCCCAAAACATAGCCCTCATCCTAGATTTAACAATAGCCCTATTTGTAACCATAAACCTAGCCCTAAACCAATCTCTAACTTTATCCATTACCATAACCAAAACCATAACTGTAATGCTAACCCTAGGCCTGAACCCTAAACTTAACCCAATCTAATACCCTGAACCTAACCTGATACTAAACCTAACCCTATCATTACCCTAACCCTAACACTAACACTAACACAAACCCTAACTTTAAACCTTAACCTATCCCAAGCCCTAATCCTGACCTTGACCCTAATAAAACCCCTAGCTCTAAACTTGAATATAACCCTACACCTAACCCTTACCCTATACATAGCCATAATTCTAAACTGGAAACTATCTTTAACCATAATTCTGGACCTGAAATTAACCTAGCCCTCATCCTAGGCCTAAACCTAGCTTTAATCATAACCCTAACCCTAACCCTGCCCCTAACCCAAATTGTAACCCTCACCCTACCTCTATTCCTAGCTATAACGCCACCTCTTACCCTAAACTTAAAAATAACAATAACCCTACCTCTAGGCTTAAGCCAAACAATAAACCTAGCCCTAATTCTAGCACTATTTTAGCACTATTTCTAACCCTAACACTAACACTAGCCCTAAGACTCACCCTAACTCTAGCACTATACCTATCTCTAGTTCTAACCCTATCCCTTACCATAACCCTATCCCTAGCCCTAACTCTTGCCCTATCCTTACTCATAGCCCTAACCCTAGATCTAAACTTAATTCCAAATCTAACTGAAATCCTAAGCCTAAGCTTAACACTTACACTATCCCTAAACCTAACCCTATGACTAAACCAAAACCAAGCAATAGCCCTAACCCTAAACATTAACTTAATCCAAACACTAACAATAAACCTAGACCTATCCCTTGCCCTAATTCGAATTCTAACACTAACGTTAAAACTAACACTGACAATGACTCATATACTAACACTCAACTTAGCTCTAAACACCGCCCTCAACTTAAACCGAATGCTAAGAATAACCCTGACAATAATTAGAGTTCTATCCCTAACCCTAAAACGAACCCTGACCTGACTCTTATTCTAACACAAACCCTAGCTATAAATACACCCTAAACTTAAACTTAACCCTAACACTAAACCTAACCATAACACTAAAACTTAACTAAATTTAACCATAGTTCTTACATTAGCCGTGGTCCTAATCCTATCCCTAACCCTAACACAAACACTACTCTTAATCTGAGCCCTAAATCTAGATTTAACCCTAACTCTAACCCTAACTATAGCCCTAAAGGTAGCTCTAAACCAATCCCTTACCCTAAGCAAGACCCTAAAACTGAGGGTAACCCTAGACCTTTCTCTAATTCTTAGGCTAACCAAAACCCTAACTCTATTAATAGCCCTAACCCAAGCTCTCATACTAGCTCTAACCCTATCTCAAATTCTTACCCTAACCCTGACCCTTATACTGACCCTACCACTAATCCTGGTTTTAACTCTAACCCTAACTTTAACCCAAAACCTATGGTAATCCTATCCCTAGACCTAATCCTAAAGCTAACTCCCAGCCTAGCCCTAAACATAGATCAAAACCTAATCCTCATGCTAAACATAACTCTAAAACTAATCCTAGTTCTAACCCTCACCATAATTCTAACTCAAGACCTAATCCTAACCATAACCCTAGCCATGAACTTAACTCTAACTGTATCCATTACCCTAAACATCATGCTAATGTAACCCTAGACCTAACCCTAACAATATCACTATCCCCCAAACTGTCATTACCCTAAACCTAATCTGAACCCTAAATCTAACTTTATCATTACCCTAAATTTAACCCTAATTCTCATATGAGCCCTAACCCTAAACTCAAACCTAAACCAAAGCCCAACACTGACCCTGACATTAATAATTCCCCTAGCTCTAAACCTGACTATAACCCTATACCTTACCCTTACACTAGACAGTCATAAATCTAACCCTAAAGATATCCCTAACCATAACCCTAGACCTGACACTAGTTTTAGCCATATCCTAACCCTAACCCTAGCACAAACCCAAGTCCTTATCCTAGCCCTAAACATAGCCTCAATTATAACCCCAAACCTAACCATAGGCCTAACCCTAACTATAACCATAGCCTTAATCTTACCCTTAATTTAGCGCTATCACTAACCCTAACCCTAACCCTAGCCCAAAAACTAATTCTAACTCTCACCCTAGCCCTAACTCTAGTTCTAACCCTATACTTTAGTGGAAGCCTAATCGTAGCTTGAACCTTAGCTCTAATCCTAGCCTTATTAATATCCCTTGCCATAACCCTAGATCTAACCCTAACTCTAAATCTAACCCTAACAATAAGCCTAAGCCTAAACCTAACCCTAGCCCTAACCCTAAGACTAATTCTTAAACTAAACCTAACCCTAGCTCTTGTTCTAAAACAAAATCAAGCCATAGATCAACACTAATCCTTAAAATAAACCAAGCTCTAATCCTACACCTAGCCCTAACACTAGAAATAATTCGAGTCTTAATCTAAACCCTAAAACTAACCCTCACCCTGACTCTGACCTTAACACCTAACCTAGGTCTAAACATCACCCTAACCCAAAACCTAAACCTAACACTAAACCTAGTCCCAACCCATAACACTAAAAATAGCCCTAATCATAATCCTAGTACTTACATTAGCTGTAACCCTAACCCTAGCCCTAATTTAACCCAAATCCTAGCCATATTCTGAGCCCTAACCCTAGCTTTAACCCTAAACCTAACTCTAACCCTACCAATAATTGTAACCATAACCCTAGCTGAAACTCTAGCTGTAACTCTATCCATTATTCAAACCATAACCCTAACCCTGAAGCTAACCCTAGGCCTAAACCTAACCCTATCCCTAACCTTCACCATATCCATTTCCCTAAATCTAACCTGAAACTTAAACCTAACCCTATCATTATGCTGATCCTAACCTTAATGCTAATTTGAGTCCTAACATTAAAACTTAACCTATCCAAAACACTAATCATGACCATGACTCTAATAATATCCTTAGCTCTAAACCTGATCCTAACTCTAAATCTAATTCTTACACAAGGCATGAATATAAACCTAACCTTAAACTATCTTTAACCATAAACCTAGACCTAAAATTAGCTCTAACTGTAATCCTAGCCCTAAACATAGCCTTCATCCTAACCCAAATCATAACCCGAGCCTTACCTGAATTTTAACACTCTCCCTAGCCCTAAACCTACCTATAACCCCATTCCTTACCATAAACATAACCATAACCCTAAACCTAACCCTAACTCCCACCTTAACCCTCGGCCTATTACTAACACTAATTCTAGAGCTAATCCTAGCCCTAATTTAATTCTATCCTAACCCTAACCCCAGCCTTAAGACTAACTATATCTTTTGCCCTAGCCCTAGCCCTTGTTCTATCCTTAGCCCTCTCCTAAATTTGCATCTAAACCTCAGTCTAAATCTAAACCTAACTCTAAATTTAACTATAATCATAAGCCAAACCAAGCCATAATACTACCCCTAACCATAATGCTATTCCTAAAATTTTCCCTAGTCCTGGTCCTAGCCATAAAACAAAACAAAGGCATATCCCCAACCAAAACCCTTAATCTAAACCAAATCCAAACTTTACACCTAGCCCTAACTCTAACTCTAAAAATTACTCTGACCCTGAAGCTCACTCTAACACTAATCTTACCTCTAATCATCACCTTAACTTAAATTAATCCTAACTCTAGACCTAGTATTAAATGTAACCCTAAAACTAGCCTTAATTGTAACCCTAGTTCTTACATTAGTCATAGTCCTAAACCTAAGAAAAATCCTACCCCTAATTCTAGTTATAATCATAGCTTAAACCCTAATCTTAATACTAACAGTAGCCCAAAACCTAACCCTAACCTGAGCCCTAAACCTAGCTCTAACCCTATCCCTTACCCTAAGCCAAACCCTAACACAAATGCTAACCCTAGTCCTAACCTAATCTTTAGCCTAATGTAAACACTAACAGTATTACTAGTTTTAACCCTAGCCCTCATTTTAGTTCTAATCCTAACCCTGACCCTCATCTGACACTAAAAGTAACTCTAGGTCGAAACCTGACCCTAGACATAAATCAAAACCTAACACTAGACCTACAACTAACCCTATACTTATACCTAAGTATAACACTAGTCCTAGACCCAAAGCTAATCCTAAATATATCTATAACTTTAGCCCTAGACCTAAACAAAAACCTAGCACTAGCCCTAACAATAATCCTAAACTTAAACCAAACACTGACACTATCCCTAGATGTAAACCTAGTCCTAATTCTGGCTCTAAACCTAAACCTAACCCTATCCTGAAAACTGACCCTAATTCTAACACTTAAACTGGCTTTAAATCTGATTACTAACCCCAAACATGGACCTAACAGTAGACCTAGCCATAACCCTAAACTTAAAACTAGCCCTAAACATAACCCTAGCTTTTGCATTACCCATAGTCCTAACCATAGCCTAAAACCTAAAACAAATTCTAGAGCTAATCCTAGGCCTAAACTAAGCATAAATCTAAGCTTAGCCCTAACCCTAACCCTAACTCTAACCCTAACTGTCTCCATAGACCTAACCCTAGCTCAAAGCCTAACCTTTACACTAAACATAACTCTAGACCTATCATAAACCCTAATGCTAACCCTAGCTCTAACCCTAAACTTAACCATAGCCAAAACTTTAGCTCTAACCATATACATTATCCTAACCCTTACCCTTACCCTAATTAAAACCTCATTTCTAACACTAAATCTAACTCTAACCATAATCTTGAACTCAGAAGTAAACCTAAAACTAACTCTTGCACTAGCCCTAACCCTAGCTCTAACACTAACACTTATCCTAAACTAACCATAACCTTAACCCTAAAATAACATTTACTGTACCTTAACACTTACCCTAAACCAAATCCTAGCCCTATCCCTAAATCTAATCCTAATCCTAGACTTAATCCAAACCATAATCTAGCGCTAACCCTAGCTCTAAAACTATCCATTACACTAAACATAACCCTAACCCTAATACTAACCCTAACCAACTCACTGAAACCTACCCTTTACCTTAAACCTTAACTAGAACCTAAAGTAGACCCTTCCATTACCTTAACTCTAAACTTAACCCTAACACAAATTCAAGCCCTAACCCCTAAGCCTTAACATAAACCAAACGCTAACCCTGTTCCTTACTGTGACACAAATAATAATTTTATCTCTAAAGCTGACCTTTAATAAATACCTAACCCTTACACTAGAGCTAGCCATAACCTAACCCTATAATTATCCTTAACCATACCCTAGACATATTATCAGTAGTCCAAGTTGTAGCCCTAACCTTATCAGAAAACTAACCCCTCATCCTAGCCTTAATTCTAAACTGAACCATAACCCTAGACTTAATCTTAATTCTAACCCTCACCCTAGCCCTAAACCTAGCTATACCCCAACCATTCCTCTAAACTTAAAACAAACCCCAGGGCTAACCATAACCCTCGCCCAACCCCTAGGCTTAACCCTAACATTAAACCTAGTTCGAATGCTAGCCCTAATTTAGCCCTAACCCCAAACCTCACCCTAAGCCTACTCCAAAGAATAACTCTAATTCTCACCCTAGACGTATCCCTACTTCTTACCATAATCCTTACCATAACCCTAACCCTAGCCCTAACTCTACCACGAGCCCTAACTCTATACCAACCTTAACTCTAAATCTAATCATAACCCTAAGCCTAAACTTAATTCTAACACTAGCCCTAACAATGACGCTAATCCAAAATCTGCCTTAACCCTAGCCCTAGCCTTAAAAGAAAACTGAGCCATAGACCTAAATGTAACCCTTAACCTAAACCATAACCTAATACTACACCTAGCACTAACTTTTGCCCTAATTTGACTCCTAAACAAAACACTAAAACTAACCCTGGCCCTGACACTGACCCTAAATATAATCCTTGCTGTAAATATCACCCTAACCCTAACTCTAAAACAGGCACAAAATGTAATACGAGATCATATATTAGCCATAACCAAACCAAAAACCTAGCCCTTATATGAGAATTAACCCTAGTTTTAAACCTAAGCCTAACACAAAACCCAGCCCTAAAACTTACCCTAAGCCTAGCCAGAATCGTAACCATAACCCTAGCATTATCACTAGCTCTAACCCTATCTATTACCCTAAACATAACCATAACCTCAATGGTAACCCTAGGCCTAACCCTAACCTAATTGCTAACCATAACCTTATTCATTAACCTAAACCTAACCTGAATCCTAAATCTAACTCTATCATTACCCTAAATCTAAACTTAATGCTAATTTTAGCCCTAATCCTAAACTTAACCTAAGCAAAGTAATAATACACCTAGCTCTAACCCTGACCCTACCCCTAAACCTAACCCTTATACTAGACCTAGCCATAAATCTAACCCTAAAACTATTCCTAATGTAACCATAGACCTGGAATTTGCCCTAGCTGTAATCCTAGCCCTAACCTTAACATAAAACATAGCCCTAACCCTAACCCCAACCCTAACCCTAACCCTAGCCCTAATCCTATCCATAACCCTAGCCCTAAATCTAAACCTATGCCTATTCATTATGCTAAAAGTAATCCTATCCATTATGCTAAACATAACCTGAACCCTATACCTAACCCTATCATTACCATAACCCAAACCCTAATGCTAAATTGAGCCCTAACCCTAAACCTTAACCTAAACAAAATCCTAAACATGACCATGACCCTGACCATAATATTACCCCTAGCTCTAAATTTGACCCTTACCCTAAATCTGATTTTTACACTAAAAATAACCATAAACCTAACCCTAAAACTGTCCCTAACCATAACCCTAATACTGACATTTGCCCTAACTAATCCTAGCCCTAACCAAAACAAAAACCCTAGCCCTCATCCTAGCCCTTAATCTGGCCTTAATAATAACTCTAATGAAACTCTAGCTCTAACCCTAATTCTAACCTTCGTCCTCACCCTAAACCTAGCTCTAACCCTATTATTTACACTAAACTTAACTCTAAGCCCAAAAGTAACCCTAAGCCTAAACATAAACATAAACTAGCCCTGTTCCTAGCCATAATTAACCCCTGTACCTAACCCAAAACTAATCCTAGACGTAAGAATAACTCTCACTCATAGCCTAACCCTATCCCTAGTTCTAACCCTATTTTTATCATAACTATAATCTTAGCTAAAAACCTAGAACTCACACTAGCCATTTCCTTAGCCCTAGATCTAATCCTAACTCTAAATCTAACTCTAAATCTAGAATTAGGGTTAGGCTTAGGCTTAGAGATAGAATTTTTTCTAGTGCTAGTTTTAGGTTTATAGTTAGATTTAGAGTTAGGATTACTACACTAGACCTAAACCTAATGCTAATCTTAAAACTAGCCCTAACCATAGCCCTAGACCTAAAACAAAACCAAGATAGCCCTAACTTTAAAGCTTAACCTAAACCAAAACCTAACTCTAGACCTAACCCTAAACTTAGCCTTGATTTGAGTCCAAATCCTAACCCTAACACTACCCCTGACCTTAATTTTGACCCTAATACTAACCCTAGCTCTAAACATCATCCTAATATTAAACCTAACCCTAAAACTAGACCTAGTCCTAACCCCAATCTTATAACTAGCCCAAATCATAACTCTACTGCAAACATTGGCTGTAATTCTAAACCTAGCCCTAACTCTGACCAAAATTTAGCACTAATCTGAAACCTAACCCTAGCTTTAACACTAAACCTAATGTTAACACTAGCCATAACCCTACCTTATATGTATACCTAACCCTAGGTCTAACCCTATCTCTTACCCTAAGTTTAATCTCACCCTAATACTAACCCTAGACCTAAACCTAGTCCTATTACTAGTCCTAGTTTTAGCCCTCATTCTAGCTCTAACCATAACTCAAACCTTACAGTTATTCTGACTCTAATGTTAACTGTAAGTCAAAACCTGACCCTAACCCTACACTTCAAGCTAACACTAGCACTAGAAATAAACCTATTCCTAAACCTAACCCTAACACTATTCCTAGACCTAAACCTAATCCTAAATCTAGCCATATCTGTAGCCATATACATAAAAAAAACCTAGTGATAGCCCTAATAATCAACCTTAACCTCACCCAAACACTAACCTTATCCCTAGACCTAACCCTAGTGATAATTCTTGCTTTAATCCTAAAGCTAATTCTAACCTGAACAGTGAACCTGACCCTAACACTAACTCTACCTCTAAACATCACGCTAACAATAACTCTGATTCTAACACTTGACCTAGCCAACACTAACCCCAAAACTGGCCCTAATCATAACCCTAGTTTGTACATTAGCTGTAGCCCTAACACTAGCTCTTACCTAAGCCAAAACCTGGCCCTAATTCAAGCGCTAACCCTAGCTTTAACTCTAACATAAACATAGCCATAAGCCAGTCCCTAACACTTCCCTAGCCCTAGTAGTTTTCCTAGTTGTTACCTTAAGCCAAACCATAAACCTAATGCTAACCCTAGTCCTAACTCTAATCCATAGCCTAACCCAAATACTAATCCTATTACTTGTCCTAACCCTAGCCCTCATTCTACCTCTAGTCATAACCCAAAACCTACTTTTGACCTTGAAAGCTATACTGACCCTAACACTAACCATATGTCTAAAACTGACCCTAACCCAAACCCAAACCCTAGCATTAGCCCTACTGGTAATCGTATACCTAAACTTAAAACTAACACTAGTCCTAGACCTTAACCTAATCTGAAGTCGATCCATAACTATAGCACTAGACCTGAACAACAACCTTGCCCTAGCCCTAACAATCACCCTTAAAATAACCCAAACACTAACCCTACATCTAGACCAAACCCTAGTCCTAATTTTGGCATAAACCTCAACACTCACTCTAACCTAACACTGACCCTGACCCTAACATAAACTATCTCCAAAGCTCACCCTAACTCAAAACCTAACCCTATCACTACATCTAGCCATAACCCTAATCCTAAAACTACCCCTAATCAGAACTCTAACTTTTAAATACCCATGGCCCTAACCCTAGGCCTAAAATAACACAAAAAATATCCATAATCCTAGGCCTAAATCTAGCCATAAGTGTAACCCTAAACTAACCATAACCCTATCCCTAACCCTTACCTTCCCCTTAGACCTAACCCTAGCTCAAAGCCTAACCTTTACACTAAACATAACCCTAGCCCTATCCAATATCCTAACCTAACCTTAGCCCCAATCCTAACCATAACACTAGCCCTAATCCTAGCTCTAAACCTATCCATTACCTTAAACATAATCATAACACTAACTCTAACCCTAGGCTTAACCCTAACACTATCACAATCTCTAAACCTATCCATTACCCTAAAACTAATGTATCCCTTACCTAAGCCTATTTATTACCCTAACCCTAAATCTAACCCTAATATGAATTAAAGCCCTAAACCTAAAACTTAACAGAAATTGGACCATAAGCCATACACTGATCTTAATAATACATCTAGCTCTAAACTGAACCCTTACCCTAAATCTAACCCTTACACTAGACCTAACCATAAACATTACCCTAAACCTATCCCTAACCATAACCCTAGACTTAATGATAGACACTTACCCTAACACAAACTCTAGCTCTAAACCTTATCCTAAATGAAAAAAACTAACCCTAACACTAGACAAACCCTAAATCTACTCATAACCATAACTCTAGCTCTTACATTACCCATATACCTACCATTAGCCCTACACCTCACACACAACCTAGCCCTAATCCTAACCCTAAACCTAGACCTAAGCATAACCCTAACCCTATCCCTACCACTAACCTTAACCCTAACACTGGCTCTGGCCCTAACCATAAGCAAACTCTAATCCTTACCCTAAAATATCAATAGCCCTAACATTCAACCTAACCCTAAATCTAATCCTAATCCTAACTGTAACTATCACACAAATTCTAGCACAAGCTCTATCCATTACCTTAAACATAACCCTAAGGTAATGCTAACCTAAGCCATAACTCTATCCCTAACGCTAACTGTAGCCCTGACTCTAAATCTTACACTCACCCTAGCCCTAACCCTAGTTCAAACCCTAACACTTCTGCTAAACCTAACACTAACAATAATCCTAGGCCTATCTATAAACCTAGCCAAAATCCTGATGTAAACACAAGCTCTAACACTAGCACTAATCCTATCATTTACCCTAAACATAAACCTAACCCAAATGCTAATTCTAGGCTTAACCCTAATCCTATCACTATCACTATTACTCTAAACCTAATCTGAACCCTAAACCTAACACTATACATTACTTTAACCCTAACCCTAATGCTAATTTGAGTCCTAAACGTAAACCTTTTTCTAAACCAAAGCCTAAACCGGACTCCGAACATAATAATACACCTAGCTCTAAACCTGACCTTTACCATAAACATAAATTTCCACTAGACAGAGACATAAACCTAAAATTAACACTATTCCTAAACATAACCCTGGTCCTTACATTAGCCTAGCTCTAATCCTAGCTCTAAAACTAGCACAAACCCTAGCCCTCATCCAATCCCTAAACATAGCCTTAATCCTTACCCGAACACTTGCCCTATTCCTATACCTAATTTTAGACCTCATCGTAGCCCTGAACAAGCCACAGTCTCATCCCTTCCCTAAAACTGACCATAGCACTAACACTAACACTAACCCTAATTCTAGCCCTAACCACAGGCCTAACCCTAACACTAAACCTATTGCTAATCTAGCCCTAGTTTAGCCCTAACCCTAAGCAAATCCCAAACTCTAGCCCTAAGAATAACTCTCAACCTTGCCCTATTTCTATTTCTAAACTGGTCTATTACTGTAACTCTAATACTAGCCCTAAACTTAGTCCTAACCATAGATCTAACCATAACTCAAAATTATGGTTATAAACTCTAAATATAACCCTAACCGTAAGCCTAAACCTCACCCTACCACTAGCTGAACACTATCAATAATCATAAAACTAACAGTAACCCTAGCACTAGCCCTAAAACAAAACTGAGCCATTACCCTAACCCTAAACCTAACTTAAACCAAAAGGTAACCCTACAACTAGCCATAACCCTAGCTCAAATTCGAGTCCTAGGACTAAAACTAACTCTTACCCTGACTCATATACAAACACTAACCCTAGCTCTATTTATCACCCTAACCATAAAGCAAATGCTAACACCATTCCTAGCCCAAACCCTAACCCTAAAACTAACCTTAATAATAACCCTGGTTATTACATTAGCCATAGTTCAAACCTAGCCTTAACCCTGAGACAAAATAGCCCTAATCTGAGCCCTAAAACTGGATTTAACCCTAACCCTAACCCTAACCCTAGCCCTAAACCTAACCCTAACACTAGCTCTAAGCCTAGATCTAACCCTATCCCTTATCCTAAGCCAAACCCTAGCCATAATGCTAACCCTAGTCCTAATCGTAATCCTTAGCCTAAATCAAACACTAAACCTATTACTAATCCAAACCCTAGCCCTCATTCTAGCTCTAAACCTAACCCAAAACCTAATTCTAACCTTCACCCTTATTCTGACCATAACACTAATTATAAATCTGAACTTAACCCTAACCCTAAACTGAACCCTGAAACTAGCCCTACTAGTGAACTTTTACCTAAACCTAACCCTAATACTACCTCTAGACCTAAACCTAATCCTAAATCTAGCAATAACTCTAGCCATAGACCTAAACAAAAACTTAGTTCTAGCCCTAAAAATAACCCTTAACCTTAACCAAACAATAACACTATCCCCAGAAATAACTCTATTCCTGATTCAGGCTTTCACCATATCTCTAATCTGAATACTGACCCTGACACTAACACTAAACTTAGCTCTAAAAATTATTCTAAACCAAAATCTAAACCTAACATGAGAACTAGCCATAACCCTAACCCTAAAACTAGCCCTAATTAGAACCCTAGATCTTACATTACCGATAGCACTAAAATTAGACCTAAACCTAACATAAAATTTAGCCCTGATCCAAGGCCTAAACCTACCATAAGCATAACCTGAGCTTAAACCTAGCCCTAACCCATAAGTCTAACCCTCACCTTAGACCTAACCATAGCTCAAAGCCTAAACTTTGGCCTAAATGTAACCCTAGCCTTATCCCTAACAATAACCCTAACCCAGACCTAAACCTAACCCTAAACCTAACCTTATACATTACCCTTATAATAAACCTATTCCTAATGCTAGCCCTAGTCCTAATCCTAACCCTATCGCAAACCCTAAATCTCTCCATTACCCTAAACCTACATGAACGCTAAACCTAACCCTATTCATTACACTAATCCTAAATCTAACCCTAATGCCCATTTGAGCCCTGTCCCTAAATCTTAACCTAATACAAACCATAAACTTGACCCTGAACTTAAAAATATTTCCAGCTCTAAAACTGACACTCACCCTAAACTTAACACTTACACTAGACTACGACATAGACCTAATCCTTAATCTACTCCTAACTGTAACACTAGACCTGATATTATCCTTAGCCCTAATTCTAGACCTAATCTTATAACAAACCCTAGCCCTCATCCTAGCCCTAAACCTAGCCTTAATCATAACCCCTACCCTAACCCTAGCCCTAATCCTAATTCTAACCCTCACTCTACCTGTAAACCTAGCAATAACATATCCCTTACCCTAAACATAACACTAAACCTAGCCCTAATGCTAAGCCTAAGGAGAAAACTAACCCTAGTTCTAATCCTTGCCCTGATTTAGCCCTATCAATAAAACTAACCATAACCCTAGCCCTAAGACTAACTCTAACTCTCCCCCTAGCCTTTTCCCTAGTTCTATCCCTATCATTTACCATAACCCTAAACCTAGCACTAAGCCTTGCCTTATCCTTAGACCTAGGCTAACCCTAGATCTAACCCTAACTCCAAGTCTTAACCTAACCCTAAGTCTAAGTCTAAACCAAACACTAGCCCTAATTCTAATGCTAATCATATAACCTAGGACTAAAAGTAACTGAGCAATAGGGGCTGAGGATGTTGCTCAAGCAGTAGTGCATTTGCCTGGCATGCATGGATTCGATCCTCAGCAACAATAAAAGTATAATTTAATAAAAGATATTGTTGTTCCGTTAATAACTAAAAAAATTATAAACCTCTCTCTCTCTCTCTCTCTCTCTTTCTCTCTCTAAAAAAAACTGAGCAATAGTCCTAATATTGAACACTAACTTAAACCAAATCCTAACACTACACCTTCACCTAATCCTAGCCCTAATTTGAGTCCTAATCACAGCCTTAAAAAAACTATGACCCCAAATCATATCCTAACACTCAAACTAGGTCTAAACACCACCCTAAACTTAAATCGAACCCTAACAGTAACCCTAGCCTTAATTCGAGTGATAACCCTAACCATAAAACTAACCCTGACGCTGACTCATATCCTAACAGTCACCCTACTTCTAAAGACCGCCCTTACCTTAAACTGAACCCTAAAAGTAATCCTAGCTTTTATTGGAGTCCTAATCCTAACCCTAAAACTAATGATGTCTCTTAATTATATACTAATACTAACCTAGCTATAAATATCACCCTAACATTAAAACAAATCCTAACACTAGACCTACCCCTCCCCCAACCCTACTTGTAACCTAGTTCTCACATTATCCATTGCTACAACATTAGCCCTAACACACATAAAAATTAGCCCTAAACTGAGTGCTAAACCTATACTTAACCCTAAACCTAACTCTATCCCTAACCCTAGCTCTAAACCTATCCCTTACCCAAAGTGAAACCCTAACCCTAATGGTAATCCTAGACCTATCCCTAATCCTTAAGCTAACCAAAGCCCTAACCCTATTAATAGTCATAACCCTACCCTCACTCTAGCTTTAACCCTATTCCAAACCCTAATGTTAACCTGACCATTATTTTGACCCTAACGCTAACCCTAGGTCTAAACCTGGACCTAACCCTAGACCAAACTATGACACTAGACCTATACCTAAACCAAATCCTAAATCTAGCCTTAACTCTAGCCCTAGACTGAAACAAAAACCTATCTCTAGCCCTTAAAGTAACCCTTAACCTAACACAAACACTCACCCTACCCATAGACCTAAACCTAGTTCTAATTTTGACTGTAATCCTAACTCTAACCCTGACCCAAACACTGACCCTGCCTTTAAGAGTAACCTACCTCTAAATCTGCCCCTAACACTAGACCTAGCCAAAATCCTAACTTGCAAACTAGCCCTAATCATAACCGTAGCTCTAACATTACCCACAGCCATATCCCTAGACCTAATCTTAACAAAAAACCTAGATCTAATTCTAGGTCTAAGCATAACCCTAAGCATAACCCCAACCTAACACTTGATTAATCCTAACCCTAGCTCAAAGCCTAATCCTTATCCTAAACATAAACCTAAACCTATACCTATATATACACCCCTAACCCTAGCCCTAATCTTAAACTTAACCCTAGCCCTAAACCTAGCTCTAAACCTACCCATTATCCTAAAACTAACCCTAAACCTACTGGTAACCCTAACCCTAAACCTAACCCTAAGCCTAACCAGAAAACTAATACTAGACCTAACCCTAAACCTCACACTTGCCATAGGCCTAACTCTAGCTCAAATCCTAACCCTTACCATAAACCTAAACATAATCATAGCCCTAACCCTAAACCTAAACCTCAATCTAACACTAACCATAACCCAATGCCTACATCTAACCATATCCATTACTCTAACCCTAACCCTAGCCCTAATCCAATCCTAACACTAGCCACACTCTAATCTTATCCCTAGACAGAAATCTAAAGCTAACCCTTTCTCTAGCTTTAACCCTAGCTCAAAACCTAACCCTTATGCTAAACATAACCCTAAAACTCACATAACACTAAAACTCACACATAACTCTAACCCTAACCTTAACTTAAGACCTATTCCTGTCCATAACCATAGCCCTAACCTTAGCTCTAACCTTATCCATTATCTTAACATTACCCTTACCCTAATGCTAACCCTTGGCCTAACACAAACCCTATTGCTAAACCTAACCCTATCAATTAGCTTATACATAACCTGAACCCTAAACAAAACCTATTATTACCCAATACCTGAGCCTAATGCTTATTTGAGCCCTAAACCCAAACCCTATCCTCAACCAAACTCTAACCTGATCCTCATCCTAATAATTCCCCTAGATCTAAACCTGAACCTTACCCCTAAACCAAACCCTTAAACTAGACCTAGCCATTAATCTAATCCTAATAATGTCCTTCCCTCAACCATAACCCCTCACCTGACATTAGCCTTAGCCCTAATCCTAGCCCTATCTCTAACAAAAATCCCACCCCTTATATTAGCCCTATTTTTACCTTATCTTTAAACCTAACCATAACCCTAGACCTGAGAATAAATTTAACTCTCACACTAGCCCTATCACTAGTTATAACACTATCCCTTAAGTTAAACCTAACCCTAGCCTTAAACTTAGTTTTAACCCTTGCCCTATCCATAGCCCAAGCACTAACATTAGATCATAATCTATCTCTAAATGTAACACTGACCTGAAGCCTATGCCTAACCCTTACACTAGCCCTAACCCTAACACTAATCCTAAAACTAGACATAATTCTATCCCTAGCCCTAAAACAAAACCGAGCCATTAGCTTTATCCCTAACCTTTAAATTAAAGCAAACCCTAACCATACACCTACCACTAAACCTTGCCCTAATTTGAGTTTTAAGCTGAACCCTAAAACGAACCCTGACACTGACTCTGACATTAACACTAATCCTAGCTCTAAACATCACCCTAATCCTAACACTAACTCTAACACTAAACCTAAGCCTAAAATAAGCGAAAATTGTAACTCTTGTACTTACATTAGCCATAATCCTAACCCTAGCAATAATTTAGCCTAAATCCTAGCCCTAATCCGAGCCCTAATCCGAGCTTTAACCCTAACCCTAAACCTAACCCTAGCCCTAGCCATAATCATAACCATAACCATAACCCTAACCCGATACATTACTATAACAATAACCCTAATTCTAATGCTTATCCTAGGCTGAAACCTAACCCTTCCTTTAATCCTATTTGTATACATTTCTCTAAACCTAACATGAACCCTAATTCTAAGCCTATCATTACCAAAACCCTTAACCTAATGCTAATTCAATCCCTAACTTTAAGCCTTAACCTATTCCAAACCCTAAACTAGACCTTCACCTTAATTATATCCCTAGCCCTAAACCTGACCCTAACCCTATACCTAAACCTTACACTAGACATACCAATAATCCTAACCCTAAAACTATCTTTAAACATAATTCTATACTTGAAATTAGTCATACTCCTAATCCTAGCCCTAACCCTGAAACAAACACTAGCCCTCATGAAAACCCTAAACCTAGCCTTAATTATAACCCTAATCCTAACCCTTATCGTGAACATCACTCTACATCTAAAATTAACCTAGCTTACCCTAAACTAAATCTTAAATCTAACCCTAATTCTATTCTTAAACTGAACACTAACCATAGACCTAATCCTAGCCCTAAATTAACCCTATTCCAAACCCTAAACCTAACCTTAGCCATAAGACTAAAAATAATTCTCACACTAGCCCTATCAATAATTCTAATCCTAGCCCTTACCATAACCCTAACCCTAGAACTATCCCTTGCCCAATCCTTAGTCCTAGCCCTAACCCTAAGCCTAAGACTCACACTAACACTAAACCTAATCCTAACGCTAATCATAAAACTAGCCCTAACCCTAAAACTAGCAGTAAAACAAAACGGAGCAATAGCTCTAACCATAAATCTAACTTAAAACAAACCTTAACACTACACCTAGACCTAATCATAGCCTTAATTTGAGTCCTCACCCTAACCTTAAAAATATACCTGACACTGACTCATAGGTTAAACTTACCCTAGCTCGAAACACCATTCTAAACTTAAAACAGAACTTAACAGTAACCTTAGCCCTTACTTGAGTCCTAACCCTGATCCTGACTCATATCCTAAAACTAACCCTAGCTTTAAATATCACCCTAAACTTAAACTTAACCCTAAAACTAAAACTACCCCTATCCTTAACCCTAACCCTAAAACTAACCCTAACTGTAACCCTAGTTCTTACATAAGCGATTGCCCTATCCCTAGTCCTTACCCTAACACAAAACTAGCCCTAATTGAACCCTATATCTAACTTTAACCCTAATTCTACCATAATTCTTGCCCTAACCCTAGCTCTAACTCTCTCCATTACCCTAAATGAAACCCTAACCCTACTGGTAAACCTAGACCTATCCCTAATTTTTAGGCTAATCAAAATCCAAACCCTATTAATAGTCCTGACCTTAGCCCTCATTCTACCTCTAATCCTATCCCAAACCCTTGATGCTGACCTTGACCCATATTAGTCATAGCCCTAACCCTAGATCCAACCCTAACTTGAAATCTACCCCTAACCCTAAGCCTAAGCCTAACACTAAAACTAGCTCTAACCCTAAGGCTAATCGTAAAACTAGCCCTAATCCTAACCCTAGCAGTAAAACAAACTGAGCAATAGCACTAACCATAAACCTTAACTTAAACCAAACCCTAACACTACACCTAGATCTAACTATAGCCTTTATTCAAATTCTAACACTAACCTTAAATCTAACCCTGACCCTGACTCATATCCTAACACTCACCCTAGCTCTAAACACCTCCTAACATTAAACTAAAACCTAAACGTAAACCTATTTTTAATTTGAATCCTAACATTAACTCTGACCCTTACTCATATTTTAACACTAAACCTAGCTCTAAATATCATCCTAACTTTAAACCTAACCCTAACACTAGACCTTTCCCTAACCCGAACCTAAAACTAACCCTTATTGTAACCCAAGTTTTTATATTAGCCATTGCCCTATCATTAGCACTAACCCTAGCTCAAAAAATTAGCCATAATATGAGCCCTAAAGCTAGACAGAACTTTAACTTTAACTCTAGCCCTAACTCTAGCTCTAAAGCTATCCCTTACCCTAGGAATAACCCTAACCCTAATGGTAGCCCTAGACCTATGACTAATATTTAGGCTAACAAAAATCCTAACCTTATGTTTTGGTTACTCCTGACCCTAGCCCTCATTCTAGCTCTAATCCTATCCCAAATCCAAACACTAACCCTGACCCTTATTCTTTTTTTATAAATTAATTAATTAATTTATTTTTACATGAGCTCTCATTATTATTATTTGCATTATAATTCTTAATATACCTTTAAACCACAATTTATCATATCTCTGTATAAAAGATATGTTGACACCAAGTCCACATCTTCATACATGTATTTTGTACAATGATGAGGGTCTCAGAGTCTTTTAAATTAGGTATTACTGATCCCATGACATGGATGATGAAACTGAAATTGGCAGCTTTCAATTTTTTTATTCATGGTCACTGTTCTTTTTTTCTATTTTAATTTTTATTGTTTGTTGTTCAAAACATTACATAATTCTTGACATATCATATTTCACACTTTGATTCAAGTGGGTTATGAACTCCCATTTTTACCCCGTATACAGATTGCAGCATCACATCGGTTAATCATCCACTGTTTTACATATTTCCATACTAGTGTCTGTTGTATTCTGCTGCCTTTCCTAACCTCTACTATCCCCCCTCCCCTCCCCTACCCTCCCATCTTCTCTCTCTACCCAATCTACTGTAATTTATTTTTCCCCCTTGTTTTTCCCTTTCCCCTCACTTCCTCTTGTATGTAATTTTGTATAACAATGAAGGTCACCTTCCATTTCCATGCAATTTCCCTTCTCTCTACCTTTCCCTCCCTGTTTAATGTTAATCTTCTTCTCATGCTCTTCTTCCCTACTCTGTTCTTAGTTACTCTCTTTATATCAAAGAAGACATTTGACATTTGTTTTTTAGGTATTGGTTAGATTCACTTAGCATAATCTGCTCTAATGCATCCATTTTCCTGCAAATTCTATGATTTTGTCATTTTTTAGTGCAGAGTAATACTCCATTGTGTGTAAATGCCACATTTTTTTAATCCATTCGTCTATTGAAGGGCATCTGGGTTGGTTCCACAGTCTTGATATTGTGAATTGTGCTGCTATGAACATCGATGTAGCAGTGTCCCTGTAGTATGCTCTTTTTAGGTCTTTAGGGAATAGACTGAGAAGGGAAAGAGCTGGGTCAAATGGTGGTTCCATTCCCAGCTTGCATATATCAAAGTAATTCCTGTATATCAGCGACAAATCTTCTTACCCTTATTCTGACCCTAACACAAACCCTAGTTCTAAACCTGACCCTAACACTAGAATAAAACCTAACCCTAGCCTTAGACCTAAACCTAATTCTAAATTTACCCTTATCTCTATCCCTAGACCTAAACAAAATCCTAGTCCTAGGCCTAACAATAACCCTTATCCTAACACAAACACTAACCCTACCTGTAGACTTAAACTTACTCCTAATTCTGGTTGTAACCCTAACTTCAACTGTAATCCAACACTGACTCTGCCTTTAACAGTAAACCTATTTCTAAACCTGACCATAACAGAAAATCTAAACCTAACACTAGATCTTGGCATAACCCTAACCCTAAAACTATCCCTAATCATAATGCTAGCTCTTACATTTCCCTCAGCTTTAACCCTAAAACACAAAACCTAGAGCTAATCCTAGGTCTTAACCTAGCCCTGAGCATAACCCTAAACCTAACTCTAGCCCTAACCCAAAGCTAAACCTCGCCTTAGTCCTAACCCTAGCACAAAACCTAACCCTTGCTATAAACATAAACCTAGAACTATCCCTGAATCTAACTCTAAACCTAGTTCTAATCCTAACCTTTACACAAGACCAACCCTAGCTCTAAATTTACTCATTACCCTAACCCTAAACCTAACCCTAATTGTTACCCTAGTCTTAACCCTAACCATAATCCTAATCTTAAGTAGAAAACTAACCCTAGACCTAACCCTAAACTAATATTGCCCAAAGCACAACCATAAATCAAACCCTAACCCTTAGCATAAACCAAACATAACCATAGACCTAACCCTAACCCTAAACTTAAATCTAGCCCTGTCCCTAACCCTAAACCTACATCAAATCATATTTACTAACCTAACCCTAAACCTAAACTTAATTATAATAATTCCCCTAACCTTAACCCTAACCCTAAACTTACCGTAATCCTATCTCTAAACATAACCCTGAATCTAATTCTTGCTCTAACCCTAATCATAGCTCAGAACCTAACTCTTACACTAAACATAATACTAACACTAACCATAGTTCTAACCCATAACTTAACACTAACTCAAGACCTAATCCTAACCATAAGTCTAGCTATAACCTTACCTCTAACTCTATCCATTACCATAATCATAACACATATCCTAATGCTAATGCTAGGCCTAACCCTATCTCAAGACCTAATCCTAACCATAACACAAGCCCTTAAATTAACTCTAACTGTATCCATTACCCTAAACATAAACCTTTCACTAATACTAACCCTAGGCCTAACTCTAAACCTATCACTAACCCCAACACTATCAATTACCCTAAACCTAAACTGAACCCTAAATGTAACCCTATCGTGAACCTAACCATAACCCTAATGTTAATTTAAGCCTTAACCCTAAACTCAACCCTAAAAAAAAATCCCTAACCATGACCCTGACCCTAATAATTCCCCTAACTGTAACCTGATTCTTACCCTTAACCTAATCCTTACATTAGACATAGCCAAAACCTAACTCTAAAAGTATCCATTGCCATAACCATAGACCTGACATTAGCCCTAGATATAATCCTAGCCCTAACCCGAATTAAAACCCTAGCCCATGTTAGCACTAAATTGCCTTCATCATAACTGTAACCTTAATACTAGGCCTAACGTAAAAGCAATCCTATCCCTAATCTTAGACATAACTTAGCCCTATCCCAAATGCTAATCCTAACCCTAGCCCTCAAACTAAGTCTAATTCTCTTCCTAGCCCTAAAACTAGTACTAAAACTTTCTCTTACTGGAACTCTAAACCGAGCCCTAACCCTAGGCCTAAGCCTAGCCATTACCTTAACCCTAGCCCTAACCATAGATCTAAACTTAACTCTAAATCTAACCCTAATGTAAAACCTAAGCCTAAACCTATGACTAAACCTAACTCTAGCCCTAACTCTATTCCTAGCCCTAGTACAAAACCGAGCCATAGCCCTAACCCTAACCCTTAACCTAAACCAAACCCTAATCCTACACCTTATCCTAACTGTAGCCCTAATTGTAATTTTAAGCAGAACCCTAAAACTAATCCTAACTCTGATTCTGATATTAACACTAACCCAAGTTGTAAACATCACCCTAAACATAACCCTAAATATAACACTAGTCATAGCCCTAAACCTAACCCTAAACATAACACTAGACCTAGCCCTAAACCTAACCCTAACACTAAAACTAGCCCTAATTGTAACCCTAGTACTTACATTAGCCATATCCCTAACCCTAGCGCTAACATAACCCAAATCCTTGCCTAATCTGTACCCTAAACTGAGCTTTCACCCTAACCCTAACCATAACCATAACCCTAAATCTAGCACTAATAATAGCCATAAACTTAGCTCTAAACCTAGCTCTAACCCTATCCATTACCTTAACCATAATTCAAGCACTAATGCTAACCCTAGGCTTAAAAGTTACCATATCCCCATTTCTAACCCTATCCATTACCATAAACATAACTTGAAACCTAAACCTAACTATATTATTTCCCTAATCCTAAACCTATGCCAATTTGAGTACTACATTAAAACCTTAACCTATCCCAAACACTAATCATGACCCTGACCCAAACAATCCCCTTAGCTCTAAACCAGACCCTAACCCTATACCTAACCCTTACACTACATCTAAGCTAACCGTAAACTATCTTTAACTGTAAAGCTGGACCTGAAATTAGCCCTCGCCCTAATAATAGCCCTAAACATAGACTTGATTACAACCTGAACCATAACTGAAGGTTTAACCCAAAATCTAACTCTCGCCCTAGCCCCAAACCTAGCTATAACCTCATACCTTACCCTAAACTAAACCATAACCCTAAACCTAACCATAATCTTAAACCTAACCATAACACTTTCCCTAACCCTACCCCTAACCCTGACTCTAAGCCTAGAACCAATCCTAATTTAGTCTTATTCTAACCCTACACCTAGCCTTAAGCCTAACTCTAACTCTTGCACTATCCCTATCCCTAGTTCTATCCTTTGCCCTATCCCAACCCTGGATCTAATATTAACTCTAAATTTAAACCAAACTCTGAACTTAACCATAACCATAATCCTAAACCAAACCCTAACACTAGCCCTAACAATAATGCTAATCCTAAAACTTGCCTTACCCCTAGCCCTAGTCTTAAAACAAAACAAAGCCATATCCCTAACCTAACCCTTAACCTAAACCAAACCATAAACCTACACCTCGCCCTAACCCTGACTCTATAAATAAATCTGACTATGACACTGATCCTAACACTAATCCTAGCTCTAAACATTACCCTAACCTTAAATAAACCCTAACACCAGACCTAGCCTTTACCTTAACCCAAAAACTACCTATAATTGTAACCCTAGTCCATACATTGGTCGTTGTCATAACGCTAGCTCTAACCCTAACACAAATCCTACCCCTAATTCTAGCCTTAACCATAGCTTAAACCAGAATTTTAACCCTAACACTAGCCCTAAACCTAACCCTAACATGAGACCTAACCTAGCTCTAACCCTATCCTTTACCCTAAGCCAAACCCAAAACGAAATGCTAACAATAGTCCTAACCCTAATTTTTAGCCTAACTTCAACACTAACAGTATTACTTGTCCTAACCCTAGTCCTCATTCTAGTTCTAATTTTAACGCTGAAACTTATTCTGATCCTAACAATAACCCTAGGTCCAAATCTGACCCTAATCCTAAACCAAACCCTAATACTAGCCCTACCCGTAAGCCTATACCTATACCTAACCCTAACATAGATCTATACCCAAAACTAATCCTAAATATAGCTATAATTCTAGCCCTAGACCTAAACAATATCCTAGATCTAGCCCTAAAAATAACCCTTAACCTAAACTAAATTCTTACTCTACCCATACACCTAACACTAGTCATAATTCTGGGTGTAACCCTAACCCTAATCATATCCGGAACACTGACACTGACCCTAATATTAACTTATCTCTATACCTGACCCTAGCCCAAAACCTACTCCTAACACTAGACCTAGACATAATCTTAACCATAATACTAGCCCTACATATAACCCTAGCCCTAACCCTATTTTAAACCTGGTCTTAAACCTAACAGTAGCCCTAACCATAATTATAGTAACTATAGTCCCAACCCTAGCCCTAAACCTAACAAAAAACCTATAAATAATCCTCGGCCTAAACTTAGACTTAAGCATAACTCAAACTCTGACCCTAGCCGTAACACTAACCCTAACACTAACAACTGCCTTAGACCTAACCCTAGCTCAAAGCCAAACCCTTACCTTAAACATTACCCTAGCCCTATCCTAAACCATAACCCTAACCCTTGCTCTTATTCTAACCTTAATCCTAGCTCAAACTTCAGTTCTAACCCTGTCAATTACCCTAATTATAACCCAATTCCTAACACTAAAATTAATACTAACCATAAACATATCTCAAGACTTAACCATGAACTAAAACCTCACCATAGTCCTTACCTTAGTGGAAATATTAAGCCATACATTAAACCTAATCTTAAGACTAGCCCTAATCCAAAACCTAACCCTAACACTAAATGTAACATATTCCATTACCCTAAACCTAACACTAACTATAATGAAATCTCTAGCTATAACCTGACCCCTAAACCAAACCCTAACCATAAACATATTACTAGACCTGAACGTAAACCTAAACCTCACCCTTGCCACTCTGCTAGCTAAGACAGTAACCCTTACCCTAACCTAACCATAACACTAGCCCTAAACCTAACACCATAAAACAAAACCCTAGACATATCCCAAAACCTAACTCTAATTTTAGACTTAATCCAAACCATAACCTTGCCCTAACCCTAGCTCTAAATCTATCCATTTTAGTAAAAATAATCCTAACCTAATTCTAACTTTAGCTGTATTGCTAAACGTAATCCAAACATTACCCTAAACCTTAACTGAAACCTAAACATAATCCTATCCATTACGCTAACCCTCATCCTAATTTTAACACTAATTCAAGCCCTAAACCTAAACTTTGACCGAAACCAAATGCTAACCCTGACCCTAAACCTAACAATACCCCTAACTCTAAACCTGACCCTTACCCTAAACATAGCTCTGAAACTACACCTAGCCATAACCTAATTCTAAAACTATCCTTAATCAAAACCCTAGGCATGAAATTAGCCCTAGCCCTAGTCCTAGCCCTGAACATAACAGAAACCCTAGCCCTAAACCTAGCCATAATCCTAACATAAACACTAATCCCTGTTATAATCCTTATTCTAAACATCTCCCTAATGTAGGTCAAAATGAAGTGAATCCATAAAATATAAATTGTTCCTGACAGCAAAGAATTGAACTGAGAATTCCGAAACCTGAGAACATGGTAAGGCTAGGCAAAAATATATCCAGCCCAGTATCAACGAAATTTGAACAAGATAAACTCTAATCCTAAACCTAGACCTAACTCTAACCTAACCTGTTTAGAGAATCTTTGATCATAGAAGTCTCAAAGTTGAGAATCCTAGTGGGGCAAGCTAACAGATGAATCCTGTACAGTATCAAAGAAATCTGACAAAATGATTGGGGGAGGTAGTTCACAACATGCATATTTTCCTGTTGTCTCCTAAAATGCTCTCACATAGTGTTGTTTTTGCATTCTTCATCTTTGGGATAGTTTCAAAGGATAAAACCAGAGCATCCTCACAGAGAAGTGATTGAGTGAGTGAAGTTTTAAACAGCTAGCAAAAATGATGTTTGATTTTTATCTCCATTTCCATTTACCCATATAGGTCAAAATGAAGTGAAACCTTAAAATAAAACTGAAATACTGACAGTATACCAATGAACCCAGAAGGCCCAAACCCAAGGAACATAGTAAGGCTAGGTAAAAGATAAATCTTGCCTAATATCAAAGAAATTTGTACAAAAATACTGTAAACCTAACACTACATCTATTCTTAATCCTAACCCTACAGCTCAACCTAGCCTGTTTAGAGAATCTTTGATCATAGAAGTCCCTAACTAAGGGAGCCTGACCCTAACCCAAAACCTAGTCCTAATAATAGACCTAGTCATAACCCTAACCCTAATACTAGCCCTAAATAGAATCCAAGCCCTAACACTTTTTTAAACCTTATCTTACCCTAAAAGTAGCCCTAACCCTAACCATACTCCTGACCCTAGCACTTAACCTAACACAAAACCTAGCCATAATCCTAGGCCTAAACTTAGACCTAAGTATAACCCTAACCCTAACACTATCCCTAACACTAACCCTAACACTAACCCTTGCCTTAGACATAACCCTACCTCAAAGCCAACTCTTACCCTTAGCATTACACTAGCCCTATCCTAAACTATAACCCTAAACATAGCTCATATCCTAACGTTAATCCTAGCTCGAACTTTAGTTCTAACCCTGTCAATTACTGTAACCCTAAACCTAACCCTAATTGTAAACCTATCCCTAAAATTAAACTTAACTCTAACCCTAACCATAAAGGTATCCCAAGATCTAACCATAAACCTAAACATCACCATAGCCCTAACCCTAGCTGAAACATTAAGCATTACACTAAACATAATCCTATGGCTAGCCCGAATCCATATCTAACCCTAACTAAAACCCTAAATCTAACAATATCCATTACATTAATCCTAACCCTAACTGTAATAAAATCTCTAGCCATAACCAAACCCTAAACAAAACCCTAACCATAAAAATATCCCTAGACTTGAACGTAAACCTAAACCTCACCCTAGTCTTTACCTTAGCTCAAACACTAACCCTTACCCTACCGTAACCATAACATTAGATATAAACCTAACACTTACCGTAAACCAAACCTAGCCCTATTCCTAAACCTAACTCTAATTTTAGACTTAATCGAAACCATAAACTATCTCTAACCCTAGCTCCAAATCTATCCATTATACTAAACATAACCCTAACCTAATGCTAACCTTAACCCTACGGCTAAGCATAACCCATCCATTACGCTAAACTTTAACTGAAACTTAAACCTAATCCTATCCATTACCCTAACTCTAAGCCTAAATCTAACACTAATTCAAGCCCTAACCCTAAACTTTGACCTAAACCAAATACTAACCCTGACCATGGCCCTAATAATACCCCTGACTCTAAACCTTACCCTTACCCTAAACATAGCTCTTACCCTAGACCTAGCCATAACCTAATCCTAAAACTATCCTTAATCATAACCCTAGACTTTACATTAGTTCTAGCCTTAGTTCTAGCCCTGAACCTATCAAAAAACGTATCCCTAAACCTAGCCTTAATCCTAACCAAAACACTAACCTAGCCTGAATCCTAATTTTAACCCTCACCCTAGGACTAAATTTAGCTATAACCCAAAAAATTCCCCTAAGCTTAATCCTAACCCCAATGCTAATCCTAAAACTAGCCCTACCCTTAGTCCTAAGCTTAACACTAACCATAGCCCTAATGATAGCCACAATTTAGCTTTAACCCTAATGCTAAACCTAACCCTAATCCTAAATGTAAATCTGACTCTCGTCCTAGCTATTTCCCTAGTTCTAACCCTATCCATTACCGTAACACTAAACCTAGCCCTAATACTAAACCTGGATCTAACCCTAACTCTAAATCTAACCCTAACCCTCACCCTAACACTAGCCCTAACCCTAAAACTAATTCAAAATCTAGACCTAACCTCAGCCCTAAAAAAATACCTAGCCATAGCTCTAACCCTAACCATAACCCATAGAAGACAAGATGAAGTGAAACCTTAAAACACAAACTGTTCCTGACAGTGAACCTTGAACGGAGAAAGCCCAAACTGGGAAACATGTTAATGCTAGTTAGAAGATGAATTCTGACCAGTATCAAAAAAATTTGAAAAAAACTAACTCTAACCCAAACATTAGGTCTAAGCCTAGCCCTAACCCTAATCCTAAAAGTAAACCTTCCCTGTTTATAGAGCTTGATCATTAAAGTAAAAAACTTGGGGTGCCTAGTAGGGCAAGGTAACAGATGAATCCTGCCCAGTATCAAAAATTCTGACCAATAATTGGGGAAGGTGTTTCAGTACATGCCTATTTCCCCTGTTTTCTCCTAATGTGCTCTTGGATAAATTGTGTTTTTTCATGCTTCAGCTTAAGGTGTTTTCAAAAGGAACAAACCAGAGCATGCCCACAGCGAAGTGATTGAGTGTATGATGTTTCATGCATCTAGCACCATTCCTGTTTGATTTTCAACTCCATTTCCATTCACACCTATAAGCCATAATGTAGTGAAAACTAAACATTAAAACTGTTTTTGACACTGAACCACTGAACCTTGAAGACCAAAACTTGGGAAGCCTACTAAGATTTGTCAAAGATGAATCCTGTGCAGTATCAAAGTTATCTGACCAAAAACATCGAAGCTCTTTAAGTACATGTGTATTTTGCTTGATCCTACAGCACTCAGAGATAACGTTGTTTCTTCTACTTAAGCTTGGAGATACTTCACAGGAAACAAACCAGAAAATGCTCACTGAGAACTGATTGAGTGTGTGAAGTTTCAAGCAGCTAGCACAAAACCTGTTTGATTTTCAGCTTCATTTCCATTTACCCCTATAGGGGAAAAAGAAAAGAAACATGAAAATTGAAACTGTTCCTTAGAGAAAACCCTTTTATGTAGGAGGCTCAAACATTTTGGGTAGAGGAAAAATAGGAAAAAGTGTAATCCTGCCCAGTATCGTAGAATTTTTTTTAAAAAACTAACTCTAACACTAACACCAGGTCTAAGCCTAATCCTAAAACTAAGTCTAACCCTAAACCTAATCTGTTTAGAGAAACTTTGATCATAGAAGTTTCAAAATTGGGGAGTCTAGTGGGGCAAGCAAAAAATAAATCATGGGAAGTTTCTAAAAAATCTGACAAAATAATTGGGGGAGCTATTTAAGTACATGCATATTTCCCTGTTTTGTCCTAAAGTGTTCTCAGATAAATTTATGTTGCATGTTTTAGCTCATCACAAATTTCACAAGGAACAAACCAGAGAGTGCCCAAAGAGGACTTATTGAGTGTGTGACGTTTCAAGCAGTTAGCACCAACCTGGTTTGATTTCCAGCTCCATGTCCATTTACCCATGTAGGTCAAAATGAAGTGAATCCATAAAATACCAATTGTTCCAGTGAGCAAAGAATTGAATCTAGAATGCTGAAACCTGAGGAACATAGTAAGGCTAGGTAAAAATGTATCCTGTCCAGTATCAAAGAAATTTGAACAAGACAAACTCTAACCCTAACACTAGACCTAAGTCTAACATAACATGTTTAGAGATCCTTTGAAAATAGAAGTCTCAAAGTTGAGGAATTTAGTGTGGAAAGCTAACAGATGAATCCTGCCCAGTATCAAAAATTATGACCAAATAATTAGGGGAGGTAGTTCAGTGCATGCATATTTTTTCTTTTGTCTCCTAAAATGCTCTAGCATAGGGTTGTTTTTGCATGCTTCATTATTGGGATACTTTCATAAGAATAAAACCAGAGTGTACTCACAGAGAACTGAGTGAGATTGTGAAGTTTCAAGCAGCTAGCAGAAACCCTGTTTGATTTCCAGCTCCATTTACATTTACACATATAGGTCAAAATGAAGTAAAACCTCAAAATAAATACTAAAATACTGACAGCAAACCAGTGAACCTAGAAGTCCCAAACTTGGGAAACCTAGTAAGGCTAGGGAAAAGATAAATCCTGCCTAGTATCAAAGAAATTTGAACAAAACTACTGTAAACCTAACACTAGATCTATCCTCAATCTTAACCCTACAGCTCACCCTAGCCTGTTTAGAGAACCTTTTATCATAGAATTTCCAAACTAAGGGAGCCTAATGGGGCAGGCTAACAGATGAATCCTGCACAGTATCAAAAAATCTGTGCAAATAATTGGGAGAAGTGTTTCAGTACATGCATATTTCCTTAATTTTTCTAAAAGTGCTCTGGTATAAAGTTGCTTTGCATGTTTCAGCTGAGGGGAACATTCACAAGGAAAAAAAACAGAGAGTGCCCATAGAGAACTGATTAAATGTGTGCAGTTTCAAACAGCTAGCACTAACCCTGTTTGATTTTGTGCTCCATTTATATTCAACAAAATATTTCAAAATAAAGTGAAACCTTAAAATACAAACTGTACCTGACAGCAAACCATTGAAACGAGAAGGCACAAACCAGGGAACACTGTGAGGCTAGGTAAAAGATGAATGCATTACAATATCAAAGATACATGAACAAAACTGACTCTAACCCTAACACTAGGTTTAAACCTAGCTCTTACTCTAATTCTCATCTGTTTAGAGAATCTTATAATATAGAATCCAAAAATTAATGGAGCTTAGTGGGACAAGCTAACAGATGAATCCTGTGCAGTATCAAAGAAATCTGACCAAATAATTGGGGAGGTATTTCAGTACATGTATATTTCCCTGTTGTCTGGATAAAGATGTTTTTGCATGCTTCATCTTTGGGAAATTTTCACAAAGAAGAAACCACAGTGCCCACATAGAACAGATTGAGTGTGTGCAGTTTTAAGCAGTGAGCACCAATTTTGTCTGATTTCAAGTTCCATTTACATTTACCCATATATGTCAAAATGAAGGATACCTTAAAATACAAACTGTTCCTGACAGCAAACCATTGAAGGGATAAGACCCAAACCTGGGGAAAATAGTAAGGATAGATAAAAGACAAATTATTCCAAATATCAAGCAAATTTGAACAAAACTCACTCTAACTCTAACACTACATCTAACACAACCCTAACCTAATTCTAACCTGTTTAGAGTACCTATGATCATAGAAGTCTCAAACTTGGGGAGCCTAGCAGCACAACTTAACAGATGAATCTTATGCAGTATCAAAGAAATATGATGAAAAATTGGGGGAGGTATTTTAGTACATTCATATTTCCCTGTTTGATTTCTTCTATTTATTTATTTTTTAATTTATTTTTTATTATTAGTTGTTAAAAACATTACAAAGCTCTTAACATATCATATTTCATACATTTGATTCAAGCAGATTATGAACTCCCATTTTTACGCCGTATACAAATTGCAGCATCACATCGGTTACACATCCACTGTTTTACATATTGCCATACTAGTGTCTGTTGTATTCTGCTGCCTTTCCTATCCTCTACTATCCTCCTTCCCATCCCCTCCCCTCCCCTCCCCTCCCCTCCCCTCCCATCTTCTCTCTCTACACTATCTATACTAATTCATATCTCTCTCTTGTTTTTTCCCTTTCCCCTCACTTCCTCTTATATGTAATTTTGTATAACAATGAGGATCTCCTTCACTTACCATGCAATTTCCCTTCTCTCTCTCTTCCCTCCCCGCTCTCGACCCTGTTTAATGGTGATCTTCTTCTCATGCTCTTCCTCCTTATTGTGTTTTTAGTTGCTCTCATTATGTCAAAGATGACATTTGGCATTTGTTTTTTAGGGATTGGCTAGCTCCACTTAGCATAATCTGCTCTAGTGAAATCCATTTCCCTGCAAATTTCATGATTTGGTCATTTTTTAGTGCTGAGTAATACTCCATTGTATATAAATGCCACATTCTTTAGTCCATTCATCTATTGAAGGGCATCTAGGTTGGTTCCACAGTCTAGCTATTGTGAATTGTGCTGCTATGAACATCAATGTAGCAGTATCCCTATAGTACACTCTTTTAAGGTCTTCAGGGAATAGTCTGAGAAGGGCAATAGCTGGGTCAAATGGTGGTTTCATTCCCAGCTTTCCCAGAAATCTCCATAGTGCTTTCCAAATTGGCTGCACCAATTTGCAGTCCCACCAGCAGTGTACAAGTGTACCCTTTTCCCCACATCCTTGCCAGCACTTGTTGTTGTTTGACTTCATAATGGCTGGCAATCTTACTGTAGTGAGATGGTATCTTAGCGTGGTTTTGATTTGCATTTCTATGACTGCTAGAGATGGTGAGAATTTTTTCATGTACTTTTTGATTGATTGTATGTCCTACTCTGAGAAGTGTGTGTTCAGGTCCTTGGCCCATTTGTTGATTGGGTTATTTGTAATCTTATTGTTTAATTTTTGAGTTCTTTATATACTCTGGATATTAAGGCTCTATCTGAAGTGTGAAGAGTAAAAATTTTTTCCCATCATGTAGGCTCCCTATTTACCTCTCTTGTTGTTTCTCTTGCTGAGAAAAAACATTTTAGTAAGTCCCATTTTATTATTCTTATTAACCTTGTGCTATGGGTGTCCTATTAAGGAAGTTGGAGCCCAATCCCACAATATGTAGATCAGAGCCAACTTTTTTTTTTCTATCAGACGCAGAGTCTCTGATTTGATATCAAGCTCCTTTATCCATTTTCAGTGAACATTTGTGCATGGCGAGAGAAGGGGATTCAGTTTCATTTTGTTGCATATAGATTTCCAGTTTTCCCAGCACCATTTTTTGAAGATGCTATCCTCCCTCCATTGCATGCTTTTAGCCCCTTTATCAAATATAAGATAGTTGTAACTTTGTGGATTAATATCTGTGTCCTCTATTCTGTACCATTGGTCCACGCGCCTGTTTTGGTACCAGTACCATGCTGTTTTTGTAACTATTGCTCTGTAGTATAGTTTGAAATTTGGTATCACTATGCCTCCTGATTCACATTTCCTTCTTATACTTGCTTTTGCTATTCTGGGTCTTTTATTTTTCCATATAAATTTCATGATTGCTTTATCTATTTTTACAAGAAATGCCATTGGAATTTTGATTGGCATTACATTAAACCTATAGAGAACTTTTGGTAATATCGCCATTTTGATGTTGTTAGTTCTGCCTATCCACGAACAGGGTATATTTTTCCATTTTTAAGATCTTCCTCTATTTCTCTCTTTAGGGTTCTGTAGTTTTCATTGTATAAACCTTTCACCTCTTTGTTAGATTGATTCCGAAATATTTTATTTAATTTTTTTTTGAGGATATTGTGAATGGGGTGCTTTTCCTAATTTCAATTTCAGAAGTTTGTCGCTGATATACAGAAATGCCTTTGATTTATGCATGTTGATTTTATATCCTGCCACTTTGCTGAATTCATTTATTTGTTCTAGTAGTTTCTTTGTAGACCCTTTTGGGTATTTTAGGTATAGAATCATGTCACCTGCAAATAGTGACAATTTAAGTTCTTCTTTTCCTATTTTTATGCCTTTAATTTCTTTCATCTCTCTAATTGCTCTGGTCAGTGTTTTGAGATCTATATTGAATAGAAGTAGTGATAGAGGGCATCCTTGTCTTGTTATAGATTTTAGAGGGAATGCCTTCAATTTTTCTCCATTCAGAATGATGGTAGCCTGAGGCTTAGCATAGATAGCTTTTACAATGTTGAGGTAAGTTCCTGTTGTCCCTAGTTTTTCTAATGTTTTGAACGTAAAGGAATGCTGTACTTTGTGGAATGCTTTTCTGAGTCTATCGAGATGATCATATGGTTCTTATCTTTTAGTCTATTGATGTGGTGAATGACATTTATTGATTTCTGTATATTGAATCATCCTTGCATCCCAGGGATGAATCCTACTTGATCATAATGCACAATTTTTTTGATGTGTTTTTGTATCATATTCACCAGAATTTTATTGAGAATTTTTGCATCTAGGTTAATTAAAGATATTGGTCTGTAGTTTTCTTTCTTTGAGGTGTCTTTGTCTGGCTTCAGAATCAGGGTGATATTGGCCTCATAGAATGAATTTGGAAGAGCTCCCTCTTTTTCTATTTCCTGAAATAACTTCAAAAGTATTGGTATTAATTCTTCTTTAAAGGTTTTGTAAAATTCTGCTCTATACCCATCAGGTCCTGGGCTTTTCTAGGTTGGTAGTCTTTTGATTGCTTCTTCCATTTCATCCATTGATATTGGTCTCTTCAAATTGTGTGTATCCTCCTGACTTAGTCTGGGCAAATCATATGACAAGAATTTTTTTGATGTCTTCACTATCTTTTATTATATTGGAATATAGGGTTTCAAAATACTTTCTAATTATCTTCTGTATTTCTGTAGTGTCTGTTTTGATATTGTCTTTTTCATCCCAAATGTTAGTAACTTCAATTCTCTCTCTTCTTGTCTTCGTTAGCATGGCTAAGGGCCTGTTGATCTTATTTATTTTTAGAAAGTCCCAACTTTTAGGTTTTTTTTCAATTTTTTCAATTTTTTTATTTCAATTTCGTTGATTTCTGCTCTAATTTTAATTATTTCTTGTCTTCTCTTACATTTGCTGTTGTTTTGCTCTTCCTTTTCTAGGGCTTTGAGATTAAGTGTGAACTCATTAATTTGATGTTTTTTTTTTCTTTTTTTGAGGAATGACTCCAGGAGATGAATTTCCCTCTTAACACTGCTTTCATTGTGTCCCATAGAGTCTGATATGTTATGTCTGTATTTTCATTTATCTCTAAGAATTTTTTTGATTTCCTCCTTTATGTCTTCTGTAACCCATTGATCGTTCAGTAACATATTGTTCACTTTCCATGTGATGTAGGATTTTTCTTTCCTTCTTTTATCATTGATTTCCAGTTTCATTCCATTATGATCAGATAAAATGCATGGTATTATCTCCACCCGTTTATATTTACTGAGGGTTGCCCTATGGCATAATATATGGTCTATTTTTGAGAATGATCCATGTGCTACTGAGAAAAAAGTATATCCACTTGATGATGGTTGATATATTCTATATATGTCACTTAAGTCTAGGTTATTCATTGTGATATTGATTTCTATAGTTCCTTTATTTAACTTTTGTTTGGAGGATCTTTGGTGAGAGAGGTGTGTTGAAGTCACCTATAATTATTGTGTTGTGGTCTATTTGATTCTTGAACTTGAGGAGACTTTGTTTTATGAACATCGCAGCACCCTTATTTGGTGCATAAATATTGATAATTGTTATGTCTTGTGGTGAATGGTTCCTTTTAACAGTATATACTGTCCTTCCTTATCCCTTCAGATTAACTTAGTCTTGAAGTCGATTTTATTCGATATGAGCATGGCCACCCCTGCTTGCTTACGAGGACCATGTGCGTGGTATAATTTTTTCCCAACCTTTCACCTTCAGCCTGTGTATGTCTTTTCCAATCAGATGTGTCTCCTGGAGGCAGATATTGTTGAATTTGTTTTTTAATCCATGTTACCAGCCTATGTCTCTATATTGGAGAGTTTAAGCCAGTAATGTTTAGAGTTACTATTGATATATGGTTTGTACTTCCAGCCATGTTTGATTATTTATCTTTATTTAAAGAAATTTGGTACGTTTCTCCATGATTAGCTTTCCTCCTGCCCTGTGGCTTTACTGAGGTACTTCCCACTGTTGGTTTTGGTTATTGTTTTTCATTTCTTTTTTGTGTAGTGTTTTGCTCAAGATGCTTTGCAATGCTGGTTTTCTGGCTGCAAATTCTTTTAACTTTTGTTTATCATGAAAGATTTTTATTTCATTTTCGTACCTGAAGCTTAATTTTGCTGGATACAAAATTCTTGATTGGCATCCATTGATTTTCAGTGTTTGAATTACATTGTTCCAGGATCTTTTCGCTTTCAGAATCTGTGTTAAAAAATCCATTGTTAACATTATTGGTTTACCCCATATTGTAATCTGCCTCCTTTCTCTTATAGCTTTTAATATTTTCTCTTTATATTGGATATCTTCATAACAATGTGTCTTGGAATTGGTCTACTTTGATTTTGTATGCTTGGTGTCATGTATGCATCTACAATTTGTACATCCATTTTCTTTTTTATTTCTGGAAAGTTTTCTATAATTATTTCATTCAGTAGGTTGCTCATTCCCTTGATTTAAAAGTCTATCCCTTCCTATATCCCGATGACTCTTAAGTGTGTTTTTTTATGTTATCCCATATCTCTTGGATGTTTTTCTCATGATTTTTTACCAGCCTTTCTGAGTTGGCTAGATTTTTTTTCAAGATGATATATTTTGTCTTCATTTTCTGACGTTCTGGCTTCTACTTGCTCCACTCTGTTAGTGATACTCTCATTTGAGTTTTTAATATGGTTTATAGTTTCCTTCATTTCTGGATTTATTGTTTTATTTTTTTCATAATCTCTATCTCCTGATAAATATGCTTATTTGCTTATTTTATCTATTTATGTAAATCATTATTAATGTGTTCTTTCATTACTTGAATTTGCTGTGTCATATCCTCTTTAATATTCCATTCCATCTGTCTAAGGTAATCCTTGAGTTCTTTATTTGACCATTTTTTCTGATGCCTATAGGTCCTCCTGAATATTTAGGCTGTCCTACATTGTTTGTACTCCTTTTCTTCCTTGATTTTTCATGCTGCTCATGTTACTTCTTGTTCTGTTTTACTGCTGAGTTACTGTTTACTCCTATAAATTTATTTGATGCTTGGGAGGAAAGATATTAGAAGGGAAGAGAAGAAGTCACTAAAGAGAATAAGAGTAAACAGGTAGAATTCAAGGAAGGGGAATAAGGAAATTGAAAATAAATGAAAAGACAAAAGAAAAAATAGAAAAAAAAGAAAAAAAATTTAAAAAGTAATCAAAAAATTAAAAAATTAATAAAAATATTATAAAATAAATAAATAAATGAAAATGAAAAAAAAATTAAAAAATTAATAAATACAGTCTTAGAGTTTGATTAATATCTCTTCCAGTAGGTGGAGCTGTGTCCAGCAGGCCAAGCTTCTCCTCTCAGTATGCAGGAACCAATCACTGTGTAGCAGCTCCTCATCCCAGACTGGGCAGGTTCCAATCCTGAGTGCCTAGGGCCTTTTCTTGTGTCTAGTTACTTCCCCACTTTTCTTCAAGCCAGATCCTGCTCACCAGTGACACTCACCACAATACTGGCTACACGCCAGATCTGCTGCTCCCAGAGCCCTATTTTCTTGAACAACTGGGCTCACTCTCCCTGTTTGTCAATCCCTCAGACCCTAGGTTTGTGGAGCTTGGGGCTGAGAACACCCAGTGAATTTTGCTTGCCCTCCAGTAGCTATGCCCCCGGTAGCTGGTGCAAGAGACCTCAGTTGTCAGCACTGGTGGGAGCGGTAACCGGGAGTCCTGAGCTGTGGGTCGCACTGCTGCTGATTCCCTCAGTCTGACTATCGTGCTCACGGGATTGCTGGGAGGGGCACTTACGTTTTCTCCCTTGTGTGGAGAGGGAAGGCTAGGGGGTTATACACCTGTCGCCACTGGTTTCAATGATGTTATCTCCTCCACCACATTCTGGTGATGTCAGTTCTCTGCCATGGTGGTATCCCCTGCAAATGGTGAAGGTTCGTTCCCTTTGCCGGGTGACCAATGCAACGTGTGTGTCCTGACTGGCTCTCCCAAGCCCCGTCTCAATCCTGTGGCCACTGCTTATAAAGGCTCAGTTGGTATAAACCTCCGCAGGTTCAGAAGGGCCAATCAGTTTTTTCAGCGGGATCATTTAGTGGTGAGTCACAGCGGTTTGTCTGTGAGACGCAGGTGAATGGGAGCTTGAATTCAGCCGATCCGGGCTTAGTGTGTGTTCTGAGAGGTACAGACTGTTCGCCCCAGATCCATGTCAGCTCATAATTGCCTAGTGATCCTGAGAAAACAGCATTTAGATGCTTTAAGACTCCCTATGCCCGTGCAGCTGAAGAGGTCAGAGACTTGATCTTTCCACCCCCACCGCCATGTTGGATCCCCTGTTTGTTTTCTTAAAGTGTACAAGGATAAATTGGTTTTTTAATGCTTTAGCTTAAGGTACTTTTAGAAAGAATAACCAAAGAGTGCCCACAGAGAGCTGATTGAGTGTGTGAAGTTTCATGCAACTAGCACCAACCCTGTTTGAATTCCAGCTCCATTGCATTCACACATATAGTCCATAATGAAGTGAAACCTAAAAATTCAAACTGTTCCTGACACTAAACCATTAAACCTTAAAGGCCCAAACTTGGGGAGCTTACTAAGGCTAGGTCAAGGATGAATCCTGTATAATATCAAATTAATCCAACCAAAAATATTTTGAAGCTTTTTCAGTATATGGGTATTCTGGTTGCTACTAAAGTACTCAGAGATAAAGATGTTACTTTCTACTTCATCTTAGGGCTAATTCCATGGAAAACACCAGATTATGCTTACTGAAGATTGATGGCATGTGTAAAGTTTCAACAGCTAGCCAAACCCTGTTTTTTTTCCAGCTTCATCTCCGTTCATCCCTACAAGGTGAAATGAAGAGAAACATGAAAATTGAAACTGTTCCTTAAGATAAACCCTTAATGTAGGAGGCCCCCAAATTTGGAGTATAACCAAAATAAAAAGAGGAATCCTGCACAGTATCATATAAATTTTAAAACAAAACTAACTCTTACCTTAACACTAAGTCTAATCCTAACACTAACCTTAACCTGTTTAGAGTCCCCTTGATCCGTTTGATCCTAGAAGTCCCACACCTGGGGAGCCAAGTTGTGTAGGATAACTCATTAATTTTTCACAATATGAAACAAATCTGACCAAATAATTGGGGAGGTGGTTCAGTACATGCATATTTCCCTGTTTTCTTGTAATGTGCTCTCACATAAAGTTGCTTTGCATGCTTCAGCTTAAGGCTACTTTTATAAAAAATGAACAAGAGAATTCTCATATAAAACTGATTGAGTGTGTGAGGTTTGAAGTAGCTAGCACCAACCCTTTTGTATTTCCAGCTCCATTTTCATTTACACACATAGGTCAAAATGAAAACTTAAAATACAAACTATTCAGGAGAGCAAACCCTTGACCCAAGAGGCCCAAACCTAAAGAAAATAGCAAGGCTAGGTAAAAGTTGAATCCTGCCCATTATCAAAGAAATTTGAACAAAATTAAATCTAACAAAACACTAGCTGTAACTCTAGCCCAAACTTAATACTAAATCTAAACTAACCTGTTTAGAAAATCATTGATCATTGTAGTCCCCAAATAAAGGAGCCCAGTGGGGCAAGCTAACAGATGAATTCTGTGCAGTATCAAAGAAATCTGACCAAATAATTGGGGGAGATTTTTCAGTACGTGCATATTTCCCTGTTTTCTCCTAATGTGCTCTTGGATAAATTATTTTTTATTCTTCACATTAAGGTACTTTCAAAAGGAACAACCAGAGAGTGCCTACAGAGAGCTGACTGAGTGTGTGGAAAATCAAGCAGGTACTACTAACTCTGTTTTATTTACAGTTCCATTTTCACTCACATCTATAGGCCACAATAAAGTGAAACCTAAAAATTCAAATTGTTCCTGACAGTGAATCAGCAAATCTTGAAGGTCCAAACCTGGGGATCCTACAAAGGCTAGGAAAAGAATGAATCCTGTACAATATCAAAGCAATTAAGCAAAAATTTGAAGCTTCCTCCTAAAATGCTCACAGATAAAGCTGTTTCTTTCTAATTCACTTTGGGATACTACCACAAAAAACAAATAAGAGAATGCGCACTGAGAACCGATTGAGTGTGTGAAGTTTCAAGCAGCTAGCACAAATCCTGTTTGAGTCCAGCTCTATTTCAATGCACTCCTATAGGGCAAAATGAAGTGAAACATGAAAATTCAAACTGGTCTTGAGAGCAAATGCTTTTAGTAAGAGGCCCAAACATGGGGAGCATACTAAGAATAGGAAAAAGATAAATCTTGCCCAGTATCCAAAAGGTTGAAAAAAAAGTAACTCTAACCCTAACACTAGTTATAACTCTAACTCTAACCATAACCCTAAGCCTAACCTTTGATCATAAAAGTTTTTAAATTGGTGAGCCTAGTGGGGCAAGCTTACATATGAATCCTGCACAGTATCAAAGAAATCTGACCAAATAATTGGGGGAGGTATTTCAGTACATGCATATTTTCCTGATTTCTCCTAAAGTGCTGTGGAATATACTTTTTTTTTGCATGCTTCAGCTAATTGCTACATTTACATAGAAGAAATCAGAGAGTGCTCACAGACAACTGATTTAGTATGTGAAGTTTTAACCAGCTATCACCAGCCCTCTGATTACCAGCTTCATTCTCATTTACCCATATAGGTCAAAATGAAGTGAGACATTAAAAACAAACTATTTCCAACAGTGAACCATTGAACTGAGAAGGCCCCAAACTGAGGAACATAGTAAGGCTAGTAAAAGATAAATCTTCCCAGTATCAAAGAAATTTGAACAAAACAATCTCTAACCCTAACACTAGCTCTAAAGCTACCCCTAACCATAACCGTAACACTAACCATTACCTGTTTAGAGAACCATTGATCCTAGAAGTGCCAACCTCGGGGAGCCTAGGGGAGCAAGCTAAAAGATGAATAGTGTGTAGTATCAAAGAAATCTGATCAAATTATTGGGAGACTTAGTACATACACATTACTCTATTTTCTCCTTAAGGGCTTTCAGATACAGTTTCTTTTGCATGCTTCATTTTTGGACTACCTTCAAAAGAAAGAAACCAGAGAGTACCAACTAAAAACTGATTGTGTGAAGTTTCAAGCACCTACTGCAAACCCTATTTGATTTCCATCTAAATTTTCATTCACATCAATAAGCCATAATGAAGGGAAACCTTAAAATACAAAGTGTTCCTGAAAGCGAACCGTTGAACCGACAAGGCCCAAACCTGTGGAGCATAGTAAGGTTAAGTAAAATATAAATCCTGCCAAGTGTCATAGAAATTTGAAGAAAACTAGGTCCGCACGGGTGCTCTCAGCACAAAAGGAAGGCTCATCTGCGCAGTTACTCTGGGCGCAGGCAATAGTCTCAGCCACACAGGTGCTCTCTGCACAGATGGAAGGCAGCACAGAATACAGAGGCATTGCTTGTGAGTCACCAGACCGAGCTCTGGACACAGCACAAGGTCACTCCAGAACCACCCACCTCACCAAACAAGATGGAATCCATCTTGCAAAACTTTACTTGCCATTTATCAGTGGTCATGACTACTAGCTTGGTTCTGCAGCTTATCAGGTACTGGGTTTTCAATGCCCCTACCTCCAACTGTGATAACTCAAAATTTTTCTCACAAGCTTTTGGAGGGTATAGCTATCAATGTGGAACAGCAACTCTACAGGCACCTGGTTTCCAATTCAAAGACTAAGAGTAGGGAGGCTCCAGGTAGAAGCTCAAGCCCTCTCACCCTAGCTACCTCCACCACCCTGAGGACAGAGACTCAAGCTAGGAATACACAACTCCACCTACTGCAAGAAAAGAAAACAGAGTTCGGAGAGCCTTTTTTTCTTTCTTACTTGTCTTTTTTTGCTCTTCTCATCCATTCTCCTCTACCCTTCCCCCTCTGGTCCTAAAACCTCAACATATGTGAAACCAAGAACTTTCCATAAAATTGGACTTTAAGAACTGAATCACTAGAATTGTATAATATAGAGAAATTGCATAGGCCCCAACTCACCACCTCTTTATTTGCTTTTATTTTTATTCTCCCTCTCTTTCTTTCTTTCCTTGTTTTTCTTTTTCTTCTTTTTTCTTTCTTCATCTATCTCACTTTCAGCCACTTAACTTTTACTATTTATACATAGGATAATATTATGAATACAAATAAGAATTTGGAATTTATAACTACTTCCATTAATTCCCCCTGTCTATTCATTAGAGTTCTTCTCAAAGTTGCTAAGTTAGATTAATCACATTCTCTCACTCCTTTCCACATTAACATAGCATCCTACCCCTGATCCTCAGTTCTCTATACACCATGAGAAATGGTATGCATTTTATGAAACCAATGACTATATTCTAAATAATAATTGAAGCCAACATCTGTAGACACGCAGTCTAAATATAAATGTATTTATAATGGTTAGGCATAGGCTTCGGGTTAGGGTTAGATTTAGAGTTAGGTTTTGACATATGGTTAGGGCTAGGGCTAAGGATAGTGAAAGGGTTAAGAAAAAGGTTTTGGTTAGGTTTAGGATTATTAAAAGGGATAGGGTTAGAACTAGTGATAGGGCTAGTATGAGTGTTTGGGTTAGTCGTAGGGCTAGGATTAGGGTTAGGATGACGCATAGGGCTAAATTAAGGCTAGTGTTACTGTTTGGTTTAGGTCTTGGGTAAGTGTTAGAGTTAGGATTAGGTTTAGTGTAAGGTATTGGGTTTTAGCTAGTTTGAGGGCTAGGGCAAGGATTACTATTAAGATTAGGGCTAGGGTTATTTTTAGGGTTATGATTAAACCTAGGTTTAGGGCTAGGATGAGGGCTAATGTTTGTGTTAGGGTTAGGGCTAGTATAAGTGCTAGGGCTAATGTAAGGTCTAGGGTTACAGTTAGGGATAGATTTAGTGTTAGGTTTATGGCTTGGTCCAGTGTAGGGGTTAGGTGTATACTAAGGGTAAGTTTTAGAGCTAGGGTTATTATTAGGGTCAGGATCAAGGTGAGGGTTTGGGTTAAGTTAGGGTTTAGGTTTAGGGCTTGAATTATCATTAGGGTTTTGGGTTAAGATAATGAAAGGTTTAGGTTTAGGCTTCAGGTGTGGTTTAGTGTATTGGATAGGGTTAGGGTTAGGCCTAGGGTTAGCATAAGGGTTACCATTTGGGTAATAAATAGAGTTAGACCTAAGATTAGGGGTAGGGTTATGTAAGGATTAGGGATTTTGTTTAGGGTTTAGCTGTGGTTTAGTGTAATGGATAGGTTTAGGGTTAGGCCTAGGTTTAGCATAATCGTTTATCATTAGGGTAATAGATAGGGTTAGACCTAAGATTTGGGGTAGGGTTAGGTATAAGATTTGGGCTTTTGGGGGTTTAGGGTTAAATTTACATTTAGGGTTAAAGCTAGGTTTAGTAGCTGGGGATGTGGCTCAAGAAGTAGTGTGCTCGCCTGGCATGTGCAGGGAGTTGGTTTTGATCTTCAGCACCAAAAAGCAATAAAATAAAGATCTTATGTCCACCAAAAGTAAAAAAAAAAATATTATAAATAACTAGGCTTAGAACTCAGATCAAAGCTAGGTTTTGGGTTAGGTTAGGGCTAGGGTTAAGGCTACGGCTAATGTACAAAGTAGCTTTATGATTAGAGCTAGTGTTAGGGTCTTGGTTAGGGCTACGTCTAGTGTTAGGGTTAAGTTTATGGTTATGATGATGTTTAGAGCTAGGTTTAATGTTACGGTCAGAGTCATGGTCCGGATTAGTTTTCAGGTTAGGGTTAGGACTAGAATTAGAGAGAGGATTAGGGCTAGGTGTAGGGTTAGGGTTTGGTTTAAGTTTACTATTAAGGTTAGGATTATGATTCAGTTTTGTTTTAGGCTAGGGCTAGAGTTAGGGCTAGGTTTTAGATTAATGTTAGTATTAGGGCTAGTGTTAGTGTGAGGTTTATGATTAACATTAGGGTTAGATTTAGAGTTAGGTTTAGATCTAGGCTTTGAGTTAGGGGTAAGGATAGGGCTAGGATTAGGACTAAGTTTAGGGCTAGGTTTAGGGTGATGATAAGGGATAGGGTTAGAACTAGGTATAAGGCTAGGGAGAGAGTTTGAGTTTGTCTTAGCTCTAGGGTTGGGTTAGGAATAGGGCTGGGATTAGGGCTAGGGTAAGCGTTATGGTTAGTGTTAGTGTTAGATTTAGGTTAAGGGATGGGATTATTCCTACTTTTAGCACTAGGGTAAGGATTAAATTTAGGGTTATGGTTAGGGTTACGTTTATGATTAAGGCAAGGTTTATGGCTAGGATGTGGTCTAAGGTTTGTGTTAGGATTAGGACTATGATGAGAGTTAGGGCTAATGTCAAGTCTAGGGTTACAATTAGGGAGAGTTTTAGGTTAGGTTTTTAGCTAGGTCTATTGTAAGGATCAGGTTTCTTGTTAGGGTTAGGTTTAGATCTATGAGTATTATTAGGGACAGCATAAATGTCACGGTTAAGGTTTTTATTAGATTAAGGTTTAGGGTTAAGGATCAAGTTATCTTTATGGTTTGAGATAGGTTAATGATAGTTTTAGGTTTAGAGTTCAGGTTAGGTGTAGGTTAATGGATAGGGTTAGGGTTAGGGATAGGATTAGGGTTTGGCCTAGGGTTAGCAGAAGCATTAGGGTTATCATTAGGATAATTAATGAGGTTAGAGCTAGTTATAGGGCTAGAGTTATGCTTAGGGTTAAGTCTAAGGTTAGGCTTAGATTTAGGGTTAGGGCTAAGGTTAGGTTTATGGTTAGTTTTTTTTTTGGTTAAAGCTAGGGTAGGTCTTGGGTTAAGGCTAGGTTTTGCAATAGGTTAGAGCTATGGCAAATGTAAGAACTTTGTTATGATTAGGGATAGTTTTACAGTTAATGTTAAAGCTAAGTATAGTTTTAGGGTTAGGTTTAGAGTTAGGGTTATGTTTAGAGCTAGGGTTAGTGTTAGTGTCAGGGTTAGTGTTCAGTTTAGTGTTATGATTAATGGAAAAGCCAGAATTAGGACTAGGGTTAAGTCTAGGGGAAGGGTGAGTGTTTGGCTTTAGGCTAAGGATTATTATTAGGGCTAGGGCTAGGTTTTACTTTAGGTCTAGGGCTAGAGTTATGGATACTTTAGGATTAGGTTTAGGTCTAGGGCTAATGTTAGGGTTAGGTTTAGGTATAAGGTAACCAGTAGGGCTAGTGTTAGAGTTCAGTTCAGGGTTACGTTTGGTTTTAGAACTATGATTAGTGTTAGTGTCAGAATAAGGATTAGGGTTAGGGTTAGGGTTTTGGTTATGGTTAGAACTAGAATGAGGACTAGGGTTAGGACTACTAATAGGGTTAGGGTTTGGATTAGGTTAAGGATTAGGGCTAGAATTAGAATTAGGTTTAGTGATTGACATAGGGTAAGGTATAGGATTAGAATTAGGGTTAGGGCTAGGGTTAGGGTTAAAGCTAGATTTAGGGCTCAGATTTGTACTAATATTTTTGTAAGGCTTATGTCTGGGCTTAAAGCAAAGGCTAATGTAAGAACTAGGGTTTTAGGATTATTTTTAGTATGTAGTTAATGGTTAAACCTCTAGTGTTAGGATTAGGTTTAAGGTTAGTGTGAAATTTAGAGCTAGTGTTATTGTTAGGTTGATATTAGTCAGGGTCAGGTTTAGTTTTAGAGTCAGGCTTAGGACTCGAGTTGAGGCTAGGGTTACTATAAGGGTTGGGTTTAAGGTTAGGGTGGTGTTTAGAGCTAGGGTGAGTGTTAGGATATTAGTCAGAGTTAGGGTTAGTATTAAGGTTAAGATTAGGACTTGAATTAGGGCTAGGGTTAGGTCTAGGTGTAGTGTTAAAGTTTGGTTTAAGTTGAGGTTTAGGTTTAGGGCTATTGTTAGGTTTTCTTTTCCTGCAAGGGTTAGTATTAGGGCTAGTTTTATGATTAGTGTTAGGGCTAGAGCTAGTGTTAATGTTAGGCTTAGGCTTAGGGTTAGGGTTAGATTTAGAGTTAGGATTCGATCTAGGGATAGGAGTAGAAATAAGGGTTAGGCAATGCTTTCAGCTAAATTTAGGGATAGGGTTAGTATTACAGTAATGGATAGGTTTAGAAGTAGGGATAGGGCTAGTGTGAGAGTTAGAGTTAGTCTTAGGCCTAGAGTTTGGTTTAGGATTAGGTATAGGTTTAAATTAGGGCTTGAATTAGGGCTAGATTTAGTGTTCACCTTAGACCTAGCATTAGGGTTAGGCTTAGGGTTAAGTTTAGCGTAAGGAATGGTGTTATAGCTAGGTTTAGAGATAGGGTGAGGATTAAAATTAGGGTTAGGGCTATGGTTAGGGTTAGGGTTATGATTATTGCTAGGTTTGGGGCTAGGATGAGGACTATGGTTTATATCAGGTTTATAGTTAGGATAATGGCTAGGGATAATATCAGATCTAGGGTTATGGCTAAAGATAGTTTTAGGATTAGGTTTATGGCTACATGTAATGTAAGTGTTAGGTTTAGGGTTAGCATCAGGTTTAGAGCTAGAGGTATTATTAGGTCAAGGTCTGGGTTAAAAATTTGGGATAGGTAAAGGTTTAAAGTTAGGGCTCAAATTAGCGTTATGGTTAGTGTTAGTGTAATGATAGGGTGAGGTTTACGGTTTTGGTTTGGTTTAGAATAATGCATAGGTTTAGGGTTAGGGATAGGGTTAGGATTAGGCCTAGGTTTATGGTTACATAAATGGATAGGGTTAGAGCTAGGGTTAGGCCTAGGATTATGGTTTTGTTTATGGCTAGGTTTGGGATTAGTGTTATGGTTAAAATTTGAGTTAGTGTGTGGATTAGGGCTAGGTTTTGGGTTAAGTTTGTGCTAGTGTTAGGGGAAAAGCTAATGTATGTACCAGGGTTACAATTATTATTAAATTTAGAGTTAGGGTTAGTGATAGGTCTAGTGTTAATTTTAGGGTTAGAGTTAGAGTGATGTTTAGACTAGGGTTAGTATAATGGTCAGAGTCAGGGTCAGTGTTAGTTCTAGTTTTTAGCTTAAAAGTAGTATTAGAGCTAAATTTTGGGTCAGGGTTTGGTTTAGGTTAAGGGTTAGGATTTGGGCTATGGCTCAGTATTTTTTTTTTTAGGGCTAGGGTTACAGTTAGATTTAGAGTTAGGTTTAGAGTTAGTGTTAGGGTTAGGGTTAGGGTTTGATTGAGAGTTAAAATTCGATATAGGTTAGGTCTAGATCTAATGATAGGGCTATGGTTAGGGCTAGAATTAGAGTTCTGGTAAGGAACAGGGTTAGGACTAGGGATGATGATAGGGTGAGAGTTAGAGTTAGTCTTAGGGCTAGGTTTAGGGCTAGGGCTAGAAATGGGACTAAATTAGGACTAAGATTAGGGCTAGGGTTAGTTTTTGTATTAGGCCTAAAGTTAGGTTTAGGGTTAGGATTAAGGCTAGGTTTAGAACTAGGATAAAGACTGGGGTTTGTGTTAGGTTTAGGGCTAGAATTAGGGCTATGGCTAATGCAAAGTCTAAGTTTATGGTAGGGGATAGTTTTAGGATTAGAGTTATGGATAGGTCTAGTGTAATGGTTAGGTTTAGTGTTAAAATCAGCTTTAGAGATACGAGATTTATTAGAGTAAGGGTCAGTGGTAGAGTTTGCTTGAGGTTAGTGTTTAGGGTTAGGGGTTGAATTAGCACTAGGGTGTGGATTAGGGTAATGATAGGGTTTTTTTTAGAGTTCACATTAGGTTTAGGGTAATTGATAGGGTTAGGATTAGTGATAGGGTTAAGGTTGGGCCTAGGGTTTTCATTAGATTAAGGCTTATGTTTAATATAATGGATAGGATTAGAGCTAAGTTTAGGGCTAGTTTTATGGGTAGGAATAGGTCTTGAATTAAGGTTAAGTTTAGGATTAAAACTAAGGTTAGGCTTAGGTATTTTTTTAGCATAAGGGTTAGGATTTGAGCTAGGGTTAGGGTTAGGGTGAGGGTTAGGTTTAGGTTTACTTCTAGGGATAAGATTATAGTATTTATAGAGTTAGGGTTAGGATTAGGCCTAGTGACATCACAGGGATAGGGTTAAGGTTAGGGTAATGTATACGATTAGATGTGGATTTAGGGCTATGTTTAATGTTAGATTTAGGTTTAGGCTTAGAGTTAGGGCTATGGATATGTTTAGCTTTATAGTAGTGTTTGGGTTGAGCTAGGGTTAGGTCTATGGCAAGTGTGAAGTTTACGGTTATGTGTAGGATTAGTTTTCCAGTTAGGTTTAGGTTTAACATTAAGCCTAGGATTATCAATAATGTTAGGTTTAGGTTTAGAGTAACGGGTAGGTGTAGAGCTAGGTTTAGGGGTAGGGTTAAAGTTGGGATTAGGGTTAGGGTTAGGGTTAGATTGAGGGATAAGTGTAGGTTTTTGTTTACAGTAATGTTTAGCCTTTGAGCTAAGATTAGGACTAAAGAAAGATTAGATTATTGTTAGGGCTAGGGTTAGGGTTAGGGTTATGCTTAAGGCTTGATTTATGCCTAGGATTAGCTCTAGGTTTTGTGTTAGGTTTAGGCTTAGGGTTAGGGCTATGGGTAATATAAGAGCTAGGGTTATGCTGAGGGCTAGTTGTAGGGTTATGGTTATGGCTAGGTCTAGTGGTAGGTTTACACTTTCGTGTAGGGTCAGATTTAGAGATAGATTTAGTGTTAGGGTTGCAGCCAAAAATCCGACTATGTTTATGTCTAGGGTTAGGGTTAGTGTTTGAGATATGTTAAGGATTACTTTTAGAACTAGGGCTAAGTTTATGTTTAGGTCTAGGGCTAGAGTTAATATTAGATTTAGGATTATTTTTTAGGTCTAGGTCTAGTGGTAGGGTTTGGTCTAGGGCTGGGGTCAGTTTTAGACCTAGGGGTAGGGTTAGGGTCAGAATAAGGGTCAGGTATATCATTAGGGTTTGGGATAGGGTTAGAGCTAGAATGAGGGCTAGAGTTAGGACTATTAATAGGGTTAGGGTTTTGGTTAACTTAAGAATTAGGTTACCATTAGGTTTAAGATTCTTCTTAGGTTAAGGGATAGCCTTAGAGCTAGGGTTAATGTTAGAGTTATGGTTAGAATTAGGGTTAAATATAGATTTAGAGCTCAGATTAAGGCTTGTTTTTGTGTTAGGCTTAAGGCAAGATTTAGGCATTGGATAATGTAAGAGCCAGGGTTACAATTAGGGTTAGTTTTAGGGTTAGGGTCAGGGGTATGTCTAGTGTTAGGGTTAGGTTTAAGGTTAGCATAATATTTAGAGCTAGGGTTATTGTTAGGATATGGAGTCAGCATCAGGGTTAGTTTTAGGGTTAGGTTTAGGACTCCAATAAGGGCTAGGGTTACTGTTTGTGTTCAGTTTAAGGTGAGGGCTCTGTTTAGATCTAGGGTGACTGTTAGGATATCAGTCAGGGTCAGGGTTAGCTTTAAGGTTAGGGTTATGACTTGAATTAAGCTAGGGTTACTGTTAGGGTTTGGTTTAAGTTTAGGGTGGTCTTTAGAGCTAGGGCCAGTGTTAGGGTTTTGGTTAGGGTTAAGGATAGCATTATAATTAGGGTTAGAATTAGAGTTAGGTTAATGGCTAGGGTTAGAGCTAGGGTTAGTTCTATGGTTAACGTTAGGATTAGAGCTATAGTTAGGGTTATGCTTAGGGATAGTGCTAGGGTTATTTTTAGCCTAAAGGTTAGGGTTTGAGCTAGGGATAGGACTAAGGTGAGGGTTAGGGTTAGTGTTAGTACTAGGGTTAGGGTTAGGACTAGGGTTAGGGTTAGGGTGAGGGTTATGCTTTGGGTAGGTTTAGGCCTCAATTAGGGTTAGGGTTATTTAAGTTTTGTGTTAGGATTAGGCCTAGGGTTAGTGCTATGTGTAATTCAAGATCTAGGCTTCTGATTAGAGCTAGTTTTTTGGTTAGGGTTACAGTTAAGTATAGTGTTAGGTTTTGGTTTGGTGTTAGGGTCAGGTTTAGAGCTAGGTTTAATGTCAGTGTCAGGGCCAGTGCTAAGGTTAAAGTTAGGATTAGATTGAAAGCCAGAATAGGATTAGGGTTAGGTTTAGTGGTAGGGTTAGTGTTTGGTTTAGGTTAAAGCTTATTGTTAGGGCTAGCACTAAGTTTTTGTTTAGGTCAAGGGCTAGAGTAATAGCTATATTTAGGATTAGGTTTAAGTGTGCGGCTAGTGTTAGGATAAGATTTAGGTATAAGTTTCCTGCTAGGGCTAGTTTCAGGTTTAATTTAGGTTTAGGGTCTAGTTTAGACATATAATTAGTTTAGGGTCAGGTTACGGTGAGGTTTTGTGTTAGGGTTAGGTGTAGATTGAGAGCTAATGTTTGAACTAGTAATAGGGTTATTGTTTGGGTTTGGCTAAGGATTAGGATCAGGACTAGAGTTATCATTATGAATAGGTTTTGGCTTAGAGTAATGGATAGGATTAGAGCTAGAATTATGGCTGGGATTATGGCTAGATTTAGGGCTAGTTTTAGGGTTAGCATTCAGGTTAAATCTAGTATTAGGACTCAGATTACAGTTATTTTTGTGTTAGAGTTAGGGCTAGGGTCTGTATAAGGCCAATGTAAGAGCTAGGGTTATGATTAGAATTAGATTTAGGGTTAGGGTTTTGGCTAGGTCTAGTGCTAGCATTAGTTTTAGGGTTAGGGTGATATTTAGAGCTAGGGTTTGTGTTTGGATATGAGCAGGGTGAGGGTTAGTTTTTGGCCTAAGACTCAAATTAGAGCTTGGGTTATGGCTAGTTATTGGTTAGTGTTTGGTTTATGTTAAGTTTTAGGGTTAGAGCAATGGTTCTATTTTGTTTCAGGGCTAAGGTTTGGATTAGGGCTAGTTTTAGGATTATCAACAGTGTTAGAGCTAGTTGTAGAATGAGGTTTAGGCTTAAGATTAGGGTTAGATTTAGAGTTATGGTTAGATCTAAGGTTAATGCTATGGCTAGGGTTAGGGCCCAGGTTAGGGTTATTGTGAGGGTTATGGTAATGAATAGGGTTATAAATAGAAGTAGGGCTACAGTGTGATTTACGGTTAGTCTTAAGGCTAGGTTTAGGCGTAGGGTTAAGTTTAGGGTTCAAATGGGGCTAGGATTAGAGCTATGATTAGAGTATGGGTTAGGTCTATAGGTAGGGCTAGTGTTAGGGTTAGTTTTAGGGGAAGAGATGGGGTTATATAGCTAGGTTATATAGCTAGGTTATATGCTAGGGTGAGGATTATATTTAGGTATCGGGCTAGGATTCGGGCTCGGGTTAGGATTAAGTCCAAGATTTGGGCTAGTATGAGGGCTAGGGTTTGTGTTAGAGTTAGGCCTAGGATTAGGGCTAGGGATAATGTCAGGTCTAGGGTTATGTTTAGGAATAGGGTTATGAATAGGTTTATGGCTAGGTCTATTTTAAGGGTTAGGTTTAGTGTAGGGATCAGGTATAGAGCTAGGTTATTACTAGGGTCAGAGTATGAGTTAGGGTTTGTTTTGGGTTAAGGTTTAAGGATAGGGCTCAAATTAGCATTAGGGTTATGTTTAGGCTTAGAGTAATGAATAGAGTTAGGTTTACAGTTCAGGGTAGTTTTAGAGTAATGTATAGAGTTAGTGTTAGAAATAAGGTTAGAGTTAGAGTTGGGTTAGCATTTGGTTTAGGCTTATGTTTAGAGTAATGATTTGGTTTAGTGCTAGTGTTAAGATTTGGTTAAAGTTAGAATTAGGGCTAGGATTTGGGTTACTCCTAGGGTTAGTGTTAGGTTTCGGCTTAGGGTAAGTGTTAGGGATTGAGCTAGGGTTATGGTTAAGGCAAGTGTTAGGGTTAGAATCAGGGCTATGGTTAGGGTCAGTGTTAGGGCTTGGGTTAGGGCTAGTATTAGAATTAGGGTTAGAGTTATGTTTAAGGTAATGGATAAAATTAGAGCTAGGATTTTGGCTATGGTTACAATTAAGATTAAGAATAGGGTTAGGGTTAGGTTTAAGTTTAGAGCTAGGGTTATGTTTAGAGTAAGTTTTAGAGTTTGATTTAGGGAAAGGGCTAGTGAAAGCATTAGGTTTATGGTTTGTGCCAGGGTTAGTGTTAAGGTTATACTTAGATCCAGTTTTAGGGTTTGTATTAGGGCTAGATTTTGTGTGAGGTTTATTTATAGTGTTAGGATTATGGGTAATGTAAGAGCTAGGGTTATGGTTATGGATAGTTTTTTGTGTTAGGGTTATAGATATGTCTAGTATTACATTTAAGTTTTGGGTTAGGATAAGGTTTAGAGCTAGGGTTTGTTTTAGGGTAAGCATCAGTGTTTGGGTTAGCATTGGGTTTATAGTTAGGGCCAGAATTAGAACTATGATTAGGTCTAGTACTAGAGTTAGCCTTTGCATTAGGTTAATGGTTATTTTAGGGCTAGAGCTAGGTTTTTATTTAGGACTAGGGCTAGAGTTATGGCTATATTTAGGATTAAGTTAAGGTCTAGTGCTATTGTTATGGTTAGTTTAAGGTATAGATTTACTGGTAGGGCTAGTGTAAGGGTTCAGTTTAGTGTTAAGGTCAGGCTTTGACATAAGGTTAGTGTTAGGGTCAGAGTAAGGGTAAAGTTTAGGCTTAAGCTTCGAGTTAGGGTTAGAGATAGAATGAGGGCTAGGGTTAGGACTAGTAATAGAGTTAGAGTTTGGTGAAAGCTAAGGATTAGTATTAGAACTAGGGTAGCATTATGGTAGAGTTTGGCTTAGGGTAAGGAAGAGGTTTTCAGCTAGGGTTTGGGTTAGTGTTAAGGTTAGGGTTAGGATTAGTGTTAAAGCTAGGGTTGAGGCTCAGATTAGTGCTAGGTTTTGTGTTAGAGTTAGGGCTGTGGCTAATGTAAGAACTAGCTTTATGGTTATGGATACTTTTAGGGTTAGGATTAGGGTAGGTCTAGTATCAAGTTTAGGGTTAGGGTGATGTTTAGAGGTAGTGTTAGTTTTAGGGTCAGATTCAGGGTCATTATTAGTTGTAGGGATAGGGTTAGGACTAAGTGTAGAATTAGGATTTGTTTTAGGTTAAGGGTTAGGACTATGGCTATAGCTCAGTTTTGTTTGCTTGTGGGCTATGGCTAGGGTTAGGGCTACTTTTCAAATTAGAATTAGGGTTAAGGCTAGTGTTAGAGTGAGGTTTAGATTTAGATTTACGGTTAGATATAGAGTTAGGGTTAGTTCTAGGTATAGGACTATGGCTAGGGTTAGGACTAAAGTTAGGACTAGTGTGAGGGTTAGGCAATAGATATGATTGGTACTAGATATATGTCTAGGCCTAGTGTTAGGGTTAGTCTTAGGGAAAGGGTTAGAGTTAGGTTTATAGTAAGCAATAAATTAGGGCTAGCATTAGAGCTATGGTTATTTTTAGGATTAGGCCTAATGTTAGGGATAGGGTTAGTGTTAGTGATAGTGTTAGTGTTAGGGTTAGGGGAAATGATGTGGTTATACCTAGGTTCAGAACTAGGGCGAGGGTTGAAATTAGAGTTTGGGCTAGGGTTAGGGTTCGAGTTAGGATTAAGGCTAGTTTTAGGGCTAGGATGAGGACTTGGGTTTGTGTTAGGTTTAAGGCAAGAATTAGGTAGAGTGCTAATGTCAGGTCTAGGGTTACAGTTAGGGATACTGTTAGGGTCAGTTTTATGGTTAGGTCTAGTTTAAGGGTTATGTTTAGGGTAAAGGTCAGGATTAGAGTCATTGTCTTGCTCAGAGTTTGGGTTAGATTTGGTTTAGTTTTAGGGTTTGAATTAGCATTAGTGTTAGTCTTAGGTTAGAGATAGAGTAATTGATAGGGTTAGGTTTAGTGTTCTGGCTAGGTTTAGTTAAGGATAAGGTTAGTGTTAGCTATAAGTTTAGTGTTAGGCCTAAATAAATAGGTTTATATTTAGGTGTAACACTAGGGTTAGTGTTAGGTTTAGTGTAAGTGTTAGGGATTGAGCTAGGATTATGACTATGGTAAGATTACATTTATGGTTAGGTCCAGGGTTACGTTTACAGTAAGGGTTAGTGTAGGTTTAGGTTTAGGACTAGGGTTAAATTTACAGTTAGGGTTAGAGTAGGTTTAGGGTTAAGGATAGTGTTTTCATGAGGTTTATAGTACTGTTAGAGTAATGGGTGCGGTTATAGCTATGCTTAGAGCTGTGTTTGGGTTAGGCTTATTTTTAGAGTAATGGATAGGTTTGGGGCTAGATTTATGGTTAGGATTAGGGCTAGCGTTAGTGTTAGAGTTAGACCTAGGGTTAGTATTAGGGTCAGGTTTATTGTAAGTGTTAGAGTTTGAGCTATGTTTAGGGCTAGGGCGATGTTTAGGGTTAGTGGCAGGTCTAGGTTGAGGATGAGGGTTAAGTTTAGAGCTAGGGTTAGCATTAGGGTTTTCTTATGTTTAGGGTAATGAATAGTGTTAGAGGTAGAGTTAGGGCTAGTATTAAGGTTAGGGTTTGATCTTGGGTTAGATTTAGTTTTAGGGCCAGTTTTAGGGCTAGGGTTAGTTTTAGGGTTATGGTTACGGCTAGCGTTAGGGTTATGGTTAAAATAAGGTGTAGGGCTTAGTTTAGGGATAGGTTTTGGGTTAGGTTAGGGCTAGTATTATGGCTAAGGCTAATGTAAGAACTAGAGTTATGATGAGGGCTACTTTTAGGGTCATGTTTAGGGCTAGTTCTAGTTTTAGGTTTAGGTATACTTTTAGGGTGATGTTAGAGCTAGGGTTAGTGTAAGGTCAGAGTCAGGCTCAAGGTTAGTTTTAGGGTCAGGTTAGGACTGGAATTAGGGCTAAAGTTAGGACTAGGTGTAGGGTTAGGTTTTGGCTTAGATTAAGTGTTTGGGTTAGGGCTATGGCTTGGTATTTTTAGGGCTTGAACTAGATTAGGGCTAGTTTTAGGATGAGTGTTATTGTTAGGGCTAGTGTTAGTGTGAGGTTTAGGCTGAGGGTTAGGGTTGGACTTAGAGTTATGGTTAGTTCTAGGGTTAGGGCTAGGGCTAGTGTTAGGGCTTAGGTTAATGCAAGTGTTAGGGTTATGGTAAGCGATAGGGTTAGATCTAGGAATAGGGCTAGGACGAAATTTAGAGTTATTTTTAGTGCTAGTGGTAGGGTTAGGGCTAAGTTAGGGCTAGGATCAGGTCTAGAATTAGTGTAAGGTTTAAGACTAGAGTTAGAGTTTGTTTTAGATTGGAAGAAGCGATTGGGTTATAGCAAGGTTCAGAACTAGGGCAAGGTATAAAATTAGAGATAGGGCTAGAGTTATTGTTTGGGTTAGGATCAAGGCTAGGTTTAGGGCTAGGATGAGGGCTGACATTTGTGTTAGGATTCTGGCTAGAATTAGGGCTAGGGCTAATATCAGGTCTAGGGTTTTGATTAGGGATATTTTTCGGGTAAGATTTATGGCTAGGTCTAGTGTAAGAGTTAGGTTTAGGGTGAGGTTCAATTAGACAGCTAGGCACATTGTACTAGAGTCAGGTTTTGGGTTTGGGTTAGGTTGAGGTTTAGGGTTATGGCTCAAATAAACATTAGTTTTGAGTTATGGTTAAAGTAATGGATAAGGTTAAGTTTAGGCTTCAGGTTAGGTTTAGGGCTCAGGTTAGGTTTAGAGGAATGGATAGGGTAAGGGTTAGGTTTACGGTTAGCATTAAGTTTATGGTTAACATTATGTTAATGGATAGATTTAGAGCTAGTGTTAGGGCTTGGGTTTTGTTTAAGATTAGGGTTAGAGTTAGGGTTAGGGTTAAGGTTAAGGCTGGGTTTAGGTTTAGGGTATGGGTTAGTGATTGAGCTAGGGTTAGTGCTAAGGATATGGTTAGGTTTAGGATTAGGTCTAGGGTTAGGATTAGGGTTATCATTAGGGTTCAGGTAATGGACAGGTTTAGATATCAGGATAAGGTTAGGGTTAGGTTTAGGTTTTGGACAAGGGTTAGTGTTAAGTTTAGCATAATTGTTAGAGTTTGAGCTAGGGTTAGGACTAGAGCAAGGGTTAGGTTTATAGTTAGTTCTAGAGTTAGTTTTACAGTTAAGGTTAGAGTAGGTTTAGGTTTAGGGCTAAGGTTATCATGATGTTATGGTAAGGGTTATGGTAATTGGTGGGGTTAGAGCTAAGGTTAAGTCTAGTTTTAAGTTTAGGATTAGGGCTAGGTTTAGTGTTAGGGTTAGGTAAGGCTTATCAATTTCTTAAGGTTAGGTTAAGGGTAAGGGTAAGAGATTGAGTAAGTGTTCAGGCTAGGTTAAGGCTTCAGGTTAGAATCAGGGCTAGAGATAGATTTAGGGTTAGGGTTAGGGTTAGGCTTAGGTTTGACATTAGGTTTAGGGTTATGTTTAGGGTAAATGGGCTATGGTTACGGTTAGGATTGGGGCTAAGATTGGGGTTAGGGTTTGGGCTAGGGTTATGTTTAGAGTAAAACCTAGGGTTTGAGCTAGTGTTAGTGCTAGGGTTAGGTCAAGGATTAGGCTCAACCTTAGGTCTAGGGATAGGATTATGGTAGATTTAGGGTTCGGGTTAAGGTTAGGGTTAGGGTTACATTAGGGTTAGGATAAGGGTTAGGGTAATGGATATGGTTAGATGTAGGTTTAGGTTTAGGTTTAGGGTTAGTTTTAGTTTTAGCATTAATGTTAAAGGTATGGTTTTGTTTAGGTTTATGGTATGGATTAGGTTTTGAGCTAGGGTTAAGTCTATGGTGAGTGTTAGTTTTAGGGTTAGGTCTATTTTTAGTTTTATGGTTAGGGTTAGGGTTATGGTTAGGGTTAAGGCTAGGGTTCTTAATGCATTTAGGTGTAGGTTTAGGTAAGGTGTAGGTTTAGAACTAGGTGTATGGATAGGGTTAAGTTCAGGGTTAGGGCTAGGTTTAGAGTTTAGAGTAAGGTATGGGTCTAAGTTTCTATTTAAGGTAAGGGTTAGGCTTTGAGTAAGGTTTAAGACTAAGGCTAGAATTAGGTTTAGGGTTAGGGTTATGGCTAGGGTTATGGTTGGGTTTACGCTTAGAGCTATATTTAGGCCTAGAATTCACTCTATGTATTGTGTTAAGACTATTAGTATGGTGGGAGTTTTCATTAGACTGAGAATTAGGGATAGGTCTAGAATTACCATTAGGGTTAGGGTTTTTGCTTAGGGTTAGAGATAGGGTTAGAGTTGGTGTTAGGGGTATTGTTAGGGTTAAGGTTAGGGTTAAAACTAGTTGTAGGACTCAGATTAGGGCTAAATTTTGTGTTAGGGTTAGGGCTAGGGCTAGGGCAACAGGTAATGTAAGAACCAGGGTTACAATTAGGATTAGCTTTAGGGTTAGGGTTAGGGTTAGGGGTAGTTCTAGTGTTAGTGTTAGATTTGAGGTTAAGGTGATATTTAGAGGTAGAGTTATTTTTAGGATAGGAGTCAGAGTCAGGGTTAGTTTTAGGGTTTGAGTTAGGACACAAATTAGGGCTAGATTTACTGTTAGGTTTTGGTTTAAGGGTAATCTTATGTTTAGAGCTAGGGTGAGTGTTAGAATATGAGTCAGGGTCAGGGTTAGTTTTAAGGTTAGGGTTAGGACTCAATTAGGGCTAGGATTAGTTCTGGTAGTAGTTTAGCGTTTGATTTAAGTTAAGGTTTAGGTTTAGGTCTGTTGTTCAGTTTTGTTTTAGTTCTAGGGTTGGAGCTAGTTTTACAATTAGTATTAGGATTAGGGCTATTGTTAGTGATAGCCTTAGACTTAGGGTTATTGTTACATTTATAGTTAGGTTTAGATCTAGGATTAGGCTACGGTTATGGAGAGAGCAAGGGTAAGGGCCAGGGTTAGAGTTATGTTAAGGGATAGGGTTAATAAAAAGATTAGATCTAGTGTAAGATTTAGAGTTAGGTCTAAAATTAGAGTTAGGGTTTGGGATAGGGTTAAAATAGGGCTATAATTAGGGCTACGGTTTGTGTTCAGGTTACGTCTACCAATAGGGATAGGGTTAGGTTTAAATTTAGGATAAAGAGTGGCATTATATTTAGGTTTATACCTAGGGTGAGTGTTACAGTAGGGTTAGGGTAAAGTTTAGGGTTATAATTAAGGCTAGGTTTTGGGCTAGGATTAGGCTAGTGTTTCTTTTAGGTTCAGGGCTAGGATTAGTGCTTGGGCCAATATCAGATCTAGGGTAATGGTTAAAGATAGTTTTAGGGTTAGGGTTATGTCTATGTCTAGTGTAAGGATTAGGTTTAGGGTAAGAGTCAGGTTTATAGCTAGGGGAATTATTAGGATGAGGTCTTGGCTTTGGTAAGGATTTAGGTTTATGGCTCAAATTAGCATTAGCATTAGGGTTGGGGTATAGTTAGAGTTTGTTTTAAGGTTCAGGTTTGGTTTAGGGTATTGATACAGTTAGCTTTAGTGATAGGGCTAGGGTTAGGCTTAGGGTTAGCATTAGAGTAAGAGTTATGGTTAGGGTAATTGATAGGGTTAGAGCTTAGATTAGAACTAGAGTTATGGTTAGGAATATGCCTTGAGTTAGGGTTAAAGTTAGTGTTAGAACTAGCGTTAGGGTTAGTTTTAGGGTTATGTTTAGCATAAAGGTGAAGTTTTGAGCTAGGGTTAGGGCTAGGTTTAGGGTTAGGTCTAAGGATATGTTTACGGTAGTTTTAGGGTTTGAATTAGAGTTAGGGCTAGGGTTATCATTAACGTTAGGGTTACGGTTAATGTAACGAATAGGGTTATGTTAGGTTTAGATTTTGGTTTAGAGTTAGAATTAGTCATGGGGTTAGGATTAGAGCTATGGTTATGTTTAGTCTTATTGTTAGGTTTATGGTTTAATCTAGAGTTAGAGCTATGGTGAGTGTTAATTTTAGGGTTATATCTATGGTTAACTTTCCAGTTAGGGTTAGGGTTAACAATAGTGTTTGTGCCAGGATTACCAGTAAGTTTAAGTTTAGGGTTAGAGTAATTGGTAGGTTTAGAGCTAGGTTTAGGGCTAGGTTAAGTTTAGGATTTTGGCTAGGTTTAGGGTGAGAGTTAAGGATAGGTCTAGGTTTATGTTTAGGGTAAGAATTAGGCTTTGACCTATCTTAGGATTAAGGTGAAGGCTTGGGTTAGGTATAGGGCTAGTGTTAGGTTTAGAGTTATGCTTAGGGCTAGCTTTAGGCTAAAATTAGCTCTATATTTAGTATTAGGTTTAGACCTAGGGATAGGGCTATGGGTAATGTAAGGTTTAGGGTTATGATTAAGGCTAGTTTTAGGCTTAGGGTTATTGCTGGGTCTAGAATTAGGTTTAGGTTTGGGTTAGTTTCAGGTTTAGAGGTATGTTTAGTGTTAAAGGCAGGATCAGTGTTTTGGTTAGAGTTAAATTTAGGGTTAATGCCAGAATTAGGTCTAGGTTAAGGTCTGGGTTAGAGTTAGTGTTTGGGTTAGGTAAAGGTTTTTGCTAGGGCTAGGACTAGGATTTTGGTTAGTTCTAGAGCTAGAGTTCAGGCTAGATTAAGGATTAGGTTAGGTCTAGAACTAGCAGTAGGGTTAGATTTAGTTATTAGGTTACTAGTAGGCCTAGTGTTAGGGTTTGGTTTAGGATTAGGGTCAGGTTTAAACATAGGGTTTATGTTATGGTCAGAACAAGGGTCAGTGTTAGGATTATGGTTTGGGATAGCATTAGAGCTAGAATGAGATCTAGTTTTAGGGCTTTTAATAGGGTTAGGATTTGGTTAACAAAGCATTTGGGATAGGTCTAGGGTTACCATTAGGGTTAAGGTTTTGCTCAGGGTAAGACATAGGGTTAGGGCTAGGGTTAGGTGTATGATTAGGGTTAAAGCTAGGTTTAGGGCTCAGATTTGGGCTAGTTTTGTGTGAGGTTTAAGGCTAGGGTTAGGGCAAGGGCTAATAAAAGAACTAGCGTTAAAATTAGGGTTAGAGTTAGGTGTAGGTCAAATGTTAGGGTTAGGTTTAAGATTACTGTGATATTTATAGCTAGGGTTAGTGTTAGGATATCAGTCAGGTCAGGGTTAGTTTTAAAGTAATGATTAGGACTCGAATTAGGGCTAGGGTTAAATCTAGGTGTAGTGCTAGTGTTTGTTTTAAGTTAAGGTTAGTGTTAGGCCTGTTGCTCGGTTTTGTTTTAGTGATATGGTTAGGGATAGGGATAGTTTTATGATTAGCTTTAGGTTTAGGGCTAGGGTTATGGTTAGGTTTAGGATTAAGTCTAGATTTAAAGCTAGGAATAGGGCTAGGTTTTGTGTTAGGTTTAGGACAAGTATTAGAGCTAGGACTAATGTCAGGTCTAGGTATATAGTTAGTGATATTTTTAGGGTTACGTTTATGGCTAGGTCAAATTAAAGTGTTATGTTTAGGGAAAGGGTAAGATTGAGAGCTGGTTTATTCTTAGGGTCAGGGTCAGGCTTTGGGTTTGGGTTAGGTTAAGGTTTAGGGTTAAGGCTCAAATTAGCATTAAGGTTAGAATTAGCATTAGGGTAATGAATATTGATAGGTTTAGGGTTCAGGTTAGGTTTAAGGTAATGGATATGGTTAGGGTTTGTGATAGGTTTAGGGTTAGGCCTAGGGTTAGCATTAGGGTTATGGTTATCATTAGAGTAATTTATAGTGTTAGTCCTAGGGTTAGGGCTAGGGTTATGGTTAGGATTAGGACTAGAGTTAGAATTAAGGTCAAGGATAGGGTGAGGATTACTTAGGATTAGGTTTAAAGTGCAGTTTAGAATTTAAGCTAGGATTTTTGCTGTGGTAAGATTAATTTAGGGTTTGGTCTAGGGTTAGTCTTATGGGTAGGGATAGAGTTATCATTAGGATTAGGGTAATAATTTAGATATCAGGTTAAAGATAAAAGTAAGTTTACGTTAGCCTTAGGGTTAGGTTTAGGATGAGGGTTAGGGTTTGAACTAGCTTAGATTTATGGTTAGGGTTAGATTCACTGTTAGTTCTAGGGTTAGGTTTATTTCTAGTGTTAGGGTAGGTTTTCCTTTAGGTCTAGTGTTATCTTTAGAGTTAAGTTTAGGGTTAGGTAATGGGCATGGTTTGAGGTAGGGTTAGGGCTAGGGTTAAGGTTAGGATTAAAGCTGGGGTCAGTGTTAGGGTTAGGCCTTGGGTTAGTGTTAGGATTAGGTTAAGTGTAAGGGTTAGGGTTTGAGCTAGGTTTAGGACTAAGACAGGGTTATAGTTACAGTCTGGGCTCGGTATGGTTAGGGTTACTTTTAGGGCTAGGGTTAGCATTAGATTTAGGGTTATGGTTAGTGTATTGGATAGAGTTAGAACTTGAGTTTGGGATATGGTTACAGTTAGGATTAGGGCTAGAGTTAAGGTAAGGTTTAGGGTTTGGACTAGGGTTATATGTAGGGTAAGGGCTAGGTTTAGAGTTAGAGTTATGCTTAGGGCTGCAATTAGGGCTAGGTTTTGTGTGAGGTTTAGGGCTTGTGTTAGGTATATGGGTAATGTAAAAGCTAGATTTATGGTTATGATAGATTTAGAGTTCGTCTAGTTTTAGGGTTAGTATTTGGGTTAGGATAAGGTTTAGAGCTAGGTTTCTTGTTAGGCTAAGTTTCAGGTTTCAGGTAAGGGTTAGGTTTAGGATTAGGTCCAGAATGAGGACTAGGGTTAGGTCTAGGGTTAGAGTTAGTGTTTAGTTTAGATTAAGGCTTATTGTTAGGGCTAAGGCTAAGATTATGGCTATATTTAGCATTAGTTTTAAGTCTAGGGCAAGTGTTATTGTAAGGTTTATGGTTTGGGTTACTAGTAGGGCTAGTGTTAGGTTTCAGATAAGGGTTAGGGTCAGGTTTAAACCTATATTTAGTGTTAGGATCAGAATAAGTGTCAGCGTTTGCATAAAGGTTTTTGTTAAGTTTAGAGCTAGAATGAGGGCTAGGGTTAGAACTAGTGATAGAGTTAGGGTTTGGGATAGGAATAGAATTAGGGTTATGATTACGGTAGCAATAGGGTGAGGGTTTGACTAAGTGTAAGAAAGAGGATTAGAGCTAGGATTAGGACTAGGGATAGGGTTAGGGTTAGGGCCAGGGTTAGGCCTTGGATTAGGTCTAGGTTTTGTGTTAGTTTTAGGACTATGGCTAATTTAAGAACTGGCATTACGATTAGGGCTAGTTTTAGGGTTATGTCTAGTGGGAGGTCTAGTGTTAGGATTAGGTTTAGGGATAGGGTGATGTATAGAGCTAGAGTTAGTGTAAAGTCAGAGTCAGGGTTAGTGTTAATCCTAGGGTTAGGGTTAAGACTTGAATTAGGGCCAGGATTAGGGCTAGGTCTTGTGTTAGGGTTTGGTTTAGGTTAAGGGTTAGGGTCAGTGCTATGGCTCAGGTTTGCTTGAGGGCTAGGACTAGGGTTAGTGCTAGTTTTCAAATTAGAGCTAGTATTAGGGTGTGGTTTAGTCTTAGGGTTAGGGTTAGATTTAGAGTTAGGGTTAGATCTAGGTTTAGGGCTATAGAGAAGGTTAGAGCTAGGGTTAGGTCTAGGATTTGAGTTATCATAAGTGATAGTGTTAGCACTAGGAATAGGGCTAGGGTGATAATTAGAGTTTGTCTTAGTGTTTGGGTTAGATTTAGAGTTAGGATTAGGGCTTAATAATGGCTAGGATTAGAGCTATAGTTAGTATTAGGACTAAGCCTAGTTTTATGACTAGGTTATGGTTATTGTTATGATTAGGTATGATGTTATAGCTAGCTTTAGAAGTAGAGCGAGGATTAAAATTATGATTAGGTTTATGGTTAGGGTTAGGGTTAGGATTAAGGCTAAGATTAGGTCAAGGATTAGGGCTGGAATTTGTTTTAGGGCTAGGGCTTAATTAGGGCTACTGTTAATGTCAGGTCTAGGGTTATGGTTAGAGATAATTTTAGGGTTAAGATTATTAATGTTAAGATTAGGTTTTTGGATATGGTTAGGGCTAATTTGTTTTTGTAGGGCTAGGGCTAGGTTAGGGCAACTTTTAGAATTAGCATTAATATTATGGCTTCTGTTAGTGAGAGGTTTACCTTAGGGTTAGGGTTAGATTTAGAATTAGGGTTAGATATAGGATTTGGGCTAGGGCTGGTGTTAGAGCTAGTGTTAGGGCTAATGTAAAGGCAAGTGATAGGATTATGGTAATGGATAGGATTAGAGCTAAATATAGGACTAGGCCCAGAGTTAGATTTAGTCTTAGGCCTAGGGTTAGGTTAGGTTTAGGGCTAAATTAGGGCTAATATTAGGTATAGCGTTTGTGTTAGGGTTAGGCCTAGTTTTAGGCTTAGTTTAGGTTTAGGGATAGGGTTAGGTTTAGGTGAAGGAATGGGGCTAGAGCTAGTTTTAGGGCTAGGTTGAAGGTTAGAATTTTGGTTAGGCCTAAGGTTATTGTTTGGTTTAGTAATAAGGCTAGGATTAGGGCTAGGATGAGGGCTAAATTTGTTTTAGGGTTATGGCAAGAATTAGGGCTAGGGCTATTGTCACGTCTAGGTTTATGTTAGGGATAGATTGAGGGTTAGATTTATGGCTAGGTTTAGTGTAAGGGTTTGGTTTAGGGTAAGTTTCAGGTTAGAGCTAGGGGTATGATTAGGGTTAGAATTAGGTTTTAGGTTTCTTTTAGGTTAGGGTTTAGGTCTAGAGCTTGAATTAACATTAGGGTTTGGTTAGGGTAATTATAGGCTTGGCTTTAGGGTTTATGTGAGGTGTAGGGTAATTGATAGGGTTAGAGTTAGCAAAAAGGTTAGAGTTAGGCCTAGGTTTAGCCTTAGGGTTATGGTTGTGCTTAGGATAACAGATAGGGCTAGGGTTATTTTTTGTATTAGGGCTACAGTTAGGGTTAGGCCTAGGGTCAGGGTTAGGTTTAGGTTTAGATTATGGTTTAGAGTTTGAGCTAGGGTTAGTGCTAGGGCAAGTGTTAGGTTTAAGGTTCGGTCTAGGTTATAGATACAGTTAGGGTCAAAGTTAGTGTTAAGGTTAGGGCTAGGGTTATCATTAGATTTAGGGTATTGGATAGGGTTTTATTTCATGTAAAGTTTAGGGTAAGGTTTAGGTTTTGGCTTAAGGTTATAATTAGGGATAGGCTTGTGTTTAGGTTTAGGGTAATGTTTAGGGTTTGAGCAATGGTTAGGTCTATGGCAAGGTTAGGTTTATGTTTATATCTAAGGTTAGGGTTAGGTAGATTTAGGTTAAGGACTAGGGTTATCATTAGGGTCGTTTTAGTTTTAGAGTAAAGGGTAGGGTTAGTGCTAGGGTTAGGGCTAAGGTTATCATTGAGGTTAGGGTTACAGTTAGGGTAATATGTAGGCTTAAAGCTAGGGTTAGGTATAGCATTAAGGTTAAGATTAGGGCTAGGGTTAAGTTTAGGTTTAGGTTTAGGTCATGGGTTAGTGTTAGCGTTAGGTTAAGTTTAAGGGTTAGGATTGAGCTAGTATTTGGACTAGGATGAGGATTAGAGTTAGAGTCAGTGTGATGGTTACGGCTAGGCTTAGAATCAGAATTACAGTTAGAATTAGGGTTAGGGTAATGGATAGAGTTAGAGGTAGGTTTTGGCCTATCATGATGGCTAGTTTCAGGGTTAGTGATATGGCTAGGTGTAGTGTTAGTGTTATGTTTTTTTGTTAGGATAAGGTTTAGAGCTAGGGATTGTGTTAGGGTAAGTGTCAGTGTTTTATTTAGGGTTAGGTTTATTGTTAGGGTCAGCATTAGGACTAGGGTTTCGTCTAGAGTTAGGGTTAGTGTTTTGGTTAGGTTAAGGGTTAATATTAGGGCTAGTACTAAGATTTTGTTTAGGACTAGGCCTAGAGTTATCACTAGATATAAAATTAAGTGTAGGTCTAGATCTAGTGTTAGGGTAAGTTTTAGTTATAGGGTTACAGGTAGTGCCAATGTTAGGGGTCGGTTTAGCGTTAGGGTCAGGTTTAGATCTATGGTTAGTGTTAGGGTCAAAATAAGGGTCAGGGTTAGGGTTAATGTTTGGGACAGTGATAGAGCTAGATTTAGGATTAGGGTTAGGACTAGTAATAGAGTTATGTTTTCAGTTAGCCTAAGAATTAGGTTTAGGACAAGGGTAGCTTTAGGGTTAGACTTTGGCTTAGGGTAAGGGATAGTTTTAGCGCTAATGTTAGGGCTAGGGTTAGGGTTAGGGTTAGAGCTAGGGTTAGGTTTAGGGTTAGGATTAAAGCAAGTGTTAGAGCTTGGATTGGGGCTAGGCTAGGTTTTGTGTTAGCTTTAGGCCTATGGCTAATGTAAAAACTAGGGTTACATTTAGGGCTAGTTTTAGGGTTAGTATTACATCTAGGTTTAGTGTTTGGTTAGCTTTAGGGTTATGTTTAGGGAAATGGATAGGTTAAGGTTAGTGAATGTGTTAGCGTTAGGCTGAGGGTTAGCATTCGAGTTAGGATTAGGGTTAGGGTTAGGGTTAGAGTTTGAGTAATGTATAGGGTTAGAGCTAGGGTTAGGGCTAGGTTATGGTTAGTTTTAGTGTTAGGGTTAATGATAGGTTTAGGGTTATTGCAAGGATTAAAGTTAGGGTAAGTTAGGGTAAGGTTTAGAACTTGGTTTAGGTTTAGATTTAGGGTTATAGCTATGGTTGGGACTCGCCTTAGTGATAGATTTTGTGTTACATTAGGGCTATTGTTAGGGATACAGCTAATGTAAGTACTAGGGTCATGATTATGGCTAATTTTAGGGTTACAGTTAGGGCTCAGTCTAGTTTTAGACTTAGGTTAAATTCAGGGTGATGTTTTGAGCTAGGCTTAGTCTTAGGTTCAGAGTCAGGGTCAGGGTTAGTTTTATGGTTGGGGATAGGAGTCGAATAGGAGTCGCTAGACGTAGGGTTAGGATTTGGTTTAGGTTAAGGTTTAGGTTTAGTGCTATGTTTCGTTATGTTTTAGGGCTAAGTCTAAAGTTAAGTGTAGTTTTGCGATTAATGGTAGTTCTGTTCCTAGTGATAGAGTGATTTTAGGATTAGGGCTACATTTTGAGTTATGGTTAGTTCTAGGGTTAGGTCTAAGGCTAAGTCTAGTGTTGGGGTTACGGTAAGGGATAGGGTAAGAACTAGGTATAGAGCTAGGGCAATAGAGTTAGTCTTAAGGCTAAGGTTAGTTTTAAGTTTAGGGCTAAAATAGGGCTAGAAGTATGTCTAGAATTGGGGTTAGGATTAGACCTCAAATTAAGGCTATGCTTATGATTAGGCTTAGGGTTAGGTTTAGGCAAAGAGATAGGATTATAGCTAGGTTTAGGTCTAGGTCAATGATTAGAATTAGGTTTAGACCTATAGTTAGGTTTGTGTTAGGATTAAGGCTAGATTTGGGGTTAGGATGAGGGCTAGGGTTTGTGTTCGGGTTAGAGAAAGTTTTAGGGATAGGGATAATATCAGCTTTATAATTACAGCTAGGGATAGTTATGATTAGGTTCATGGCTAAGTCTAATGTTAGGTTTAGGGTAAGGTGTATTTTTATGGTCAGGTTCAAGTTTTTGTTTTGTGTTCGGTTAATTATTAGGGTTAGGACTCAAATTAGCATTTGGGGTTAGAATTAGGATTAGAATAATGGATAGGTTTAGCTTTAGGATTCAGGTTAAATTTGGGTAATTGGTAGGGTTAGGGTTAGTCATAGGGTTAGGGTTAGGCTTAGGATTAATATTTGGGTTAGGGTTATTGTTAGGTTAATGAATAGCATTAGAGGTAGTGTTAGGGCTAAGGTTTTTGATAGGATTAGGGCTAGAGTTGGGTTATGGTTAGGGCTAGAGCTAGGGTTGGGTTTAGGGTACAGGTTAGGTTTTGAGCTAGGGTTAGAACTAGGGTGAGGGTTAGGTTTAGGATCATTTTTAGGGTTAGATTTATGGTTAAGGTTAGGGTTAGTGTTAGGTTTAGGGCTAAGGTTATTTTTTAGAGTTAGGTTAATGGATAGGGTGTGATGTTGGGTTAGGTTTAGGGATAGTTTTAGGTTTAGGGTTAGTGTTAGAGTTAGGGTTAGGCTTTTATATAAGGTTAAGGCTATGATGAGGGTTAAGTTTAGGTTTCAGTCTAGAATTAGGATTACATTAGGATTAGAGCTAGGGTTATCATTAGGGTTGAATTTCAGTTTAGGGTAATGGATAATTTTAGAGATAGTATTAGGGCTAGTATTAACATTATGATTAAGCCTAAGATTAGGATTACGTTTAGGGATAGTTATAGGGTTATATTTAGGGTTAGGTTTGGGGTTTTATCTAGGGTTAGTTCTAAGGCAAGGGTTAGGGTTAATGTGAGGTTTAGGTTTAGGGTAAGGGATAAGGCTAGGTTCGGGATAGGGTTACGCTTTGGGCTAGATTTAGGCCTAGGATTAAGGCTAGGTTTTGTGTTAGGTTTAGAGCTAGTTTCACTGCTATGGTAATGTAAGGGTTATGTTTACGGTCTAGTGTTAGGTTTAGGTTTAGGTTTCAGTTAGGGTCAGTTTTATAGCAAGGGTTAGTTTTATTGTCAAGGTCTTTGTTTGGATTAGGGCTAGAGCCATAATTAGAATTGGTTAGGTCTAGAGGTAAAGTTATTGTTTGGCTTAGGTTAAGGGTTATCATTAAAGCTAGGACTAGGTTTTTATTTAGTTCTTCACATAGCAAAAGAGTTAATAACAATCAACAAATGAGACTTAAACCAAATTTTTTTTCTCAGCAAGAGAAACAATAAGAAAGGTAAATAGGGAGCCTACATCATGGGAACAAATTTTTACTCCTCACACTTCAGATAGAACCCTATTATCCAGAGTATACAAAGAACTCAAAAAATTAAACAATAAGATAACAAATAACCCAATCAACAAATGGGCCAAGGACCTGAACACACACTTCTCAGAGTAGGACATACAATCAATCAACAATTACATGAAAAAATTCTCACCATCTCTAGCAGTCATAGAAATGCAAATCAAAACCACCCTAAGATACCATGTCACTACAGTAAGATTGCCAGCCATTATGAAGTCAAACAACAACAAATGCTGGCGAGTATGTGGGGAAAAGGGTACTCTTCTACATTGCTGGTGGGACTGCAAATTGGTGTGGCCAATTTGGAAAGCAATATGGAGATTTCTGAGAATGCTGGGAATGGAACCACCATTTGACCCAGCTATTGCCCTTCTTGGACTATTCCCTGAAGACCTTAAAAGAGCATACTACAGGAATACTGCCACATCGATGTTCATAGTAGCACAATTCATAGTAGCTAGACTGTGGAACCAACCCAGATGCCATTCAATAGATGAATGAATTAAAACAATGTGGCATTTATACACAATAGAGTACTACACAGCACTAAAATATGACAAAATCATGGAATTTGAGAGCAACTAAGAACAGAACAGAGAGGAAGAGCTGGAGGAAAAGATTAACATTAAAAAGAGATATGAGGTGGGAGGTAAAGGGAGAGAAAAGGTAAATTGCATGGAAATGAAAGGAGACCCTCATTGCTATACAAAATTCCATATAAAAGGTTGTGAGGGGAATGGGAAAAAAAACAAGGAGAGAAATGAATTACAGTAGATGGGGTAGAGAGAGAAGATGGGAGGAGAGGGAAGGGGGGAGAATAGGAGAGGTAGCTGAATACAACAGTTACTCATATGGTATTATATCAAAATGTGGATGTGTAACTGATGTGATTCTGCAATCTGTATTTGGGGCAAAAATGGAAATTCATAACCCACTTGAATCTAATGTAATAAATATGATATGTCAAGAGCTTTGTAATGTTTTCAACAACCAATTAAAAAGTTGCTAGATTTAAAATTAGGTTTAGATATAGGGTTATGGGTAGTTCTAGTGTTAGGATTTGGTTTAAGTTCAGGGTCAGAATAAGGGTAAGAGTTAGGGTTAATGTTTGGGTTATGGTTATAATAAGAATGAGGGCTATGTTTAGGACCAGTAACAGGATTAGGGTTTGGGTTAGACTAAGGATTAGTTTTTGGACTAGGGTTAGCATTATGGTTGGAGTTTGGCTAGAGTAAAGGTTAAGGATAGAGCTGGAAATAGAAATAGAGTTCGGGTTAGGGTTAGGGCTAGTGTTTGGTATAGTTTAGGGTGAAAACTAGGTTTATGTCTCAGATTTGGGCTAGGTTTTGGATAGCATTACGTTTAAGGTTACAGTTAATGTGTGATCTAGGGTTATGATTAGAATTAGGGTTAGAAATAGTTCTAGTGTTAGGTTAAGGTTTAGGTTTAGGGTGATGTTTACAGGTAGAGTTAATGTTAATGTCAGAGACAGGTTCAGAGGTTGTTTTAGGGTTAAGATTAGGACTTGAGGAATTCAACATGGTGGCGGGTGGAGAGGCAGCGTTTTCAATACCCCCCCCCCAGTGATGAGGTCATAAAGATGCATAGATAACGCTTAGATTCTACCAACGGAGAATCTCCTAGCAAAATTCCACTGAAGAGAGACTGGCCGGGAGCTACTAAGATTTTTTTTGAAGTGACAGATTGCCCCATGAGACATAGAGGTCCAAATCCACCAGCCACTGTTTGCACGCCGTGGCACATGGCTGCCGGCCTGTCCACCCGCAGCAAACGTAACTGGGTCCCGCTAGCCTCTGAGATGCAGCTTGGCAGGAAGAAGTCTTTAGCCAAGCCTTCATGAATTAGCGAGCTGGGAGCTGAAGCCAACCTGGGACGGACCAGTCCCACTTCTCTCTTTAGACACTCTGGCAAGGAGCCTGGGGCCCGCCATAGCAGAGAGGTGACGTCATGGGAGTTCGGCCAATGGAATTCCGTTCCAGCAGAATCCATTTTAGCAGGTGTGTGACTCCCTCCCCATCCAGATACAAACAGCCAGGAAATTTCATGGACCTCTCAGGGGTCGTGTCTGTCGGGAAGTAGAGGGGATCCTCGACCCCCAACCCCCATATCACCAGTGGTGTCTCCCAAGTTCTTAGACGCCAGTTTACCACAGCACTGTGGCTCAAATGGGACACGCATTGGGGCTGCAAGTGTAACTAGATCTCTGGGGAACCGCTTCTGGTGAACAGGACCTGGCTGGCAGGCTGACAGGAGGAAGGGGGGTAAGGGCAAAAGAAGTGAAACTGCTCTGGACTGACAAGTCTGAGAAACTCCCAGGAGATGCCTTACAGGGATTGCTATGGGCAGGTAGAGAGCAGAAGCTCTGCTAGGAGGGCACAGCTCCGCCTACTGGAAGAGAAGAAAATGGATCTCTAAGACTTCAATATTTTTTTCTTTTTTTTCGTCTTCTCTCTCTGTTTATTTCTCCCTTTTTCCTTTTCTCTTTCTTTTCCATTTCAAGTTTTATTGTTCTTTTCATTTTCCTCTAATCTATCTTTTCTCTCTCCTTCTTTCTTTTTAAGAGCACCTTCATTCCCCTACCCCCCAACTTTCATCCCAAGCATTACATCTTCCTAAATCTTTGTCTAAATGCAAATTGGTGAATGTCTCGAGGCTGTATATAGGGCTCCTAAATACCTAGCTACTACCAACACCCTGATCCAAATTCCTGTTAGTATCCAACTTCAGTAGAGCAATCTTCTAAAGTAGCCAAGACATACTAACCCTCGTACCATCATAGCACCTAACCTAAACATATAGTCCTAAGAACAAACAACAAATCACTATATGCATACAGAACCTGGAAGCCTTTTATGAATTGAATGAATCAGCTTTAAAGTACAATAAAGCCCAACATTTCTAGGCATAATCTCCTACCACAAAGGAGAGACAACAGAGATATACAAAGCCAAAACAAATGTATAGGAGAAAGTAGTTACAAAGCAGTCAAACAGAGTTGGAAAGTAACGTGAACAACATGAAAAAGCAAGGGAAAAAGGACTGCAAACAATGCAAGCAAACCTAAATCTACAGAAGGACCTAGAAGCATCAGAAACATGGACAGGGAAAGAAATCAAGGCATACCTAACTCAGATGGAACAGAATATTAGAGAAGACATGAGACAGCAAGTCCAAACATTGAAAGTATATTTTGAAAACGAATTAAACAAACAATTTCAAACTGCAAAGAATGAGCTTTACCAGGAGATAGAGATTAAAAAAAAACAGTAATTCTAATAATGCAAGAAACCATAAACTAGATTAAAAACTCTAACAAGGATATTACAAATAGACTAGATCAAGTAGAAGTCAGAACATCAGATAATGAAAACAAAATTTATCAACTTGAAAAGAATATAGTCAACACACAAAAGATGCTTAAATCTCATGAGCAATCTATCCAAGAGACATGGGATCTCGTAAAAAAACAAATTTGAGAGTCATTGGGATAGAAGAAGGCACAGAGTTTCAAACCTAAGCAATGGACAACTTATTAAATAAAATAATTCTAGAAAACTTCCCAGAGATGAAAGATGGATTGGATTGCCAAATCCTGGAAGCCTACAGGACCCCAAACATCCAAAACCATAATAGACCATCTCCAAGACATTTACTTATGAAGATAGCTAATATACAGAACAAGGAGAGAATAGTAAAAGCTATGAGAGAAAGAAGGCAGATTACATTCAGGGGTAACCCAATTAGGTTAATGACTGATTTTTCAACACAGAACTTGAAAGTGAGAAGATCCTGGAATAAACATATTTCAAACGCTGAAAAATAATGGATTCCAACCAAGAATACTGTATCCAGCAAAATTAAGCTTCAGATTTGACAATGAAATTAAAATCTTTCACAATAAACAAAAGCTAAAAGAATTCGCAGTGAGAAAACCAGCATTGCAAAGCATTTTGAGCAAAATACTACAAGAAAAGGAATTGAAAAATATTGCCCAAAACTAACAGTGGGAGGTATCTCAGTAAAGGAGGAGAAAAATAATCAAAGAGGAAAAACTAGCCATACTAAAATAAATAAATAAATAAATAAATAAATAAATAAATAAACATGACTGGAAGTACAAACCATATTTCAATTGTAACCTTAAATGTTAATGGCTTAAATTCACCAATAAAGAGACAGAGGCTAGTAACCTGGATAAAAAAATCCAACAATATGCTGCCTTCAGGAGACTCATGATAGGAAAAGACATACACAGGCTGAAGGTGAAAGGTTGGGGAAAATCATACCATTCACATGGCCCTCAGAAGCAAGCAGGAGTGGCCATTCTCATATCGAATAAAATCAACTACAAACCTAAGTTAATCAAAAGGGATAAAGAAGGACACTACATACTGTTAAAAGGAACCATCCACCATCAAAACATAAGAATTATCAATTTGTATGCACCAAACAATGGTGCAGCAACATTCATAAAACAAACTCTCCTCAAGTTCTAGAGTCAAATAGACCACAACACAATAATTATGGGATACTTCAACACACCACTCTCAACATTGGACAGATCCTCTAAACAAAAGCTGAACAAATAAACTATAAAACTCAATAACGCAATCAATAACCTAGACTTAACTGACATATATAGAATATAACAACCATGAAGAATTAATACCAATACTTTTCAAGCTATTTCAAGAAATAGAAAAAAAAGGAGTTCTTCCAAATTTTATAAGCACCACATGTATCCTACTTAGAGATAGACCATATATCATGCCATAGGGCAACTATCAGTAAATATAAACGTGTGGAGATAATACCATGCACCATATCTGATCATAATGGAGTGAAACTGGAAATCAATGATAAAAGAAGGAAGGAAAATCCTACAGCACATGAAAAATTAACAATATGTTACTGAATGACCAATGGGTTACATAAGACATAAAGGAGGAGATAAAAAAAAATTCTTAGAGACAAATGACAATATAGACACAACATACCGGAATCTATGGGACACAATGAAAGTAGTTTTAAGAGGGAAATTCATTTCCCTGGAGTTCTTTCCTCAAAAAAAGAAAAAAAAAACTACAACAAATAAATGAACTCACACTACACCTCAAAAACATAGAAAAGGAAGAGCAAAACAACAGCAAATGTAGTAGAAGAAAAGAAATAATTAAAATTAGAGCAGAAATCAATGAAACTGAAACAAAAAAAACATTGAAAAAATTGAAAAAACTAAAAAGTTGGTTCTTTGAAAAAATAAATAAGATTGACAGGCCCTTAGCCATGCTAATGAAGAGAAGAAGAGAGAGACCTCAAATTACTAACATTCGGGATGTAAAAGGCAATATCACAACAGACACTAAAGAAATACAGAAGATAATTAGAAAGTATTTTGAAACCCTATATTCCAATAAAATAGAAGATAATGAAGATATCGATAAATTTCTTAAGTCATACAATCTGCCCAGATTGAGTCAGGAAGACACACAAAATTTAAACAGACCAATAACAAAAGAAGTAATAGAAGAAGCCATCAAAAGACTACAAACCAAAAAAAGCCCTTGACCGGATGGGTATACAATGGAGTTCTACAAAACCTTCAAAAAAGAATTAATACCAATACTTTTCAAGCTATTTCAAGAAATAGAAAAAGAAGGAGTTCTTCCAAATTTTATTCTATGAGCCCAACATCACCCTGATCCCCAAACCAGAAAAAGACACTTCAAGAAAAGAAAACTACAGACCAATATCTCTAATGAAGTTGGATGCAAAAATTCTCAATAAAATCTTGGTGAATCAAATACAAAAGCATATCAAAAAAATTGTGCATCATGATCAAGTAGGATTCATCCCTGGGATGCAAGGCTGGTTCAATATACGGAAATCAATAAATGTAATCCACCACATCAATAGACTTAAAGACAAGAACCATATGATCATCTCAATAGATGCAGAAAAAGCATTCAACAAAGTACAGCATCCCTTTAAGTTCAAAACACTAGAAAAACTAGGAATAACAGTACCTTACCTCAACATGGTAAAAGCTATATATGCTAAACCTCAGGCTAGGATCATTCTAAATGTAGAAAAACTGAAGGCATTTCCTCTAAAATCTGGAACAAGACAGAGATGCCCTCTATCACCACTTCTTATTTTTTTAAGAGAGAGAGAGAGAGAGAGAGAGAGAGAGAGAGAGAGAGAGAGAGAGAATTTTTAATATTTATTTTATAGTTCTCGTAAGACACAACATCTTTGTTGGTATGTGGTGCTGAGGATCGAACCCGGGTCGCACGCATGCCAGGCGAGCGCGGTACCACTTGAGCCACATCCCCAGCCCTATCACCACTTCTATTCAATTTAGCTCTTGAAATACTAGCCAGAGCAATTAGACAGACAAAAAAAATTAAAGGCATATAAATAGGAAAAGAAGAACTTAAATTATCGCTATTTGTGGCTGACATGATAATATATTTAACAGACCCAAAAGGGTCTACAAAGAAACTGCTAGAGTTAATAAATGAATTCAGCAAAGTGGCAGGATATAAAATCAACACACATAAATCAAAGCATTCCTGTATATCAGCAACAAAACTTCTGAAATGGAAATGAGGAAAACCCCTCCATTTACAATATCCTCAAAGAAAAAAAGATACTTGGAAATCAACCTAACAAAAGAGGTGAAAGATTTATACAATGAAAACTGCAGAACCCTAAAGAGAGAGAGATAGAAGATCTTAGAAGATGGAAAAATGTACCCTGTTCATAAATAGGCAGAACTAATATCGCAAAATGGCAATATTACCCAAAGTTCTCCAGGTTTAATGTGATGCCAATCAAAATCCCAATGGCATTTCTTGTAGAAATAGATAAAGCAATCATAAAATTCATATGGAAAATCAAAAGACCCAAAATAGCAAAAGCAATTCTAAGTAGGAAGTGTGAATCTGGAGGTATAGGGATACCAGAGTTCAAACTGTACTACAAAGCAATAGTAACAAAAACAGGGTGGTACTGGTACCAATACAGGCAGGTGGATCAATGGTACAGAATAGAGGACACAGAAACCAATCCACAAAAGTACAAATTTCTTATATTTGATAAAGGGGCTAAAAGCATGCAATGGAGAAAGGATAGCATCTTCAACAAATGGTGCTGGGAAAATTGGAAATCAATATTCAACAAAATGAAACCAAAACCCTTTCTCTCGCCATGCACAAAAGTTAACTCAAAATGGATCAAGGACCTAGATATCAAATCAGAGACACTGCATCTGATAGAAGAAAAAGTTGGCTACGATCTACATACTGTGAGGTCAGGCTCCAAATTCCTTAATAGGACGCCCATAGCCCAAGAGTTAATAACAAGAATAAACAAATGGGACTTACTTAAACTAAAAAGTTGTTTTTTTCTCAGCAAGAGAAACAATAAGAGAGGTAAATAGAGAGCCTACATCCTGGGAACAAATTTCTATCCCTCACACTTCAGATAGAATCCTAATATCCAGAATATACAAAGAACTCAAAAAATTAAACAATAAGATAACAAATAATCCAATCAACAAATGGGCCAAGGACCTGAACAGACACTTCACAGAGGAGGACATACAATCAATCAACAAGTACATGAAAAAATGCTCACCATCTCTAGCAGTCAGAGAAATGCAAATGAAAACCACCCTAAGAGACCATCTCATTCCAGTATAATTGGTAGCCATTATGAAGTCAAACAACAATAAGTGTTGGTGAGGATGTGGGGAAAAGGGTACACTTATACACTGCTAGTGGGACTTCAAATTGGTGAGGCCAATTTGGAAAGCAGTATGGAGGTTCCTGTGAAAGCTGAAAATGGATCCATTATTTGACCCAGCTATCGCCCTTCTCGGACTATTTCCTGAGGATCTTAAAAGAGCTTACTATAGGGATACTGCCACATCAATGATCATAGCGGCACAATTCACAATAACTAGACTGTGGAACCAACCTAGGTTCCCTTCAATAGATGAATGGATAAAAAAAATGTGGCATCTATACATAATGCAGTATTACACAGCACTAAAAATTGACAAAATCATAGAATTTGCAGGGAAATGGATGGCATTAGAACAGATTATGCAAATGCCAAATTCTTTGATGTAAAGAGAGCAACTAAGAACAGAACAGGGAGGAAGAGCATGAAGAAAAGATTAACATTAAACAGAGCCGAGTGCGGGGAGAGAAAGGGAGAGAGAAGGGAAAGCATATGAAAATGGTAGGAGACCCTAAATGTTACACAAAGTTACATATAAGAGGTTGGTGAGGGGAAAGGGGCGGTGAACAAGGGAGATAATTGAACAACTGCAGAAGAGGTAGAGAGGGAAGTTGGAAGGGGAGGGGAGGGGTGATAGTAGGGGATAGGAAAGGCAGCAGAATACAACAGTCACTAATATGGCATTATGTATAAATTGTGAATGTGTAAATGATGTGATTCCGCAATTTGTGTTTGGGGTAAAAATGGGAGTACATAACTCACTTGAATCAAATGTATGAAAGATGATATGTCATGAGCTTTGTCATATTTTGAACAGCCAATAAAAAAATTTAAAAAAAATTAAAAAAAAGAAATGAGAAAAAAAAGATTAGGACTCAAATTAGGGCTAGGCTTAGGGCTAGATGTAAGGTTAGAGTGTGGATGAGGTAAAAGTTTAGAGTTAGTGTTATGGCTCAGTTTTGAATTAAGGCTAAACCTACGGTTCGGGCTAAATTTAGGATTAGCTTTAGGGTTAGGGCTAGTATTATGGATTGGTTTAGCTGTAGAATTAGGTTTAGATTTAGAGTTAGGTTTAGATCTAGGATTTGGGCAAGGTGTAAGGTTAGAGCTAGGGTTATTCCAGGCTTACGGCTAGGAATAAGGATAGGGTAAGTGATAGGCTTAGAATTAGGGCTAGAGATAGGACAAGAGTTATAGTTACTTTTAAAGCTAGGGTTAGAATTTGGTTTAGGATTAGGGCTAAAGTTAGTGTTAGAGTTAGTCCTAGGGTTAAGGTTAGGGCTAGGGTTAGTTTTAGGGTTAGGATTTTGGGTTTTTTTTAGGGTAAGCAATGGGGTTATAACTAGGTTTAGGGCTAAAGAAAAGGTTAGAATTAGAGTTAGGTTATGATTAAGGCTAGGTTTTGGGCTAGAATGAGATCTAGTGTTCGTATTAGAGTTAGGGCTAGGATTAGGGCTAGGGCTAATGTAAGGTCTCGGGTTACAGTTAGGAATAATTTTCGGGTTATGTTAATGGTTAGGTCTAATGTAATGGTTAGATTTATGGTAAGGGTCAAGTGTACAGCTGTCTGAATTATTAGGGTCAGTGTATGGCTTAAGGTGTGGTTTAAGTTAAGGTTTAGGATTAGGGCTTGAATTAGCATTAGGGTTAGAGTGAGTGTTAGGGTAACGAATAGGCTTAGGAATAGGGTTCATGTTAGTTTTAGGGTAATGGATAGGTTTAGGGATTGTGATAGGGTTAGGGTTAAGCCTAGGGTTAGCATTAGGGTTAGGATTAGGGTTACAATAATGGATAGAATTAGAGCTAAGGTTAGGCATAGGGTTAAGGTTAGGATTAGTGCTAGTTGTTAGGTTAGGGTTTGGAATAGTGCTAGGGTTTTGTTAAGGGTAAATGTTAGGCTTTGAGCTAGGGTTAGGTCTAAAGCAAGCCTTAAGGTTAGGGTTAGGGCTAGTGTTAGTTTTAGGGTTACACTTAGGGCTATGTTCAGGCCTAGAATTAGGGTTAGGTTTTGTGTTAGTTTAGGCCTAGGTTTAGGGCCATTGGTAATGTAAGAGCTAGGGTTATGATTAGGGCTAGTTTTAGGTTTAGGGTTATGGCTAGGTCTAGTGTTAGGACTAGGTTTTGGTTTAGGGTGAGCTTTTCAGCTAGGATTATGTTAGGATCAGGGCCAGTGTTCAGATTAGTGTTAGTGTTGGTTTTAGTGCCAGAATTAGGACTAGGGTTAGGTCTAGGTGTATGTTTAGTGTTTGGGTTAGATTAAGGGTTATTGTTAGGGCTAGGGCTAGGAGGTTGTTAAGGTCTAAGGCTAGAGATATGGTTAGATTTAGGATTAGGTTTAGGTCTAGGGCTAGTTTTAGGTTTAGTTTTAAGTATAGGATTATCAGTTTAGGTTTAAGTATAGGATTAGTGTTCGGTTTTGCGTTAGGGTCAGATTCAGACCTTTGGTTTGTGTTAGGGTCAGAATAAGTGTCGGGGTTAGGATTTGGGTTTGGGTTAGGGTTAGAGCTAGAATTAAGGTTAGAATTAGGACTAGTAAGAGGGTTAGGGTTTGGGTTAGGCTCTGGATTAGTGTTAGGACTAGGGTTAGCATTAAGTTTAGGGTTTAGCTTAAGGTAATGGATAAGGTAAGAGCTAGGATTAGAGGTAGAGTTAGGTATGGGTTAGGGCTAGTCTTAGGGTTAAAGTTAAAATAGGTTTAGTGCTCAGATTAGGGCCAGCTTTGGTGTTAGGTTGGGGCTAGTGTTAGGCCTACAACTAATGTTTGAACCAGGGTTTTTATTATGGCTACTTTTGGGGTAAGTGTTATGGCTAGGTCAAGTTTAGGGTTAGGGTTAGCGTTAGTGTAATGTTTAGAGCTAGGGTTAGAGTTAGGGTCAGAGCCAGTGTTCAGGAGATAGTTAGGGTTAGGGATAAACCCAGAATTATCACTACAGTTAAGTCTAGGGGTAGAGTTCGTTTTTGTGTTATATTAAGTTTTATCATTAGGGCTAGGGATAGGTTTTTGTTTAGGTCCAGGGCTAGAGATATTGCTAGATTTAGGATTAGGGTTACCTCTAGAGCTAGTGTTATGGTTAGGTTTAGGTATAGGTTAATTTCTAGTGCTAGTTTTAGGGTTCAGTATAGGGTTAGTGTCAAGTTTAGACCTAGAGTTACCATTAGAGTTAGAATAAGTATCAGGTTTGAGTTATGGTTAGAGGTAGAATTAGGGCTAAGATTAGGACTAGTAGTAGGATTAGGGTTAGTACTAGGGTTAGCATTATGGTTAGGTTTGGCTTAGGGTAAAAGATAGGATTAGAGCTAGGGTTAGGGCTAGTGTTAGGTTTAGGTTTAGGGTTAAAACTAGGGTTAGGTCTTGCATTAAGGCTAGGATTTGGTTAGATTTAGGGTTGGGTTTAGAGTTACGGCCAATGTATGGAATAGGGTTTCAATATGGGCTAGTTATAGGATTATGGTTAGGACTAGGTTTAGTGGTAAGATTAGGTAAAAAATTAGGGTCATGTTTATAGCTAGGGTTAGTGTTCAGGTCAAATTCAAGGTCAGAGTATTTTAGGGTTAGGGTTTGGACTCAAATTAGGGCTAGGTTTAGGGCTAGGTGTAGGGTTAGGTTTTTGTTGAGGTTAAGTATTAAAGTTAGGACTATAGCTCAGTTTTATTTTAGGGCTAGGGCTATGGTTAGGGCTTAGCATTAGCTTTAGGGCTAGTGGTAGGTTTAGGTTAGGCTTAGGGTTAAAGATAGATTTGGATTTAGGATTAAATCTAGGGTTAGTTCTAGGGCTAAGGATAGGGCTACTCTTAGGTCTTGTTTTATGGCTAGGGTTAGGGTTATGGTAAGGGATAGAGTTAGAACTAGGAATGGGGCTAGGGTGAGAGTGAGAGTTAGTCTTATGGATAAGCTTAGGATTTGGTTAGGTATAGGGCTTAATTAGGGCTAGGAGTAGGGCTAGGTTAATGGTTATGTTTAGGCTTAGGGTTATTTTTAAGCTTACAGTTTGGTTTAGTGTAAGCAATGGGGTTAGAGCTAGGGATAGGGCTAGGATGATGTTTAGAATTAGGGTTAGGTCTAGGGTTTCATTAGAGTTACAATTAAGGCTATGTTTAGGGCTAGGATGAGGGCTAGGTTTTCTGTTAGGGTTAGGGCTAGGATTAGTGTTAGGGCGAATGTCAGATCTAGGGTTACAGTTAGGAATAATTTTAGCGTTTGGTTTACTGTGTTAGGTTTAGGGTAAGGGTCAAGTTTAGAGCCAGGGGTATTATTAGGGTCAGGGTCAGGTTTATTGTTTTGTTTAGGTTAGGGTTTAGGGTTAGGGCTCGAATTAGCATTAGGGTTTTGGTTAGGGTAATGTTTGGGTTTGGTTTAGAGTTCAGGTTAGATTTAGCATAATGGATAGGGTTACAGTTAGGGATAGGGTTAGATTGAGGCCTAAAGTTAGCATTATAATTAGTGTTATGTTTATGATGATTGATAGGGTTAGATCTAAATTTAGGGCTAGGTTTATGGATAAGATTAAGGCTAGGTTTATGGTTAGAGTATGGTCTAAGGTGTGATTTGGGGTAAGTTTTAGTGTTAGGGTAAGTGTTAGGTTTAGGGCTAGGGTTATGATTAGGTTAAGGTTAGGGTAAGTCTTTGAGCTAGGGTTAAGTCTAGGGTGAGATTTCGGTTTTCGTTTAGGTCTAGGTTTACATTTATGGTTAGATTTAGGTTTAATGTTAGGGATAGAGTTCTAATTAGGGTTAGGGTTAGGGTAATGGATATGGTTAGAGCTAAAGTTCAGGCTAGGTTTAATGTTAGCATTAGGGTTAGGGTTAGGGTTAGGGTGTAGGATAGAGCTAGGGTTATCTTTAGTGAAAAAGTTAGGCTTTGAGCTAGGAGTAGGTCTAAAGTGAGGCTTGGGTTAGGGCTAGGTTTTGGGCTAGGGTGAAGCTGAGGATTATGCTTAGAGCTAAGTTTAGGCCTAGGATTAGGGCTAGGTTTTGTGTTAGATTTTGTGTTAGGTTTAGGACAATGCATAATGTAAGAACTAGGGTTATGTTTAGGGGTAGTTTTAGGGTTAGGATTATGGCTAGGTCTAGTGTTAGGTCTAGGTTTTGGGTTAGTGTTAGCTTTAAAGCTAGGTTCAGTGTTAGAATCAGGGTCAGTTTTAGGGATAGGTTTAGAGTTAGGGTTAAATCCAGAATTAGGACTAGGTTTAGGTCTAGGGGTAAGGTAAGTGTACTTTTTAGGTTAAGGGTTATTTTTAGGGCTAGTGCTAGTTTTTTGTTTAAGTCTAGGCTAGAGTTATAGCTATATTTAGGATTAGCTTTGGGTCTTGGTCTAGTGTTAGGCTTAGGTATGGGAAAGGGTTACCAGTAGGTCTAGTGATAGGATTTTTTTTAGGGTTAGGGACAGGTTTATACCTAGGGTTACTGTTAGGGTTAGATGAGGGTCAGGGTTAGGATTAGAGGTAGAATGAGATCTAGGGTTATGACTAGTATTATGGTTAGAATTTAAGTTAGGTTAGGGATTAGTATTAGAACTAGGGTTAGCATTTGTGTTTGGGCTGGGCTTAGTGTAAGGAATAGCGTTAGAGTTAGGGTTAGATCTAGTGTTAGGGCTAGAGTTAGGGCTAGTACTAGGGTTACAGCAATGGTTAGGGCTCAGATTAGGGGTAGATTTGTGTTAGGGTTAGGGCTACAGTTAGGACAATGACTAAAGTATAAACTAGGGTTATGATTAAAACTAGTTTTAGGGTTAGGTTAAGGCTAGATATAGTGTTAGGGTTAATTTAAGGTTAGGGTGATTTTAGAGCTAAGATTATTGTTAGGGTAAGTGTTAGGTTCAGGGTTAGTTTTAGAGTTAGTTTTAGGCCTAGTTGTAGGCTAGGGTTTAATTTATGTTAAGGGTTTAGATTAGGGACATGGCCTGGTTTTGAATTATGGATGGGGCTCGGGATAGGGCAAGTTCTAGGATTATCACTATGGTTAGGGGTAGTGTTAGGGTTTGATTTAGGTTTATTTTCAGTTAAATTTAGAGTTAGGTTTATATTTCGATTTAGGCTTAAATCAAGGATTAGGATTAAGACTAAAGATAGAACTAGGGCTAGAGCTAGGGATAGGGCAAGAGTTAGAGTTAGTGTTATGGCTAGGTTTAGGGTTAAGATAGTTTTAAATAAAGGCTATGATTAGCATGAGACTTGTGTTCGGCCAATGTTTAGGGCGAGTGTTAGGGTTAGGCTTAGGGTTAATGTTAGTTTTTGGGTACAGGATGAAGTTATAGGTAGATTTAGGACTAGGGCTAAGAATAAAATTAAGGTTTGGGCTTGGGTCATAGTTCAGGTTAGGATTAAGCCTAGGTTTAGGGCTTGGATTGCGTCTAGGGCTAATATCAGTTCTAGTTTTATGGTTAAAATAGTTTTAGGGTTAGGTTTAGGGCTACATCTAGTGTAAGGGTTAGGTGTAGGGTTAAGGTCTGGTTTAGAGCTAAGGATATTATTCGGGTCAGGGTAGTGATTACTGTTTTGGGTAGGTTAATGCTTAATGTTAGGGCTCAAATTCGCATTAGAGTTAGGATTAGGGTAAAGATAGTGTTAGGTTTAGGTTTCAGGTTAGGTTTAGAATGATTTATAGGGTTAGGATTAAGGATACAGTTAAATTTAGGCTGAGGTTTAGCATTAGGGTTAGGGTTAGGGTAATTGACAGGGTTAGAGATAGGGGTACAGCTAGGGTCAATGTTATGATTATTGATAGAGTTAAGCTTAGGGTTAGGGTTAGGATTAAATCTAGGGTTACGGCTAGGATTATAGTTACAATTAGTGATAGGGTTAGGTTTAGGGCTGAATCTAGGGATAGTGCTCTAAATAAGGATAGGTTTTCGGTTAAGTTAATGCTAGGTTTAGGGTTAAGGCCAATGTAAGTAGCAGGGATGTGATTAAAGCTAATTTTATGGTTAGGGTTAGGGTTAGGGCTAGGTTTATTGTTAGGTTTAGGTATAGGGTTAGGGTGATGTTTAGAGCTAGGGTAAGTGTTAAGGTCAGAGTCAGGGTCAGGGTTAGTTCTACGGTTTGACTTAAAACTCGAATTAGGGCTAGAGTTATTGCTAAGTGTAGGGTTAGGTCTTAGTTTATATTAAGGGTTAGGATTAGGTCTATGGCTTGGTTTTGTTTTAGGGCTAAAGTTAGTGCTAGTTTTAGGATTAGCCTTAGGGTTAAGGCTAGTGTTAGGTTTAGGTTTAGGCTAAAGTTTAGGGTTAGATTTAGAGTTAGGGTTAGATTTAGTGTTGCTTCTAGGTCTATGAATAGTGCTAGTGTTAGACCTATGATTTGGGCTAGGATTAGGGTTTTAGTAAATTATAGGGTTAGAACTAGGTTTAGGACTAAGGTGAGAGTTAGTGTTAGTCTTTGGACTAGGGTTAGGGTTAAGGTTAGAAATAGGGCTAAATTAGATCTAATATTAGGGCTAGGGTTAATCTTAGATTTGGGCCTAGGTTTATGGTTAGGGTTATAATTAAGGCTATGTTTAGGGCCAGGATAAGGGCTAGGGTTTGTGTTAGAGTTAGGGCTAGTATCATGGCTAGGACTAATATCAGGTCTAGCATTATGCTTAGGATAGTTTTAGGGTTAGTTTTATGGCTAGGTCTACTGTAAGGGTTAGGTATATGGTAAGAGTGAGTTTTCGAGCTAGGGGAATTATTAGGGCCAGAGTCAGTGTTAGGGTTTGGTTTAGGTTTGAGTTTAGGTTTAGGGCTTAAATTACCATTAGGTTTAGGGTTAGAGTAATGATGATAATAGGTCTAGGGTTCAGGGTAGGTTTATGGTAATTGATAAGTTTGGGGATAGTGATATGTTTAGGGTTAGATCTAGGGTTAACATTCTGGTTATGTTTAGGGTAATGATACAGTTAGACTTACAGTTAGGGCTAGGGTTATGGTTATGATTAGGACTTGATTTAGGATTAGGGTAAGAGTTAGAACTAGGGTTAGGTTAGGGTTATGTTTAGTGTATGGGTTAGGTTCTGAGCTAGGGTTTGAGATAGGCTGAGAGTTAGGATCAAGATTAGGTCTAGGTCTAGGATTATGGTATATTTTGGTTTAGGGTTAGGGTTAGAATTAAACCAAGGATTAGTGGTAGTGTCAATAAAAAAGTCAGAGTTAGTGTTGGGTTTTGTATATGGTTAATCTAGAATGCAGGCAAGGGTAAGGGCTATTAATAGGGTTAGTGTTTTGGTTAGCCTAATGATTAGGGATAGGACTAGGGTTACCCTTCGGTTTAGGGTTTTGCTTAGGTAAGAGATTGGTTTAGAGCTAGGGTTATGGCTATGGTTATGGTTAAAATTACGGTTAAAGCTAGGTTTAGGGCTCGGATTAGGCCTAGGTCTTGTGTTACAGTTAGGGCTAGTGTTACAGCAATGGCAGATGTAAGAACTAGTGTTTTCATTAGGGTTAGTTTTAGTGTTAGGGTATGGGTTATGTTTAGTGTTAGAATTAGATTTAAGTTTAGGGTGATATTTATAGCTAGGGTTCATGTTAAGATAAGAGTCAGGGTCAGGCTTAGTTTTAGGGTTAGAGGTAGGACTCAAATTAGGGCTAGAGTTACTGTTAGGGTTCAGTTTAGGGTGAGGGAGGTGTTTAGAGCTAGAGTGAGTTTTAGGATATTTATTAGGGTCAGGGTTGTTTTTAAGGTTAGGTTTAGAACTCGAATTAGGTCTAGGGTTAGGTCTAGTTGTAGTGTTAGGATTTGGTTTAAGTTAAGGTTTAGGGTTAGGGCTAATGTTTGTTTTAGTCTTAAGGTAAGAGTTAGTGCTAGTATTAGTTTTAGACTTAGGCTTAGGATTAGGGTTAAATTTTGAATTAGGTTTAGATCTAGGGTTAGAAAAAGAACTAAGGATATGGCAAGGGTTATGGCTAGGTTTAGGGTTATGGTAAAGGATAGAGTTAGAACTAGAGATAGGGCTAGGGTGAGAATTAGTCTTAGGGCTAGAGTTAGGTTTAGGGTTTAGGATAGAGATAAATTAGGGCTAGAATTAGGGCTAGGTTTAGTGTTTAGTTTAAGCCTAGCTTGAGGGTTAGGGTTAGAGTTATGGTTAAGGTTAGGGTGAGGGTTAGAGTTTAGAGTTAGAGTTTACAGTTTAGGTTTAGAGTTATGGCAAAGTTTGGGGTAAGGGATAGCTTTATAGATAGGTTTAGAGGTAGGGTGAGGATTAGAATTAGGGTTAGAACTGTGGTTAGGTTTAGGGTCATGATTAAGGCTAGGTTTAGGTTTAGGATGAGGGCTAAGATTAGTGCTAAGGCTAATTTCAGGTCCAGAATAATGGTTAAATATAGTTTTAGATTTATGATTATGAGTATGTCTAGTGTAAGGGTTAGGTTTATGGTTAGCATCAGGTTTAGAGCTAGGGGTGTTATTAGGATCAAGTTCTGGGTTAGGGTTTTGGACAGGTTAAGTTTTAAATGTAGAGCTTGAATTAGCTTTAGGGCTTGGGTTATGGTTATGGTAATGATTAGAGTCAGAAATCAGTTTACAGCTAGGGTTACAGTTATGATTAGGGCTAGTTTTTGGGTTAAGTTAGTGTAGGGTTAGGGTTAAGGCTAATGTAAATACTAGGGTTATGATTTGGCTAATTTTAGTGTTTTAGGTCTAGGTTTACTGTTAGGTTTAGATTTAGGATTAAGGTGATGTTTTGACCTCGAGTTAGTGTTATGGTCAGAATAAGGGTCAGAGTTAATTTTAGGGTTTGGCTTAATACTCGAATTAGGGCTGGTGTTAGGTCTAGGTGTAGTGTTAGGGCTTGGTGTGGGTTAAGGGTTAGGATTAGAGCTTTGGCTCGGTTTGGTTTTAGGGCTAGGGTTAGGGTTAGTGAAATTTTTAGGATTTGCATTAGGGTTAGGGCTAGTCTTAAATTTAGGCTTAGGCTTTAGTTTAGGGTTAAATTTAGAGTTAGGTTTTTATCTAAGGTTAGTGCTAGGGCTAAGGATATGAGAAGGGTTAGGACTAGGATTTGGGATAGGTTTAGGTTTAAGGCAAGGGATAGAATTAGAATGAGTGATATGGCCAGTGTGAGACTTATAGTTATTCTTAGGGCTTGGATTAGGGTTAGGCTTAGGGATAGGGCTAAATTATGGCTAGGGTTAGTGTTAGGGCTAGGGTTAGGGCTAGTTTTAGAATTAGCATCAGGTTTAGGGCTAGTTTTAGAATTAGCATCAGGTTTAGGGCTAGTTTTAGGCTTAAGCATTAAGTTAAAGATACACTTAAAGTTAGATTTAGATCTAGTGTTAAAGCTAGGGCTAAGGATAGGGCAATTGTGACAAAATGGTTAGGGTTAGAGTTAGGGTTACATTAAGGGTAAGGGATGAGATTTTTGCTAGGTTTAGGGCTAGGGCAAGAGTTAGTATTAGGGTTAGGGCTTAGTTAGGCTTAGGGTTATAATTAAGGGTAGGTTTATGGCTAGGATGAGGTTTAGGGTTTGTGTTCGGGTTAGGGATAGTATTAGGGCTAGGGCTAATGTGAGGTCTAGGGTTATCATTTGGGATCATTTTGGTATTAGGTTTATGGATTTTTCTAGTGTAAGGATTACATTTAGAGTAAGATGTAGGTTTATATCTAGGGTTACTTCTAGGGTCAGGGTCAGGGTTAGGGTTTGGGTTAGGTTAGGATTTAGGTTTAGAGTAATGACAGGATTAATATTAGGTTTTAGGTTTGGTTTTGTGTAATGGATAGGGTTAGGGTTAGGCCTAGGGTTAGCTGAAGGGTAACCATTGGTAGGGTAATGGATAAGTTTATACTTAAGGATAGGGCTAGGGTTATGTATAGGATTAGGGCTAGTTTTGGGTTAGTGTTAGGTTTAAGTTTAGGGTTAGAGCTAGGTTTAGGACTCAGATTAATCCTAGGTTTCGGGTTAGGTAGGGCTAAGGTTAAGGCTACGGCTAATGTATGATGTAGGGTTATGATTAGTGCTAGTTTTAGTGTTAGAGTTAGGGCTAAGTCTAGTGTTGGGTTGAGGTATACGGTGATGATGATGTTTAGAGCCAGGGTTAGTGTTAGGGTTAGAGTAAGGGTCAGGGTTACTTTTCAGGTTAGGGCTAGAACTAGAATTAGGGATATGGTTAGGGCTAGGTGTAGGGTTAGATTTTGGTTTAGGTTAAGTGTTAGGGTTATGGCTATGAGTCATTTTTTGTTTAGGGCTAGAGCTAGTGTTAGAGCTAGTTTTAGGATTAGTGTTACTGTTAGAGCTAGTGTTAGGTTTATGTTTAGGCTTAGGTTTAGGGTTGGATTTATAGTTACAGTTAGAGCTTGGGTTATTGCCAGGGCTATGAATAGGGCTAAGATTGCACCAAGGGTTAGGACTAGGATTAGGGTTCTAGTAAGGGATACAGTTAGAGCAAGAGTTAGGATTAGGGTGAGAGTTAGAGTTAGTATTAGGGCTAGAGTTAGGGTTAGGGTTAGGGTTAGGGATAGGACTAAATTTGAGGTAATATTAGGGCTAGGATCAGTGTTAGGTTTAGGCCTAGGTTTTGGGTTAGGGATAAAATTAAGGCTATATAAGGGCTAGGATAAGGGCTAGGATTTGTGTTAGGGTTAGGGCGAGGATTAATATTAGGTCTAGAGTTAAGGTTAGGAATAGTTTTAGGGTTAGGTTTATGGCTAGGTCTAGTGTAAGTGTTAGGTAGAATAAGAGTCAGGTTTATAGCTAGGGGAATTATTAGAGTCACGGTCAGTGTTAGGGTTCTGTTTAGGTTTGAGGTTAGGTTTGGAATCGAATTAGCATTAGGGTTAGGGTTAGCATGATGATTGGTTTAGGTTTAGGGTTCATGGTAGGTTTAGGGTAATTTATAAGTTAGGGGAAAGCAATAGGGTTAGGGTTAAGCCTAGAGTTAGCATTATGGTAAGGGTTATTTTAGGGTAATGAATACAGTCAGAGTTAAGGTTAGGGCTAGGTTTATGGTTAGGATTAGGTCTTGTGTTATGGTTAAGGTGAGTTTTAGAACTAGGATTAGGTTTAGGGTTATGTTTAGTGTAAGGGTTAGATTCTGAGCTATGATTAGGGCTAGGATGAAAGTTAGGTTTAGAGTTGTCTAGGGATAGAATTATGGTAAATGTTGGGTTAGGGTTGGGGTTAGGGTTAGACCTAGGTTTACTGTTAGGCTCCGAATAAGGGTCAGGGTTATGGTTAGGTTTGGGGATTGTTTTAGAGCTAAAATGAAGGCTCCGGTTAGGACTACTAATAGGGTAATGGTTTTGGTTAGTCTAAGGACTAGGGATAGGCCTTGGGTTATTCTTAAGTTTAGGGTTTCACATAGGGTAAGGGATTTATTTAGATCTAGGTTTGGGGCTATGGTTAGGGTTAGAATTAGAATTAAAGCTAAGTTTAAGGCTCAGTTTAGGACTAGTTTTTGTGTTAAGTTTAGGGCTAGGATTAGGGTAATGGCTAATGTAAGAACTAGGGTTACCATTAGGGTTAGGTTTAGGGTTAGGGTTAGGGGTAGGTTGAGGTGTAGGGTTAGGTTTAAGGTTAGGGTAATATTTATAGCTACGGTTCTTGTTAGGATAGGAGTAAGAATCAGGAATAGTTTTATGGTTAACATTAAGTCTGAAATTAGTGCTATTGTTAATGTGAGTGTTCAGCTTGAGTTTATGGCAGTGTTTAGAGCTAGGGTGAGTGTTCGAATATGAGCCCGGGTCAGGATTAGTTTTTAAAGTGAGGCTTAAGACTCGAATCAGGTCTAGGTTTAGGTCTAGGTGTAGTGTTAGAGTTCAGTTTAAGTTAAGATTTAGGGTTAAGGCTATTGTTCAGTTTTGGTTCACTGCTACAATTAGGGTCAGGGCTAGTTTTACAATTAGCATTAAGGTTGTGGCTAGTGTTAGTTTTGGGCTTAGGCTTAGATTTAAGATTAGATTTAGAGTTAGGGTTAGGGCTGGGACCAACTTTATGGCAAGTGTTAGCGCTAGTGTTAGGTTTACAGTAGCAGAAGGGATAGAACTAGGGATAGGGCTAGGACAAGTGTTAGAGTTAGCCTTAGGGCTAGGGTTAAAATAGGGTTAGAGATAGAGCTAAATTAGGGCTAGGATTAGTGCTAGCTTTTGTGTTTAACTTAATCCTAGGGTTAGGGTTAGGGTTAGGTTTAAGGTAAATAATGACATTATACCTAGGTTAGAGGTAGAGTGAAGGTTAGAATTAGGGTTAGGTGTAGGGCTGGAGTTAGGGTTATGATTAAGGCTAGGTTTAGGGCTAGGATGAGGGCTAGGTGTGTTTTTAGGGTTAGGGCTAGGATTACGACTAGGGCTAATTTCAAGTCCAGATTTATGGTTAAAGATAGTTTTAGGATTAGGTTTATAGCTACATCTAGGCTAAGGATTAGGTATTGGGTTATGGTCAAGTTTAGAGCTAGGGGTATTATTAGCTTCAAGGTCTGGGTTAGGGTTTGTGATAGGTTAAGGTTTCAAGTTTGGTCTTGAATTAGTTTTAGGATTAGGGTTAGTGTAATGATAGTGTTAGGTTTAGGATTTAGGTTAGATTTAGGGTAATGGAAGTTTTAGAATTTTGAATAGGGTTAGGTTTATGCCTAGTGTTAGCATTATAGTTAGGGTTCTGGTTATGGTAATGGATAGAGTTAGAGATCAGTTAAAGGCTATAGTTATGGTGACAATTATTGATAATGTTAGGGTTAGATTAGGTTTAAGGCTAGGGTTAGGTCTTTGATTACCACTAGGTTTGGGGTTATGTGAGGCCTAGAGTTAGGGTTACAGCTAATGTATGTATTAGGTTTAAAATTAGGGCTACTTTATGGTTTTAGTAATAGGTTTATTGTTAGGGTTAGGTTTAGGGTTAGGATGATGTTTAGAGCTAGAAGTTTTAGGGTCAGTTTCAGGTTCAGGGTTAGTTTTAGGGTTCAGCTTCCAACTCAAATTAGAGCTAGGGTTAGCAATATGCGTAAGGTTCAGTTTTGGTTTAGGTTAATGGTTAGGGGTAGAGCTTTGGCTCTGTTTTGTTCTAGGGCTAGGGCATGGGTTAGGGCTCATTATAGGATTAATGTTGTGGTGTTTGCTATTGTTAGGGGTAGGCTTAAGCTTTGGTTTAGGGCTGGATTTAGATTTACCTTTTGCCTAAGGTTAGTGCTAGGGATAAGGATAGGGCAAGGGCTAGTACTAGGAATAGGGCTAGGGTTAGGGTTACAATGAGAAACAGGGTTAGAACGAGTGATAGGGCTAGTAGGAGAGTTAGAGTTAGTCTTAGGGCTAGGGTTACGGTTAGGTTTAGGAATAGGGCTAAATTATGGCTAGGGTTATGTTAGGGCTACGGTTAGTGCTAGTTTTAGGATTAGGATTAGGCATTGAGTTAGGGTTAGATTTAGATTTACTTTTAGATCTAGGGTTAGTGCTAGGGCTGAGAATAAGGCAAGGATAATCATTAGATTTAGGGTTAGAGTTAGATTTTAGTTTAGGCTAAGAATATGGTTATAGCTAGGTTTAGGGCAAGGGCGAAGGTTAGTACAGGGTTCGAACTAGGCTTAGGGTTGGGGTTATGATTAAGGCTATGTTTCGGGCTACTATGAGGACTAGGATTTGTTTTAGGGTTAGGGATAGTATTAGGGCTATGGCTAATGTAAGGTCTAGGGTTACAACTAGGGATAGATTTAGTGTTAGGTTTATGGCTTGGTCCAGTGTAAGGTATAGGTTTTTGGTTAGGGTCAGGTTTAGATCTAGGGTTATTTATAGAATCAGGGTCATGATTAGGGTTTAGGTTAAGTTAGTGTTTAGATGCAGGGCTAGAATTAGTTTTAGATTTAGGGTTAGGGTAATGACAGGGTAAGATTTAGGGTTTAGGTTTGGTTTAGTGAAATGTATAGGGTTAGGGTTAGGCCTAGGGTTATCAGAAGTGTTAGGGTCATCTTTAGGGTAATGGATAGGTTTAGCCCTAAGGTTAGGGATAGGGTTATATATAGGATTAAAACTAGTGTTTGGGTTAGTGTTAGGTTTAAGTTTAGGGTTAAAGCGAGATTTAGGACTCGGAATAAGGCTAGGTTTTGGGTTAGTTTAGAGCTAGGGTTGAGGCTACCACTAATATATAAAGTATGTTTATGTATACAGCTAGTTATACAGTTAGAGTTAGGTCTAGGTCCAGTGTTAAGGTTAGGTTTATGGTTATGATGTTGTTTAGAGCCAGGGTTAGTATTAGTATCAGAGTCAGTGTCAGGGTTAGTTTACTCCTTAGGGTTAGACAATAATTAGGGATAAGGTTAGGATTAGGTGTAGGGTTGGGGTTTGGTTAAGGATAAGGGTAAAGGTTAGGCTATGACTCGGTTTTGTTTTAGGGCTAGGGGTAGGGTTAGGGCTAGTTTTAAGATTAGTCTTAGGGTTAGGGCTAGTGTAAGTTTGAGATTTAGGCTTAGATTTAGGATTAGGGATAAGAGTAGAGTTACGGTTAGATTTAGTCTTAGTGTTTGGGTTAAATTTAGAGTTAGGTTTATATCTAGGTTTTGAGATAGGGCTAAGTATTTGGCTAGGTTAGGGCTACATTTAGGGCTAGGTGTATGGTGATGGTAAGGGATAGAGATAAAACTAGGTATTGAGCTAGTGTGAGAGTTAGAGTTAGTCTTTGGCCTAGGGTTAGTGTTACGGATAGGGCTAAATTTGTTCTTGGATTAGGGCTAGGTTAGTGTTAGGGTTAGGCCTAGGTTTAGAGCTAGGATTAGTGTTAGGTTTAGGGCTAGGGTTAGGTTTAGGGTAAGGGATGGGAATATAGCTAGTTTTAGGACTAGGGTGGGAATTAGGATTAGGGTTAGGGCTAACGTTAGGATTAGGGTTTATGATTAAGGCGAAGTTCATATCTAGGATGTGGGCTAAGTTTTGTATTAGGGTTAGTGCTAGGGTTAGAACTAGGGCTAATGTCAGGTCTAGGGTACAGTTTGGGATAGTTTTAGGGTTAGGTTGATGGCTAGGTCTATTGTAAAGTTTAGGTTTCTTGTTAGGGTCAGGTTTAGAGCTATTATTAGAGTTCAAGTTTAGGGTTTGGGTTAGGTTAAGGTTTAGGTTTAGGGCTCAATTTAGTCTTATGTTTACAGATTGGGTAATGACACAGTTAGGTTTAGGGTTCAGGTTAGGTGTAGGTTAATTGACAGGGTTAAGGCTAGTGCTAGGAATAGGGTTCCGCCTAGGGTTAGCATAAGGATTATAGTTATCTTAGGGTAATGAATAGGGTTAGAACTAGGTTTTGCACAGGGTTATGGTAAGGATTAGTTATAGGTTTAGGCTTAGTGTTATGCTTAGGGTTAGGGTTCTTTTTAGGGTTATCTTTAGCGTTAAAGCTAAGGTAGGGCTTGGATTAGGGGTAGCTTTGGTGATAGGTTAGAGGTATGGCTAATGTAAGAACTAGTGTAATAATTAGGTCTAGTTTTATGGTTAATATTAGGGCTAGGTGTAGTTTTGGGGCTAGTTTTAGGGTTAGGGTAAAGTTTAGAACTAGGGTTAGTGTTAGTGTCAGGGACAGTGTTTGGATAGTGTAATTGTTAGGGTTAAAGACAGAATTAGAACTAGGGTTAGGTCTAGAGGTAGGGTTAGAGTTTGGGTTAAGGGTTATTGTTAAGGCTACATATAGTTTGTCTTTAGGTCTAGAGCTGTAGTTATGGCTAGAATTAGGATTAGGTTTAGGTCTAGGTCTAGTATTAGGGTTAAATTTAGATATAAGGTTACTAGTAGGTCTAGTGTTAGGTTTCGGTTTAGGGTTATGTTTAGATTTAGACCTAAGATTAGTGTTAGGGTCAGAATAAAGGTCAGGGATAGGGTTAGGGTTTGGGTTATGGTTAGATCTAGATTGAAGGCTAGGGTTCAGAATAGTTATAGAGTTTTGGTTTTGGTTAGGCTAAGGATTAGTGCTAAGAATATGGTTAGCATTAGGGTGAGAGTTTGGCTTAGGGTAAGGAATAGGGTTAGAGCTAGTGTTAGGATCAAAATTAGGGTTTAGGTTTAGGGTTAAAGCTCGTGTTAGGGCTTGGATTAAGTCTAGTTTTGTATTAGGGTTAGGGCTAGTGTTATGGTTAGAACTATTTTAAGAACAAGTGTTTCAATTAGGGTTAGTTTTAGGGTTAGGTTTAGAGTTAGGTCTAATATTAGTGTTAGGTTTAAGGTTAGGATAATATTTAGAGCTAGGTTTAGTGTGTAGATATGAGTCAGGGTCATGGTTATGTTTAGGGTTAGTGTTGGGTTTCAAATTAGGTATATGTTTAGGGCTTGTGTAGGGTTAGGGTTTAGTCTAGGGTAAGGGTTAGTGTTAGGGGTATGGCTTGGTATTGTTTTAGGGCTAGGGCTAGGGTTTCGGCTAATTTTAGGATTAGCATTATTGTTAGAGCAAGTTTGATTGTTAGGCTGAGGCATCGGTCTAGGGTTAGTTTTAAAGATGGGTTTCGATCTAGACTTAGTACTAGGGCTAAGGATAGTGCAAGGGTTATGACTAGGGTTAGAGCTTGGGTTAGGTTTACGGTAAGAGATAGCGTTTGAAGTAGGGATAGTTCTTGTGTTAGAATTATTTTTAGTCTTAATTCTAGGGTTAGGGTTAAGGTTAGGAATAGGGCTAAATTAGGGATAGGATAAGGGCTAGGTTTAGTGTTAGGGTTAGGGCTAGAGTTAGTGTTATGGTTAGGGCTAGGGCTAGTTTTAGGGTTAGGATAAGGGTTAGGGATTAAGCTATAGTTAGGGCTAGGTTGAGTGTTAGGTTTAGTGTTAGGTCTGGGTTAGGTTTATGGTTTTGGTTAGGGTTAGGTTTGGGGTTAGGGTTGGGGTTTTCATTAGTTTTAGGTTTAGTTTTAGAGTAATGTATTGGATGAGATGTAAGATTAGGTTTAGAGTAAAGTTTAGGTCATGGTTAAATTTAGGTTTAGGGATAGGTTTAGGTTATGGCTAGGTTTAGGGTTAGGGTTTTGTTTAGGTTAACATTTAAGATTAGAACAATGACTCAATTTTGTTTAAGGGATGAAGCTTGGGTTACGGCTAGTTTTAGGATTATCAATAGTGTTAGGTCAAGTGGTAGGTTGAGTATTAGGCTTAGGATTAGGGTCAAATGTAGAGTTATGGTAAGATCTTGGGTCGGATCTAGGGCTAGGTTTAGGGCTAAGGTTATGGCTTGTGTTAGGTTTATTGTAATGGATAGGGTTAGAACTAGAAATAGGGCTGGGGAGAATTAGAGTTAGTCTTAGGCTATGGTTAGGGGTAGAGTTAGGGTTAGGGCTAATTTAGGGCTAGGATTAGTGCTAGGGCTAGTCTTAGGGTTATGCCTATGGTTAGGGCTAGAGATATGGTTTGTGTCAGTGTTAAAGTTAGTGATAGGGTTAGGGGAAAGAATGGGGTTATACCTAAGTTTAGGTCTAGGGCTAGTGTAAAAATTAGATATAGGGCTAGAGTTAGGGTTTGGGTTAGATTTAAGGGTAGGTATAGGCTAAGATGAGAACTAGTGTTTGTGTCAGGGTTAGGGCTAGGATTAGGACTGGGGCTAAAGTCAGGTCTGGGTTTATGATTATTCTTAGTTTTAGGGTTAGGTAATGCAAAGGTCTAGTGTAAGTTTTAGGCTTAGGTTAAGGGTCAGGTTTAAAGCTAAGTGTATTATTAGGGTCAGGGTTTGAGTATGGTTTGGTTTAGGTTAAGTTTTAGGATAAAGAATTGAAAAATTGTTAGAGATAGGTTTATAGTCCGGGTTAGGGTAATTGATAGGGTTAGGTTTAGGGTTCAGGTTTGGTTTAGAGTAATAAATAGGGTTAATGGTAGCAATAGTGTTAGTGTTAGGCCTAGGGTTAGCATTTAGTTTAGGCTTATCTTTAGGTTAATAGATAGGGTTAGAGCTAAGGTTAGGTCTAGGATTAAGGTTAGAATTAGGACTAGGGTTAGGGTTTGGGTTAGGGTAATTGATAGGGTTAGATTTAGGGTTCAGGTTAGGTTTAGAGTAATGAATAGGGTTAGTGTTAACAATAGTGTTAGCATTAGGCCTAGAGTTAGCATTTGGGTTAGGCTTATTTTTAGGGTATTGGATAGGGTTATAGCTAAGGTTAGGGCTCAGGTAATGGTTAGAATTAGGAGTAGGGTTAGGGTTAGGCCTAGGGTTCCTCTCAGGGTTAGGTTTGGGGTAAGTGTTAGCATTTGAGCTAAGATTAGGGCTAGTGTGAGGGTTAGGGTTGGAGTGAGGGCTAATATTAGCGTTAGGGTTATGTTTAGATTAAGGTTAGAGTTTGAGCTAGAATTAGGTTTAGGGTTAGATTTAGGATTAGGGTTAGGTCTAGGCTTATGATTAGGGTTACAATAATGGCTAGGTTTAGGGCTAGGATAAGGGCAATATTTTGTGTGAGGCTTATGGCTATCATTAGGGCTATGGATAATGTAAGAGCTAGGGATATGGTAATGGCTAGTTTTAGGTTTATGGTTATGGATAAGCCTAGTCTTCTAGTTAGGATTTTGGTTAGGATAAGCTTTAGAGCTATTGTTTGTTTTAGGGTAACTGTCATTGTCAAGTTAGGGTTAGGTTTAGGGTGAGGGCCAGATTTAGGACTAGCATTGGGTCTAGGGATACAGTTAGTCTTTAAATTAGGTTAAAGGTTATTGTTAGGGTTACTGCTATGTTTTTGTTTAGGGCTAAGGCTAGATTAATGACTATTTAGGATTAGGTTTAGTCTAGTGCTAGTGTTACTGTTAGGTTTAGGTATAGGTTACTGGTAGGGGTAGGGTTTGGGTTTGCTTTAGGTTGTCAATTTTAGACCTAGGGTTAGTGTTACTGTCAGAATAAGGGTCAGGGTTAGAGTTAGGGTTAGAGCTAAAATGAGGGCTAGGGTTAGGACTAATAATAGGGAAAGTGTTTGAGGTAGGCTAAGGATTATGGTTAGGACTAGGGTAGCATTTGGGTGAGGGTTTGGCTTAGGGAAAGAGATAGGGTTAGAGGTAGAATTAGGGTTATGGTTAGGGTTAGGTTTAGGGTTAAATCTAGGTTTAGGGCTCGAAATAGAGATAGGATTTTGTTAGCATTAGGGCTACAGCTAATGAAATAACTAGGATTTCGATTAGGGCTAGTTCTAGGGTTAGCGTTATGTCAATGTTTAGAACTAGGGTTATTGTTAGGGTCAGAATAAGGGTCAGGGTTACTTCTAGGGTTAGAGTTAGGATTCAAATTATTACTATGTTTAGGGTAGGCATATTGTTAGGGTTTGGTTTACCTTAAGGGTTAGGGTTAGGGTTTTGGCTCAGTTTTTTTTTTAGGGCTAGGGTAATGTTAGGGCTAGTTTTCCGATTAGCTTTTGGGTTAGAGCTAGTGTTAAAGTGAGCTTTAGGCTAAAGATTAGGATTAGATCCAGGTTTAGGGCTTGGGTGAAGGTTGGGGCTAGGGTTGGGGCTTGGGATATGCATAGGGTTTGGGTTATGGTAATGAATAGGTTTAGAACGAGGCATAGGGTAGGGCAAGAGTTAGAGTTAGTCTTAGGGCTAGGGATAGTGATAACTTTAGAGTTAGGGCTAAATTAGAGCTACATTAGACCTATGGTTAGTGGTAGGTTTAGGCCTATGTTTAGGACTAGGGTTAGAGTTAGCATTAGGGTTAGGGTAAGGTATGATGTTACAGCTACATTTTGGGCTAGGGCATGAGATAAAATTTGGGTCAGGGCTTTGGTTAAGGTTAGGATTAGGATTAAGGCTAGTTTTAGGGCTAAGATTAGGGGTAGGGTTTGTGCTACGCTTAGGACTAGGATTAGGTTATGGCTAATATCAGTTCTAGGGTTAGGGATCATTTCAGGTTTGGATTTATGACCAGGTCAATTGTAAGGGTTACGTTGAGGGTTAGGGTCAGGTTTACAGCTAGGGGTATTATTAGGGTCAGATGCAGTGTTAGGGTACAGGTTAAGTTAATGTTTAGGGTTAGGGCTATAGTTACCATTAGGTTTAGCTTAATGGATATGATTAGGTTTCAGGTTCAGGTTAGGTTTAGTATAATGGACAGGGTAAGGGTAAGGCATAGGGTTAGATTTAGGCCTAGGGATAGAAATTGGTTAAAGATATGGTTCAGGTAATGGATAGGATTAGAGCTACAGTTAGGCGTAGGGTTATGGTTAGGTGAGGGCTATGGTTAGGGTTAGCCTTGGGATAGAATTTTCTTAGGGTTATGGTTAGGGTAATGGAAAAATATATCTAGGTTGAGGGCTATTTTTATGGTTAGGAATAGGGCTATGCTTCTGTTTAGTTTTCAGGATAGGACAAGGTTCAGGTTTTGGGTTTGGTTTAGGCTTAGTGTTAGGGCTAAGGATAGGGTTAGGGCTATGATTAAAACTGGAGTTAGGGATCAGATTAGGGATAGGTTTTAAGTTTGGTTGGGGCTAGTGTAGGACTTCAGCTAATGTAAGAACTAGGGTTATAATTAGGGTTAGGATTAAGGCTAGGTTTAGTGCCAGGATGAGGGTATGTGTTAAGGCTAGGGCTAAGATTAGCACTAGGGTAAATGTCAGGTCAAGGTTAAAAGTAAGTGGTAATTTTATGGTTAGGTTATAGCTAGGTCTAGTGTAAGGATTAAGTTTATGGTAAGGGTCAGGTTTAGAGCTAGGTGTTTTATTAGGGTCAGTGTCAGGTATTGTTCGGTTTAGGTCAAGGTTTAGGGTTAACACTTGTATTAGCATTTGGGTTTGGTTTAAGATTCAGGTAATAGATAGGGTTAGGTTTAGGACTCCAGTTAGTTATAGAGTAATCTATATGGTTATTGTTAGTGATTGGCTTAATATTAGGCCTAGGGTTAGCATTTGGTTTAGGCTTATCTTTAGGATAATTGATAGGCTTAGAGCTAAGGTTAGAGCTAGGGTTAAGGTTAAGTTTATGGCTAGGGTTAGGGTTAAGGCTAGGGTTATTGTCAGGGTTAGATTTAGGGTAAGTATTAGGGTTTGAGCTAGGGTTAGGTCTTGGGCAAGGGTTAGGGTTAGAGCCAGGGCTAGGGTTAGGTTTAGGCTTAATGTTATGATTAGGGAAAGGGTTAGAAATTGAGCTAGGTTTAGGACTAGGGCAGGTTTAGGTTTAGGGTTAGGTCTAGTGTTATGGTTAGGGATAAAATTCGGGCTTGTTTTAGGGTAGATAAGGGCTAGGTTTGTGTGATGTTTATGGCTAGTGTTAGGGCTGTGGGTAATATAAGAGCTCGGGTTATGGTTATGGCTAGTTTTAGGGTTAGGGTTATGTATATGTCTACTGTTAGGGTTAGGTTTTGGGTTAGGATAAGGTTTAGAGCTAGGGTGTGTGTTAGGGTAAGCGTCAGTGTTTGGGTTAGAATTAGGGCCAGAATTAGGAATAGCGTTGTGTCTAGATATAGGGTTAGTATTTGTGTTAGGTTAAGAGTTATTGTTAGGGCCAGTTCAAGGTTTTTGTTTAGGGCTAGGGCTAGATTTATGACTCCATTTAGGATTAGGTTTGGTCTATTGCTAGTGTTACTGTTTGGTTTAGGTTTAGGTTTACTCGTAGGCGAAGAGTTAGGGTCTGGGTTAGGGTTAGTGTCAGGTTTTGATCTAGGGTTATGTTAGGGTCAGAATAATGGTAAGTTTGGGGTTAAGGCTAGAGCTAGAATGGTGCCAAGGGTTAAAACTAGTAAAAGAGTTAGGGTTTGGGATAGGCTAAGGACTAGTGTTTGGACTATGGTAGCATTAGGTGAAGGTTTTGTATAGGGTAATAGATAGGAATAGAAGCAGGGTAAGGATTATGGATAGGGTTAGCGTTAGGTTAGGGTTACTGATAAGATTCGGTTTATGGTTAGCGTTGTGGTTTGAGTTAGTGTAAGGGTTAGAGTTAAGGTTAGGTTTACCATTAGTGTTTGTGTTAGCGTTATAGTTAGGTTTAGGATTAGTGTTAGGTTTAGAGTTATGTTTAGTTTTAGGTTTAAGGTTAGGATTAGGTGAGTGTTAAGTATATGGTAAGGGTTAGTATTAGAATTACTTTTAGAATTAAGGTTAGGGCTAGAGACAGGGTTATGTTTAGGGATAGGGTTAGAATTAGGGTTAGGGTTAGTGTTAGGGATAGGGTTAGGATTAGGGTTAGGGTTAGTGTTAGGGATAGGGTAAGCCTCAGGGTTAGGGTTAGTGTTAGGTTTAGTGTTAGCATTTGTGTTAGGGTTTGGGTTAGTCTTAGGGTTACAGTTAAGATTAGGGTTATTCTTAGGGTTAGTGTTAGTATTAGGGATAGACGTAGGGTTAGTGTTAGGGTTAGTGTTAGGGTTAGGGTTAGTCTTTCTGATAGGGTTAGGTTTAGGCTTAGGATTCTTGTTAGGGTTAGGGTTAGTTTTAGAGTTAGGGTTAGTTTTGGCTTTAGGGGTAGTGTTAGGGTTAGTGTTAGGGTTAGTGCTTGGTTAGGGTTAGGGTTTGTGTTAGGGTTAGGGTTAAGGTTATCATTGGGGTTACGGTTAAGATTAGAGTTAGAATTAGGGATAGGGTTAGGGTTATGGTTAAGGTTAGTGTTAGTGTTAGGTTTAGGTTTAGATTTAGTGTTTGTTAAAGGCTTAGGTTTGGGGTTAGGGTTACTGTTGGTAGTAGAGTTAGGGTTAGTGTTATAGTTAGGGTTAGTGTTAGGGTTAGTTTTAGGATTAGGTTTATTTAGGGGTTAGGGTTAGGTTAGGGTTAGGGTTAGGGTTTTTTTAGGGTTTGTGTTAGGGTTAGCGTTAGGTTAAGGGTTTGTCTTAAGTTTAAGGTTAGGGTTAGGGTTAGTGTTAGGGTTATTATTAGGATTAGGTTTAGGGTTCGTGTTACACTTAGAGTTAAGTTTGGTGTTAGGGTTAGTTGTAAGTTTACGGTTAGGGTTAGGCCTAGTATACAGTTAGGTTTAGGTTTACGGTTAGGATTACTCTTTGAGTTAGTGTTAGAGTCAGGTTTAGGGTTAGTGTTAGGATTAGGTTTATGTTTATGGTGAGGTTAATTGTTAGTGTTAGGGTTAGTGATAGGGTTAGGTTTAGGATTAGGGTTCGTGTTAGGGTTTAGGTTAAGTTGATGGTTATGTTTAGTGTTAGGATAAGGGTTAGGTTTATGATAGTTTTAGAATTAGGGTTAAGGTTAGGGTTAGGGTTAGTGTTGGGGTTAGGGTTCATGTTAGGGTTAGGCTTCATTGTAGGGTTAAGGTTAGAGTTAGTGTTAGGGTTAGGGTTATGGTTAGGATAAGTGTTAGGTTTATGGTTAGGGTAGTGTTAGTGTTAGGTTTAGGTTTAGTTTTAGGGTTAGTGTTAGAGTTAGGGTTAGATTAAGAAATAGTTTTAGGGTTAGGGTTGGAATTGTGTAAGGATTAGGATTAGGGTTATTGTTACGGTTAGGTTACTGTTAGTGTTAGTGTTAAGGTTAGGGTTCATGTTAGGGATAGTGTTCGGATAGGGTTAATTTTAGGGTTAGTTTTAGAGTTCGGGTTAGGAATATGGTTACAGTTAGTCTTAGGGTAAGGGTTAGGGTTAGCTGTAGGTTTAGGCTTAGGGTTTCGTTTAGGGTTAAGTTTAGAGATATGGTTAGGGTTAGGGTTTGGTTAAGGTTTAGGGTTAGAATTAGGTTTAAGGTTTGTGTTAGGGGATAAGGTTACTGTAGGATTAGGTTCAGAGTTAGGGTTAGGGTAAGTGTAGGGTTAATTTTCGGGTTAAGGGTAGGATTAGGATTAGTGTTAAGGTCAGTTCTACGGTTATGGTTAGAGTTAATATTAGGTTTAGCGCTAGGGTTATGTTTATATTTAATGATAGGGTAAGGGTTGGGGTTAGTGTTAGTGTGAGGATTAGTGTTAGTGTTACCTAAAAGGTAGGGTTAGGGTTAGATTAGATTTAGGTTTATCGTTTGGATTAGGATTTTGTTCAGGTTAGAAATTCAGTTAGGGATAAGGTTAGAGTTAGTGTTAGGATTAGTGTTAGGATTAGGATTGGAGTTAGGGTTCGTGTTAGAATAAGGGTTAGGGTTAGGATTACTATTTGGGTTATGGTTAGAGATAGGTTTAGAGTTATTGTTAGGTTTAGGGTTAGTGTTAGTTTCAGGGTTAGTGTTAGGCTTAGCTTAGTGTTAGAGTTCGTGTTAGATTAAGGATATGGTTAGTTTGAGGACGATGGTTAGTGTTGGTGTTAGTTTTAGTGTTTAGTATTAGGGTAAAGGTTATGTTAGGGGAATGATTTGGGTAAGGGTTAGGGGCATGTTAGGGTTAGATATAGGGATATTGTTAGGTATAGGTTTAGGCTTAGGTTTAGAATTAGGGATAGGGTTATGATTAGAGTTCGGGTTTTTGATAGGTTAGAGTTAGGGTTAGGGTTAGGTTGAGGATAAGGATTAAGGTTAGTGTTAGTGTTAGGTTTAGATCTAAGTTTAGGTTCAGGGTTAGGGTTTGTGTTAGGGTTAGGTTGAGAGTTCCTGTTAAGTTTAGGGTTAGCATTAGTGTTAGGGTTAGGGTTAAATTTAGGATTAGTATTAGAGTTAGTATTAGTGTTTTGTTAGTTTCAGTGTTAGGGTTAGTGTTAGGGTTAGTATTAGTGTTTTGGTTAAATTTAGGTTTAGGGTTAGTATAAGGATTAAGATTAGTGTTAGGTTAGGTTTACTGTTGTATTTGGGGTTAGTGTTATGGTTAGGGTGAAAAGTCCTGTTAGGGTTAGGGTTAGTGTTAGGGTTAGTGTTAGCATTAGGGTTACTGATAGAGATAGTATTAGAGTTTTGGTTAGGTTTAGGTTTAGGTTTAGTATTAGTTTTAGGGTTAGGGTTATGAAAAGAGTTAGTGTTAGTTTTAGGGTTTGGGTTAAAGTTAGTTTTAGGGTTAGTATTATCATTTTGGTTAGGTTTAGGGTTTGGGTTAGTGTTCGTGTTAGGGTTATGGTTAGTGTTATGTTAGGGTTATTGTTGCAGTTAGGGTTAGGGTGAGAGGTTCTATTATGGTTAGGGTTAGGGTTAGTGTTAGGGACAGATTTAGGGTTAGAGTTAGGTGAGGATAAGTGTTGATTTTGTGTTAGTGTTAGGTTTAGTGTTAGAATTTCGTTTGGGGATAATTGTTAGGGTTAGGGTTTGTATTAGGGACAGTGTTAGGGTTAGTATTAGCATTTGGTTAGGTTTAGGGTTAGGGTTAGTGTGAGGGTTATTGTTAGTGTTTTTGTTAGTTTAGGGTTACTGTTGCGGTTAGTGTTAGTGTTAGGGTTAAGGTGATTGGTCCTGTTAGGTTTAGGGTTAGAATTAGTGTTATAGTTTTTGTTAGCTTTAAGGTTAGTGTTAGAGTTAGTATTAGTGTTTTGGTTAGGTTTAGGGTTATGGGTAGTATTAATTTTAGGGTTAGGGGTAGTGTTATTTTAGGGTAAAGCTTAGGGTTAGGGTTAGAGTTAGGGTTACGGTAAGGATTAGTGTTTGGGTCAGGGTAAGGTTTAGTGTTAGGGTTAGAGATATGAAAAGAGTTAGTGTTAGTGTTAGGGTTAGGGTTAGGGTGGATTTTTGGTTAGGCATGTGTTAGAGTTTGTGTTAGGGTTATGATTAGGCTTAAGTTTAGGGTTAGGGTTACAGTTAGGATTCAGGTTAAAGTTAAATTTAGAGTTAAAATTAGGTTAGGGTTAGGGTTAGAATTAGTGTTAGGTTAGTGTTAGGCTAAGGGTTAGCGTTACGTTAAGTGTTAGTGTTAGTATTTTGGATAGGTTTAGGGTTAGGATTAGTGATAGTTTTTGGGATTATGGTTAGTGTTAGGTTAGGGTAAAGGTTAGGGTTTGAATTAGTGTTAGGGTTAGGGTTAGTGTGTTTGGGTTATTTTATAGTAAGGCTTAGGGTTAGGGTTAAAGTTAGTGTTAGGGTTTGGTATTGGTTTAGGTTTCCAGTAGGGTTTGGATTAACGTAAATTGACCATTAGGATTAGGGTTAGGTTAGGGTTAGAGTTAGGGTTAGTTTTTTGGATTATGTTATGGTTAGTGTTAGAGTTAGGATTAGAGTTAGGGTTTTGGTTAGGATTAGGGCTAATGTTAGGTTTCAGGATAGTGTTTGTGTTAGGGTTAGGTTTAGTTTTAGGGTTAGGGTCAGTTTTAGGGAAAGGTTTAGGTTTAGGTGTAGGGTTATAATTAGAGTCAGTGTTAGTGTTAGTGTTAGTGTTAGGGTTAGGGTTAGTTTTAGGTTTGGGGTTAGGATTGGGTTTAGGGTTCATGTTAAGGATAGGATTAGGGTAAGATTTTGGTTAGTGTTAGGGTTAGAGTTAGGGTTAGTTTTAGGGTTGGGGTTAGGATTGGGTTTAGGGTTCATGTTAAAAATAGGATTAGGGTAAGATTTTGGTTAGGGTTAGGGTTTGGCTTAGGGTTTATGTTAGGGTAAGGATTAGGTTTAATTTTAGGCTTATGGTTAAGGTTAGTGTTAGGGTTAGTGTTAGGTTTACAGTTAGGGTTGGTGTTAGTGTTTGATTTAGCGACATAATTACAGTTAGTGTTAGGATATGGGTTAATGTCAGGTTTAGAGTAGGTTTAGTTTTTATGTAACTATTAAGTTAAGGATAAGGTCACAGTTTGGGTTAGTGTTAGGGTTAAGGCTAGGGTTCGGTTTTGGTTTTGGATTAGGGTTAGGGTTGATGTTATTGTTAGGGTTAGGGTTAGGTAAAGGTTAGGGTTAGGGTTACTGTTATGGTTAAGATTAGGTTTAGTTTTAGGGTTAGGATTATGGTTAGTGTTAGGTTTCAGGTTAGGATTAGGGTTACAGTTACGGGTAGTGTTAGGGTTAGGTTTAGGGTTAGGTTTAGAGTTCATGTTAGAGTTAATGTTAGGGTTAGTGTATGGTTTAGGTTAGGGTGATAGTTAGTGTGGGTTTTAGAATTAGAGTTAGTTTTTTGGTTAGGTTTAGGTTTAGGATTATGGTTAAAGTAGGGTTTGTTTTTGGAGTAAGGTTATTGTTAGATTATTGGTAGGGTTAGGTTAAATTTAGGGTTAGGGTTATGGGTACGGTTTGGGTTTTTGTTATGCTTAGGGTAAGGTTAGGGTTAGTGTTAATGTTAGTGTTAGAGTTAGTGTTAGGGTTAGGGTTACGGTTAGGTATAGTGTTTGTTTTAGGGTGAGAGTTAGGGTTAGGGTTAAGGTAATGCTTAGGGTTAGGGATAGGGTTATGATTAGAGTTAGTGTTATGTTAGGGTTAGGGTTAAGGTGAGTGTTAGGGATAGGTTTAGGGTTGGGGTTAAGGATAGTGTTAGTTTTAGGGTTAGTGTTATAATTAGGGTTAGGGTTATGATTAGGATTAGGGTTAGGGTTAGGTTTAGCCTTAGGATTAGGTTATGGTTAGGGTTATGGTTATGGTTAGTGTTAGGGTTAGTGTTAGGTTTGGATTTAGGATTCGTGTTAGGGATAGGGTTAGGTTTAGGTTTACTTAGGATTATGGATATGTTTATGGTTAATGTTAGGGTTATGGTTAGGGTTAATGATAGGTTTATGTTTATGTTTAGGGTTAGGCTTAGTGTTAGCTTTACAGTTAGGGTTAGGGTTAGCGTTAGGGTTAAATTTAGTGTTAACGTTAGGTTTAGGTTGAGTGTTCGCATTTCATTAGAGTTAAGGTAAGGTTTAGGGCTAGGTTTAGGATTATGATGAAAGTTAGTATTACTATTAGAGTTAGGGTTAATTTGAGTGTTAGATTTAGAGTTAGGTTTATGGTTAAGTTTAGTGTTAGTTTTAGGGTTGGGTTTATCGTTAGGGTTATGGTTATGATTAGGATTAGTGTTAAACTCAGATTAAGGGTTAGGGTTAGGTTAGGATTAGACTTTGGGTTTAGGGGAGTGTTAAGGTTAGAGTTAGAGTTGGGGTTACTGTTTGAATTAGGGTTAGGTTTAGGGTTAAGGTTCATGTTAGGGTAGGATTAGTGTTAGTGTTAGGTTTAGGTTTAGGTTTAGAGTTAGTGTTAGTGATAGTTTTAGGTTTAGTTTTAGTGCTAGCGTTAGGGTTATGGTCAGGTTTAGGGTTAGTGTAAGCATTAGAGTTAGGGTTAGGTTTATCGTTAGTGTTACAGTTAGGATTAGGGTTCTTGTTAGGATTAGGGTTAGGGTTAGTGTTAGAGTTAGGGTAAGATTTACAGTTAGGCTTACTGTTAGTGTTAGTGTTAGGGTTAGGAATAGTGTTAGGGTTAGAGATAGGTTTAGAGTTAGTGTTAGGGTTAGGGTTAAAAATAGGCTTATTGTTATATTTAGGGTTAAGGTTAGCGTTAGTGTTATGGTTAGGTTTTTTGATAGGTTTAGTATTAATAAATGGGTTAGGGTTAGGGTTAGGGTTTGGGTTAGTTTAGGGTTAGGGTTAGGGTTTGGGTTAGGGTCATGATTAGTGTTAGTGTTAGGGTTAGGATTTGTGTAAGGCTTAGGGTTACATTTAGGTTTTGTGTTAGGGTTAGGTTTAGGGTTAGTGTTACAGTTAGTATTAGGGTTATAGTTAGTGTTAGGTTTAGGGTTATTTTTAGGATTAGAGTTAGGGTTGACATTAGTGTTAGGGTTAGGTTTAGGTTTAAAGTTAGTGGTAGGTTTAGTGTTAGGGTTAGTGTTAGATTTAGGGTTAGGTTTAAGCTTAGGTTTAGAAATAGGTTTAGGGTTAGTGTTAGTGTTAGAATTAGTGTTAGGGTTAGGGATAGGTTTATGTCAGGTTTAGGATTTCAGTTAGGTTAAAGTTAGGGTTAGTTTTTGAATTAGGGTTAGTTTCAGTTTTAGATGTATGGTTAGTGTTAGTGTTAGTGTTGGAGTTAGGGTTACGGTTAGTGTTAGAGTTAGAAGTAGGGTTAATGTCAGAGTTAATGTTTAGTGTTATGGTTATGGTTATGGTTAGTGTTAGGTTTACAATTAGGGTTGGTGTTAGGTTTAGAGTAGGGTTTGTTTCAGGCTTATATTGAGGGTTATGGTGAGGGTTAGGTTTAGGATTATGGTTAGAGTTAGTGTTAAAAATAGTGCTTGGCTAAGGTTTAGTTTTGTGTTTAGGCTTAGTGTTAGGGTTAGGGATAGGGTTAGGATTAGGTTAAGGGTGAGTTTTAAGGTTATGTTAAGTTTAGTATTATGGTTAGGATTAAGTTTAAGGTAAAGTTTAGGTTTAGGGTTAGCGTTAGGTTTAGGGTTAGCGTTAGGGTAATGTTAGGATTACAGTTAGGGTTAACATTAAGGATAGGATTAGGTTTATGCTTAGGTTTAGTATTAGAGTTAGGGTTATGGTTAGGCTTAGAGTTAGTGTTAGGTGAGTGTGAGGTTTAGTGTTAGTTTAAGGGTTAGGGTTAGGGTTATGGTTATGGTTAGGAATAGGATTTATGTTAGCATTAGAGTTAGGTTTAAAGTTAGGGTTTGATTTAGGTTTAAGTTTACGTTTTGTGTTAGAGTTTGGGTTACGGTAGGAATATTGTTAGGGTTAAGTATGGGTTTAGGGTTAGTTTTAGGGTTAGGTCTTGGGTTGGGGTAGGGTCAGTATTCCGGATAGGGTTAATATTATGGTTAGGGTTCGTGCTAGTTTTAGGGTTAGGGTTATAGTTATGGTTAGTTTCAGACTTAGGGTTAGAGTTATTGTTTGGGTTAGGGTTAGGGTCAGTTTTAGAGTTAGGGTTAGGGTTAGTGTTAGGATTAGTGTTAGGGTAAAGGATATGATTTGTTTTAGGGTAAGGGTTAGGGTTAGGGTTTGTGTTAGGTTTAGTGATAGGGTATGGTTTATGGTTATGGTTAGCTTTAGGGTTAGAGTGAGGCTTAGTTTTAAATTTAGGCTTAGGTTTAGGGTTATGCATAGGTTTTTGTTAGGGTTAGGGTTAGTGTTAAGTTTAGAGTTAGTGCTGGTTTTTGGTTAGAGTTTGGTTTAGGGGTAGTGATAGGGATGGGGTTTAGTTTAGGGTTAGTTTTAGGATGGGGGTTAGGTTTGGGTTAGGGTTTTTGTTAGGGATATAATTTGGGTTAGCATTAGGTTTACATTAGGCTTGGGGTTATGGTAAGGTTTAGGTTTATTGTTAGGGTTATGGTTAGATTTAGGGTTATTCTTATTAGGGTTAGGTTTAGGCTTAGGTTTTGTTTTATATTTAGGGTTAGGGTTAATGTTCGTGGTAGGGTTAGGGATAGGGTTAGTGTTAGGGTTAGTTTTAATTTTAAGGTTAGTGTTAGGATTATTTTCTGGGTTAAGATTTGGGTTCGTGTTAGGGTTAGAGTTATTGTTAGTGTTAGGTTTAAGGTTAAATTTAGGTTTAGGCTTAGTGTTAGTGTAAGGTTTATGTTTAGAGTTAGATTTAGGAATAGTATTAGCGTTACGGATAGGTTTAGGTTTAGTGTTTGGAATATGGGAAAAGTTAGAGTTAAGTTTAGCATTAGGGTTAGAGTTAGCGTTACGGTTAGTATTAAGGTTAGAATTAGTGTTAGTGTTAGAGTTAGTGTTAATTTTAGGTTTAGGGTTAAGGTTAGGGTTAATATTAGTGTTGGAAACAGTTTTATATTTAGTGTTAAGTTTAGGGTTAGATTTGTGCTTAGGATTAATTTTAGGGTTAGGTTTACGGTTAGTGTTAGTGTTAGTGTTAGTGTTTGGGTTAGGGTTAGTGTTAGTGTTATGGTTATGGTTAGTGTTATGGTTAGGGTTAAGTAATTGTTAGGGTTTTGGTTACATTAGGGTTAGTTAAGGATTAAGGTTAGGGTTAGGTCAAAGTTAGCTTTAGGTTACAGTTACGGTTAGCTTTAAAGTTAGTGTTAGGGTTAGGTTTAGGTTTAGTGTTAGGTTTATAGTTATTTTAGGGTTACTGTTAGGGTTAGGGTTAAATTTATAATTAGTGTTTGGTTAAGGGTTAGAGTTAGGTTTAGGGTTAGTTTTAAAGTTAGGATTAGGGTAATGGTTATTGTTATGGTTATGGTAAGGATTGGGGTTTAGGATAGGGTTAGGGTTAGGGTTAGTATTAGGTTAGTGTAAGGGTTATGGTTATGGTTAGTTTTAAATTAGGGTTCATATTACTGTTAGATTTTCTGTTAGGGTTAGCGTTAGGGTTAGGGTTAGTTTAAACTTAGTGTTAGGGTTATGTTTCATGTTAGGGTTAAGGTTAGGGATAATGATAGGTTTAAATTAGGGTTACGGTTAGGGATACTGTTAGTTTTAGGGTTAAAGTTAAGATGAGAGTTAGGGTTAGGGTTCAGCTTAAGGTAAGGGTTATTTTTAGCATTAGGGTTAATGTTAGGCTTAGGTAAGTGTTAGGGTTGTGGTTAGGGTTGTGTTTGGGATTAGCCTTAGGTTTAGGGTTAGAGTTAGGGTTAATTTTAGGTTTAGGGTTAAGTTTAGGGTTAGTGATAAGATTAATTCCGGTTTAGGGTTATGGTTAGTGTGAGAGTTAGGTTTAGGTTTAGTGTTAGGGTTAGGATTAGGATTACATTTAGGTTTAAGGTTAGTGTTAGTTTTTGAGTTACGGTTAGGGTTAAGGTTAGGTTTGGGTATAGGTTTCATGTAAAGTGTTAGGGTTATTGTTACTGTTAGTTTTAGGGCTATGGTTAGGGTTAGTGTTTTTTGTAGGTTCCAAGTTATAGGGTTAGGGTTAATGTTAGAGCTATATTTAGGGTTAATTTTATGCTTAGGGATAGGGTTATGGTTTGGGTTAGGGTTAAGGTCAGTTTTAGTGTTAGGTATAGGGTTTGTGTTATTTTTAGGATTAGGGTTAGTGTTAGGGATAGGATTAGGTTTTGAGTTAGATTTATTTTTAGTGTTAGAATTAGGATTAGGGATAGTGTTAGGGTTAGGTATGGGTTTAGGGTTAGAGCTAGGGTAACTGTAAGGTTTAGGGTTATGGTTAGGGATAGTGTTAGGGTCAGTTTTATAGCTAGGATTATGGTTATGGTTATGGTTAGTTTGTTCGGGTTAGTGTTAGGGTTTGAATTAGGTTTAGGTTTAGGTTCAGAGTTAGGTTTAGGGTTAGGGTTGGTGTTAATATTAGTCTTCAGATCAGGGATATGTTTTTTTGTTAGGGTAAGGGTTAGGTTTGGGGTTTCTGTTAGGGCTAGTGATAGGGTTAGGTTTAGGATTATGGTTAGTATTAGAGTTAGAATGAGACTTAGCATTAGGTTTAGGGTTAGTTTTGGGTTACAGGTAAGACAGGGTTAGTGTTAGTGTTATGGTTAGTGTTAGGGTTATAGTTAGGATCAGGGATTTTGTTAGGGTTAGGATTAGTGTGAGTGTTAGGGTTAGGGTTAAGTTTAGTGTATGTGCTAGTATTAGTGTTAGGGTTAAATTTTGGGAAGTTAGGGTTAGAGATCTGTTTATGGTTACTTTCAGTGTTAAGCTTCGGGCTAGAATTAGTGTTATGGTAAGGTTAGGTTTTGGTTTTGTTAGGGTTATGGTTAGTTTTGGGGTTAGGGTTAGGTTTAAGGTTAGTTTTAGGGTTAGGTTTAGGGTCACTGTTCAGGTTAGTGTTTGGGTTAGTTTTAGAATTAGCGATGATGTTAGTATTATGGTTAGTGTTTGGTTAGTGTTAGGGTAAGAATTATGGTTTGTGTTAGGGTAAGGTTTAGGTTTAGGTTTTCTGTAAGGATTAGGGTGAAAAGATAGATGTAGTGTTATGGTTAGGGTTAGTGTTACATTTAGGGTTATGGTTAGGCTTAGGATTAGTGTGTGGGTTAATGTTATACTTAGTTTTAGGGTTAGTGTTAGTGTTAGAGTTAGGGTTAGTTCTACAATTAGGGTTATGGTAAGGAAGAGGGTTAGAATGAGGCGTAGATTTAGGGTTAGTTTTACGAATTGGGGTAGGATTGGTACAGTGTTAGTGTTAATGTTAGGGTTAGGGTTAGGTTAGTGACAGAATTACTTTTGGGGTTCAGGTTACTGTTAGATTAGGGTTAATGTTAGTGTTAGGGTTAGTGTTTGTGTTAGGTTTAGGGTTATAGTTAGGGTTAGGCTTGTGTTAGGCTATTTTTAGGGTCATGTTTTGCTATAGGATTTGTGTTAGGTTTATGGTTAGGGTTAGGGTTAGGGTTAGGAATAGGGTTAAAATAAGGGTTAGGTTTAGGTTTAGGGTTATTGTTATGGTTAGGATTTGGTTTATTGTTAAAATTAGGGTTAGGATTTGTCTTAGGTTTACAATTAGGATTATGTTTAAGATTCCAGTTATGGTTAGGATTAGGGTTAGGGATAAGGTTAGGGTTTGGTTAGTGTTAGGGTTCAAGATAGGGTTAGTATTAGGCTTAGTGTTAGGGTTAGGTTTAGGGTTAGGTTTAGGTTAAGGTTAGTGTTAAGTTTGTGGTTAGTATTAGGGTTAAGGTTAGGGTTAGTGTTAGTTTTAGGTTTAAAGTTAAGAATAAAGTTAGAGTTATAGTTAGGTTTAGGGTTAGTGTTAGGATTAGGGTTAGGTTTAGGGTTAGTTTACGGTTAGAATAAGGGTGATGGTTAGAGTTAGGTTTAGGATTAGGGTTATTGTTAGGGTTAGCAAGAGGATTAGGGTTAGGGATTATTTTAGAGTTAGGGTTAGGGTTAGAGTAAAAGTTATGTTTAGTGTGAGTGTTAGGGTTAGAGTTAGGATTAGGGTTATGGTTTTTCTTAGGATTAGGATTATGGTTAAGGTTACTGTTAGAGTTAGGGTAAAATTTTGATTTAGGTATAGGGTTAAGTTTAGAGTTATTATTAGTTTTAGGGTTAGGGTTAGAGTTAGTGTTAGGGTAGGGTTTAGGTTATTTTTAGCTTTAGTGTTAGGATTTGTGTTGGAGTTTCAGTTAGGATTATGGTCAAGGTTAAAATTAGGGTTAGAGTTAGGTTTAGGGATAGGGTTAGGTTAGGATTAGGGTTAGGATTAGGGTTAATGTTTGGGTTAGGGTAAGGTTTAGGGTAAAGATTGTTGTTAGAGTTAGGGCTAGTGTTTGGGTTAAATTAGGGTTAGGGTTAGATCTATGGTTCATGTTAGGTTTAAGGTTAAGATTTGTGTTAGTTTTAGGTTTATATTTAGGGTTAGGGTTAGGGTTAGTGCTAGGTTTAAGTTTAGGTTTAGAATTATATTTAGTGTTAGTGTAAGGTTTAGGGTTATTGTTAGTGTTAGTGTTAGGGTTAAGGTTGGAGTTAGGGTTAGGTTTAGGTTAGAATTAGGGTTAGGATTATGGTTAGTGTTATGGTTAGGGTAAGGTTTAGGGTTAAGATTAGTATTAGGGTTAGGGTTTGGGTTTGGGTTAAAGTATGGTTAGGGTTACATTTATGGTTCATGTGAGGATTACTGTTAGGGTTTGCATTAGGTTTAGGTTTAGGGTTAGGCTTATGGTTAGGGTTAGTTTTGGGGTTTGAGTTATATTTAGTGTTAGTGTTAGGGTGAGGGTTTGTATTAGGGTTAGGGTTACGACTAGGGTTAGGGTTAGTGTAAAGATTTGAATTAGAATTAGGGTTACATTTAGTGTTTGGTTTAGGGTTAGTTTTAGTTTTAGGTTTAGGGTTAGGGTGGGGCTTAGTGTTAGTGTCAGGGTGACTATTAGATTTAGGGTTAGGATTAGGGTTGTGGTTAAGTGTAGGGTTAGGATTATATAAAGGTTTAGAGTTAAGAGTTAGTGTTAGTTTTATTGTTAGTGTTAGTCTTAGGAAGAGGTTTAGATTAAGGCTTGTTTTCAGGTTAGTTTTAGGGTTAGGTTTCTTGTTAGGGATAGGTTTAGGCTTAGTGTTAGGTTTTGGTTTAGGATGAGGGTTAGAGTAAGGGTTAGTTTAAGGGTTAGTGTTGGTGTTATGTTAGAGTTATGGTTAGGCTTAGGGTTAGGATTAGGTTTAAGTTTAGGTTTAGGATTAGGTTAAATGTTAGTATTGGGGTTATGGTTGGGTTTAGGTTAGGGTTAGTGTTAGGGTTAGAGTTGGGATTGTGTTAGCATTAGGGTTAATGTTAGAGAGAGTGTTAAGGTTAAGATTAGGGTTAGTGTTTAGGTTTGGGCTATAGTTAGGTTTAGGTTTATTGTTAGTGTTTGAATTAGGGTTAGTATTAGGTTTAGCATTAGGGTTAGGAAGCAGTTTAGGTTTAGGTGTCAGGTGAGTGTTAGGATTATGGTTAGGTAAGGGTTTGTTCTAGGGTTAGGTTAAGTTTAGGGTTATGGTTTGTTTAAAGTTTGTGTTAGAATTAAGGTTAGTATTAGGGTTACATTAAGGTTAGCATTAGGGTCAACATTAGGGTGAGGGTTAGGGTTAAGGTTATTGTTAGGGTTAGGTTTAGTGTTATGTTTAGGAAATGGTTAGGTTTAGGATTAGGGTTATGGTTAGTATCAAGGTTAGGTTTAAAGTTAGGGTTAGGGTTAGTCTAATGGTAAGTTTTAGCGTTAGAGATAGTGTTAGAATTAGAGTTAGCATTAGAATTATTGTTTGTGATATAGTTAGAATTAGTTTTAGGGTTTTTATGGTTAGTGTTAGAGATAGTGTTATGGTTAGTTATAGTTAGAGTGAGGCTTAGGGTTAGTTTTAGGGTGAGGGTTAGTGTTAGGGTTAGGGTTAGTGTTAAGTTTAGGGTATACTTAGGGTTAAGGTTACTGTTAGATTTCAGGTTATGGTTATGGTTATGGTTAGTATAGGGTTAGGGTTGGGGTAAGGGTTAGTGTTAAGGTTTGGGTTTGAATTAGTTTTAGGATTAGAGTTAGGATTAGGCTTAGCATTATGTAAGGTTTAGGGTTAAGGTTAGGTAAGGGTTAGGGTTATTGTTTGGGGTATGTTTTTTTTAGTGTTAGAATTAGGGTTACATTAGGGTTAGATTATAGTTAGGGTTAGGTTTAGTAAGGGTTAGGGTTAGGGTTGGGTTTATGTTTAATGTTAGGTTATGCTTAGGTTTAAGGTTAGTGTTTGGTTACTCTGTTAGTTTATGGGTTAGGATTAGGATTGAGGTTAGTGTTAAGCTTAGGTGAGGGATAGGTTTAGGTTTAGAGTTAGGGATAGAGTTAGGGTTCAGTTTCAGGATAGATTAGGTTTACATTTTGTGTTAGGGTTAGTGTTAGGGTTAGAGTTACAGTTTGGTTTAGGTTTAAGTTTAGGTTTAGTTTTAAAATTACATTTAGGGTTATCATTAGTTTTAGTGTTAGTGTTAGGTTTTTGGTTAGAATTAGAGTTAGAGTTAGAGTCCGGGTTATATTTAGGGTTAGTTTTAGAATTAGGGTTCGGATTAGATTAAAGGGTTAGTGTTACAATTAGTATTACGATTAGAGTTATAATTTGTGTAAGAATAAGTGTTACAGTCACGGTTTTTTGTTATGGTTAAAGTTTGATTTAGGTTTTGGGTTATGGTTAGAATGAGAGTTAAAGTGAAACGTAGTGATAGGGCTAGGGTTAATTTTATACTTACGGGTAGAGTAGGGTTAGTGTTAGGTTTAGGGTTAGGGTTATTGTTAGTATTAGGGTTAAGGTTAGGTTTAGGGATAGGGTTAGTATTAGTAATAGTGACATGGATAAGGTGAAGGTTAGGGTTACAATTATGATTGAGGTTAGGTTTAGTGTTATGTTCAGTGTTAGGGTTAGGGTTAGGGTTAAAGTTCAGAAACGGTTAGGGTCAGTTTTATGTTAGGGTTAGGGTTTGTGTTAGGGCTATTTCTAGGTTAGAGTTAGGGTTACTTTAGGCTTAGGGTTAGGGTTAGGTTTAGGGTTAGGTTTAGGGTTAAAGTTAGGGTTAGGCATAGGGTTAAGGATAGGTTTAGTGTTAGGTTTATTGTTAGTTTTAGGGTTAGTGTTAGTGTTAGGGTTAGGTTAGGGTTAGTGTTAGAGTTAAGTTTAGTGTTAGGGTTAGGATTAGGGTAGGGTTAGCGTTAGTGTTAGGTTGAGCTTTAGATTTATAATTACGGTTAGTTTTACGTTTAGGGTTATGGTTAGGGTCAGGATTAGTGTTTGGTTTAGTGTTAGAGTTAGGTTTAGGGATAGTGTTAGAATTATGGTTAGGGTTTGTGTTAGGGTTAGGGTTAGGGTTAAGTTGAAATTTATATTTAGTGTTAGGGTAGGGTTAGGGTTAGGGTTAAAGTTAGGGTTAGGTTTAAGTTTAGGTTTTGTGTTTTGGTTAGGTTTACGATTAGGGTTCGGGTTATTGTTAGTGTTTGGGATAATTTTAGGGTTAGTATTATTGTTAGGTTTAGGGTTATGTTTTTTTTTTACTGTTTGTATTAGGATTAGGGTTTCATTAGTTTTTACAGAGTTACGGTTAATTATAGGATTGGTAAGAGTTTGAGTTAGTGTTAAATTTTTATAGGATTAAATTTTGGTTATGGTTATGCTTAGGGTTAGTATTACAGTTAGTGTTACGGATAGGGTTGAAGTTAGAATTTTGGTTAGGGTTAGGGTTAGGGTTAGAATTAGGGTTAGAGTTAGGGTTATGGTTACAATTAGTGTTAGTTTTAGTGTTAGTGTTAGGTTAAGGGTTAGTGTTAGTTTTAAGTTTAGGGTTAGGGATTATGTGGGCTTATGATTAGTGTTATAGTTTGTGTTATGATAAGGGTTAGGATTGGGTTAGAATTAGGTAATGGTTAAGGTTAGGTTTAGGAATAGTGTTAGGGTTTGGATTAGGGTTAGGTTTAGGATTAGTTTTTGTGTTACGGATAGTGTTAGGGTTAAATTAGGGTTAAGTTTAGTGTTAGGGTTCATGTTGGGTTAGTGTTCATGTTAGGTTTAGGTTTAGTTTTAGGGTTAAATTTAGGTTTAATGTTAGCGTTAGGGTTAGGGTTATAGTTGGGTTTTTGTTACTGTTAGTTTTAGTATTAGGGATCTTTATAGGTTTAGGTTTAGGGTTAAGGTAAGGGCTAGTGTTAAAATTAGTGTTGGAATTAGTGTTAGGGTAGGGTTAGTGTTAGGGTTTGTGTTAGGATTAGGCATTGGGTTAGGTTTAGGTTTAGGGTATATTTTAAGGTTAGGGTTAAAGTTAAGGTTAGAGTTAGTGTAGGGTTAGGGTAAGTGTAGGTGTTATGAATACAGTTAGGGTTAGAATTAGGGTTAGGGTTAGTGTTACATTAGGGTTAGAGTTAGTATTAGGTAAAGGTTTAGGTTTAGGGTGAGATTTAGTGTCAATGTTAGGGTTAGGTTTACTTTATGGTTAGGGTTAGTGTTGAGGTTAGGCTTATGGTTAGGGTTAGGTTAAGGTTAGTGTTTGGTTTAGCTTTTTTGTTAGTGTTAGGGTTAAGGTTAGGTTTACAGTTAAGGTTAGTGTTAGGGTTAGGTTCGGGTTAGGATTATGGTTTGTGTTCTTGTTACAGTTAGAAATAGGGTTAGACTTAGTTTTAAGTTGAGGGTTAGAGTTAGGGTTAGGGTGATTGTTAGTGTTAGATTAGTTTTATGGTTAGTGTAAAAGTTAGGTTTAGAGTTAGAATTTAGTGTTAGGTTTAGAATACTGGTTAGGTTTAGGTTAGGGTTAGGTTAAGGTTAGGGATAGGGTGAGTGTTCGTGTTAGTGTAAGGGTTAGCATTAGTGTTATTATTAGGTTTATTTTTAGGCTTAGGGTTAGGGTTAGGGTTACTGTTAGTGTTAGGTTTAGGGTTAATTTTAGTGTTCGAGTTTAGGTCAGGGTTATAGTTAGGTTTAGGTTTAGTGTTAGGGTTTGAGTTAGTGTTAGTGTTAGGTTTAGGTTTAGGGTTAGGGTTAGGGATTGGGTTAGGTTTAGGCTTAGGGTTATAGTTATGGTTACCGTTAGGGATAGGGATATGTTTAGGTAAGGTTTAAGTTTAGGGTTAGAGTTACGGTTTGGATTAGGTTTCACTTTAGTGTTAGGGTTAGAGTTAGTCGTAGGTTTAGGTTTAGCATTAGGTTTAATGTTAGGGTTAAGGTTAGGGTTTCGATTAGGATTAGGGTTATAGTGAGGCTTAGGGTTAGAGTTTGGGTTAAGTTTAGGGTTATGGTGAGGGTTATGTTTATGGTTAGGGTTTGGGTTTCTGTTAGGGTTAACACTAGTGTTAGATTTAGTGTTAGGTTTAGGATTAACTTGAGTGATAGGGTTAGTGTTGGGGTAAGAGTGTTAACATTTGTGTTAGAGTTAGTGTTAGGTTTAGTGTTTGGTTTAGGGTTAGTGTAAGATAAGGGTTAGGGTTAGGGTTAGGTAAAAGTTAGGGATATGGTTTGAGTTAAGTTTTGTTTTAGGGTTAGGGTTATATTAGTGTTAGGGTTATTGTTATCTTTAGGTTAATGGTTAGGGATAGGGTTAGGTTTAGTATTAGGTTTTTGTTAGATTTACGATTACTTTCACATTAGGGTTAGTGTTAGTTTTAGGATTATGTTTAGGGTTAGGGTTTGGGTTAGTGTTAGTATTAGGCTTAGGGTTAGGCTTACGGATAGGGTTCATGTTAGGTTAGGGTTAGAATTAGGGTTAGGTTTAAGGTTAGGGTTAGGGTTCGTGTTATGTTTAGAGTTAGAGTTAGGTTTAGGGTTGGGTTTAGGGTTAGGGTTAGGTTTTGTGTTAGTGTTAGGTTTATGGTTATGTTTAGTTTTAGTGTTAGTGTTAGAATTAGGGTGAGGCTTAGGGTTAGTGTTAGGGTTAGGGTTAGGGTAAGTGTTAGGGTTATGTTTAGTGTTAGAGTTAAGTTTAGAGTTAGTGTTAGAATTACAGTTAGGGTTGTAATTTTTGTTAGAGTTATGATGAAACTAAGATTAGGATTAGAGATAGGGTTTGTGTTTGTGTTACCTTAGGGTTAGAATTAGTGTTAGTTGTATGTTAGGATTAGTGTTAGGTTTATGTTAAGGTTGAGGGTTAGTGTAGGGTGAAGTTTAAGGTTAAAATTAGGATAAATGATAGGTTTACGTTTAGGGTTAGTGTTAGGGTTAGGTGAGGTTAGTGTTAGGGACAGTTTTCAGGTTAAGGTTAGTGTTAATTTTTGTGATAGGTTTAGGTTACTGTTAGGGTTAGGGTTAGTGTTATAGAGTTAGGTTTAGGGTTAAGGTTAGTGTGAGGTGTCGGGTTAGTGTTAGGTTTAGTGATAGGGTTAGGTTTAGGTTTAGGGTTAAGTTTAGTGTTAGTGTTAGGTTTAGAGTTAGGGTTAGTGCTAGGGTTAGGGTTAGGTTTCATGTTTGGGATAAGTTTAGGGTTAGGGTTAGGTTTATGTTTAGTGTTAGGGTTAGGGATATGGTTAGGGTTAGTGTTAGTATTAGGGTTACAGTTAGGATTAGGTTTAGGGTTATTGTTAGGATTAGTGTTAGGGTTAGAGTTGTGGTTAATCTAAGAATAAGCATTAGTCTTAGGGTTAGGGTTGTGGTTAATCTAAGGGTAAGTGTTAGGTTTAGTGTTAGGGTTAAGTACAGTTTTACCATTATCGATATGTTTAGGGTTACTGTTAAAATTAGAGTTAATGTTTGTGATATGTTATGGTTTTAGTTAGGGTTAGGGTCAGTGTTAAATTTAGTTTTTTTTTTAGGTTTAGGTTTTGGGTTAGGGTTTGTTTTAGGATTAGGTTTAGGTTTAGGGTTATATTAGGTTTTGGATTATAGTTAGAGTTAGGGTTAGTGTTAGAGTTATATTTATGGTAAGTGCTGCGCCCCTCCCCTGACTCAGGCAATGGCAAGGCCCTACTGAGGTGGATGGCGCAAGGCATCCATCCTCTGGAGGAGAACAGTATGTTTCTGGGAATGGGCTAATTTATTTTTGTATTCCTTTAATAAGTATAGTTTTGATTTCTCATATGACCATTAAGTATAAAGGAAAAATCATGACTTTCCCAATTAATGCAACTACTTCTAAAGCATAGATCTGTTTGCTCTAAATGTAATGACTCAGCTGTGGAGTGTAAATTGTTAATGTCTAAAGAAAAACTCCCTGTATTCCTGTCAAAGAAGTTTTTGAGGAATTAAATTAAAATCTAGAGAAGAAAAATTAATGTTAAAAAGATAGATTAGTGCTTAGTACTGGGCAACTTGTTCTTGTTCCTTTGCATAATGGTTTGTGCTCTTACTTTTGTTTGATTAAAATTAATAACAAGTCAACTACTTGCTGTAACCATGGCACCCGTTCCAGTCAGTAAGTCAAGAAAGAATAGTCAAGGTATAGGCCAATAGTTTGGGACATTTGTAACTATTATTAAAAGTTAATTAAGCAGAAACAGCTCAAAGCAAAACACGAACTGAAAGTACAAATGCTTGCTTATGCATAAGCCAAGATACATTCTTCTATTCTAATTGTAGCTAAGTAATATTTTGTTTTGTTTGAATAATGATTCCTGTTTTGTAACCACAAAGTACTGTAAGCCTGCCAAAATGAAAAGTATATATGATCAACTTCACAAGTAAAGATTGGGATCAACACCTTCACTTTTGTGTCTGTGTTGTTTCTCCACCCCCTCTTTCATCGACTCCTCACCATCCGTTCGTCTCCTGAGACCCCCTGTTGGAGCTGGTCTCTGACAGGTAAGGTTTATAGTTAGTGCTCGGGTTAGCATTAGGGCTAGGGTTTGTGTTAGGGTTATGAAAAGTTTTAGGGTTACTTTTAGGGTTAGGGTTAGTGTTAGGGTAAGTGTTAGGGTTAGTTTTAGCATTAGGGCTAGTTCTCAGATTGGGGTTAAGTTTAGGTTGAGATTGAGGGTTAGGTTTAGGTTTAGGATTAAGATTAGGTTTAGTGTTAGGTTTTGGTTTAGGGTTAGGGTGATGCTTAGTGGTAGGTTTAGATTAGGTTTTGTTTTAGGCTTTGTGTTAGGGTTTGTGTTAGGATTAGGGTTCGTATTAAGTTTAGGGTTACAGTTCCAATCAGGGTTAGGTTGAGTCTTAGGGTTAGTGTTACGGTTAGGGTTAAGGTTAGGGTTAGTGCTAGGTTTAAGTTTATGGTTAGAGTTACGGTAAGGAACAGGTTTAGGGTTAGGTTTAAGATTACGGATAGTGTTAGTCTTAGTGTTAGAGTTAAGGTTAGAGTTTGTGTCAGGGTTAGAGTTAGTGTGAGTGTTAGGGTTAGGTTTAGGTTTAGGTTTAGTTTTAGTGTTTGAGTTAAAGTGAAGGTTTAGGTTTATGGAAAGTTTTAGGGTTAGGGATAGATTTAGGGTTAGTGTTAGGCTGAGGTTCAGTGTTAATGTTACGGTTAGGGTTACTGATATTTTTAGGGTTAGTGTAAAGGTTAGGTTTAGGGATAGGTTTAGTGTTATGATAAAGGTTAATTATGGGGTTAGTGTTAAATTTACGTTTAGTTTTAGGTTTAGTGTTATTTTTAGGTTAGGGTTAGGGTTAGAGTTAGTGTTAGTATTATGGTTAGGGTTAGGGTTAATGATATTTTTGGGGTTATGTTTAAGGTTAGTGTTAGTGATATGGTTAGGATTCGAGTTTGGGTCAGTGTTTGGGTTAGGGTTAAGATTAGGGTTGGTATTAGTGTTAGGAATAGAGTTAAGTTTAGTGATAGGGTTAATGTTAAGGGAATGGTTAGGTTTAGATTTAGGTTTAGGCTGAGAGTGAGGGTTAGGGTTAGGTTTATGGTTACGAATAGAAGTAGTGTTAGAAATCGGGTTATTTTAATGGTTAGTGGTTGGGTTTATGTTAGGGTGAGGGTTAGGTTTACGGTTATGGTTATGGTTAGGATTCATGTAGGATTAGGTTTAGGGTTAGGGTTAAGGTTCGTGTTAAAGTTATGGTTAATATTAGGGTTAGGGTTTGTGTTAGGGATATATTTAGGTTTAGTGTTATGTTTAGTTTAGGGTTAGGGTTAGGTTTAGGGTTAGGATTAATGCTTTTGTTAGGGTTATAGTTAGGTTTAGATTTAGTGTTACGATTAGGGTTAGAGATAGGGTGAGGTTTTGGGTTAGTATTAGCGTTTGGGTTAGGGTTAGGTTTATGGTTAGCATTAGGGTTAGGTTTTGGGTTAGTGTTAGATTTAGGGTTAGGATTTAAATTAAAGTTAGGCTTAGGGTTAGGGTTCATGTTAGAATTAGAGTTATAGTAAGGGTTAGGTTTAGGGTTAGTGTTAGGTTTAGGGATAGAATTTGAGTTAGTATTAGGGTTAGCATTAGGGTTTGTGTTAAGATTAGGGTTAGGGTGAGTGTTAGGGTAAAGAGAGTTAGGGTAAAGATTAGGTTTAGGTTTGTGTAAGGGATAGGGTTACGGTTAAGGTAACAGTTAGGTTTAGGTTCAGGGTTGTAGTTAGGGTTAGTATTAGGGTAATGGTTATGTTAAAGTTAGTATTAGGCTTAGAATTAGAATTTGGGTTAGGGTCAGGGTGAGTGGTAAGATAAGGTTTAGGGTTCGTCTTAGGGTTAGTTTTAGGGTTGTGATTAGGGTTAAGGTTAGTGTTAGGTTTAGAGTTAGGGATAGTGTTAAGTTTAGGGATAGGTTTAGGTTTGTGGTTTGTGTTAGGGTTAGGTGTTAGGTTTAGGTTTAGTGTTACAGTTAGGGTTATCGTTAGTGCTCGGTTTATGTTTAGGGTTAGGGTAAGTTATAGGGTTAAAATTGGGTTTAGGTTTAAGGTTAGGTTAAGTTTTAGGTTTAATTGTAGAGTTAGGTTAGGGTTAGTTTTAGGTTTAGTGATAAGGTTTGTGTTAGGGTAATTGTTATAGTTCAGATTAGGTTTAGGTTTATGTTTAGGGTTAATATTAGTGTGTTAGTGTTAGGATTAGGGTCAGTGTTAGGGTTAGGGTTAGAATTAGAGTTATAGTAAGTGTTAGGTTTAGGGTTAGTGTTAGGTTTAGGGATAGAATTTGAGTTAGTATTAGGGTTAGCATTAGGGTTTGTGTTAAGATTAGGGTTAGGTGAGTGTTAGGATTATGGTTAGGGTTTGGTTTAGGGTTGGGTTAGTTTTATTGTTTTGGTTAGTGTTAGGTTTAGGGATATGAATAGTGTTAGGGTTAGGGATCGGTTTAGGGTTAGTGTTAGGCTTATGTTTAGGGTTAGTGTTAGTGATAAGGTTAGGGTTGAGGTTAGGGTTAGTATTCGGGTTAGGTCTAGGATTAATGTTAGCATTAGTGTTAATGTTAGGTATAGGGGCAAGGTTAGTGTTAAGGTAAGTATTAGGGTTAGGGTTATGGTTATGGAAAGAGTTAGATTTAGTGTTAGGACTAGGGTTTGGGTTAGTGTTGGGTTTATTGTTAAGGTTAGGGTTAGGGTTAGTGTTTGCATTAGTGTTAGGGTTTGTCTTAGGGTGAGGGCTAGGTTTAGGGTTAGGCTTCTGGTTAGAGTTAGGATTCAGATTAGGGTTAGTGTTTTATTGTTAGTATTATCATTAGATTTAGGTTAAGGTTAGTTTTATATTTAGTGTTAGGGTTAGGGTTAGGTTAAGGTTTAGGTTAGGTTTATCTTTAGGGTTAGGTTAGGGTTAGGGTTATGGTTAGCATGAGGGTTTGTGTTATGTTTAGGTTTAGTGTTAGAGATAGGATGATGTTTAGGATTAGGGTTATTGTTAGAGTTAGGGTTTATGTCAGGGTTAGTGTTAGTTTCAGGGTTAGGTTTGGTGTTAGGGTTCGGAATAGGATTATGGCAAAGTGTAGGATTAGGGTTAGAGTTATTTTTTAGTATTGAGGTTAGAGTTAGTGTTAGCATTAGGGTTAGGATTAGTGTTAGTGTTAGGGATTGTGTTAACATTAGGGATGAGTTTAGGGTTAGGGTTAGTGTTAGGGTTAGAATTAGGGTTAAGTTTAGTGTTACGGTTAGCATTAGGGTTAGTGTTAGTGTTAGAGTTAGTGTTAGGGATAGGCATAGGTTTAGTGTTAGTGTTAGGATTAGGTTTGTGGTTAGTTAGGGTTAGGGTTAGGGTTAGTGTTGGGTTAGAGTTTGGGGTAGTGTCATGGTTCAAAATAGGGTTAGTGTTTCATTTAGGGTTAGCGTTAGGGTTAGGATTAGGATTAGCATTAGTGTTAGGTTTAGGATTAGTTTAGGCCTAGGGTTAGTAATAGAGTAATAGTTAGGATTAGGGTTTGTTTTAGGGTTAGCGTTAGGGTTACGTTAGGGTTAGAATTACTTTAAAGTAAGGGTTATGGTTGTGGTTAGGGTTTCTGTTAAGTTTAGGGTTAGGAGTAGAGTTACGGTTAGTGTTAGGGTTCATGTTTGAGTTAAGGTTAGTGTTAGGGTTAGGGTTAGTTTACAATTAAAGTTAGGATTAGAGTTATGGTTAGGTTTACAGTTAGTGTTATGTTTAGGGTTAAGATTTAGATTACAGACAGGGTTAGTGTTAGGGTTACGATTAGTTTTACAATTGGGTTTATTTTTAGGTTTAGGTTTAGGGTTAGTCTTAGTGTTAGGGTTAGTGTAGGTTTAGGGTTAGGGTTAGGTAAATGATGGGGTTATGGTTATGGTTATGGTTAGGGTTATGTTTAACCTTAACATGAAATCCAATCAGAACGGTTAGAGTTCTGATTGGGTTTCGTGTAAAGGTTATGGCTAGGGTTATGTAATGGTTAGGTTAGGATTAGGGTTAGGGTTAGTGTTATGTTTTTACGTTAGAGTTAGGGTTAGTTTTAGCTTTAAATTTATGATTAATTATAGGATTAGGGTTAGAATTAGATAATTTTAGGGTTAGGGTTGTGTTAGGTTTCAGGATAAGGTTTGTGTTAGGGTTTGCATTATGCTTAGATTTAGCGGTAGGGTTAAGATTAAGAATAGAGTTAGCATTAGTGTTAGTGTTAGGGTTAGTGGTAGGGTTCGGATTAGATTTAGTGTTAGTGTTAGCATTAGGGTTATAGTTAGGTATAGGGTAAGTTTTAATGTTAGTGTTAGGGTTAGGTTTAGTGTTAGGGTTAGTGATAGGGTAAGGGTAAGTTTTAGTTTTATGGTTTGTTTAGGTTAGAATAATTATTAGGTTTAGGGTGACAGTTTGGATTAGGGTTGATTTAGGTTTAGGGTTAGTGTTAGTGTTAGGGTTACAGTTTAGAGTTAGGGTTATTGTTAGCATTGGGGTAACAGTTAAAGTTTTGTTAAGGGTTAGGTTTAAGGTTAGTGTTAGGGTTAGAAATAGGGTTAGGGTTAGTGTTAGAGTTATGGTTATGTTTCATGTTAGGGTTAGGGTTAAGGTGAGTGTTAGGGTTGGGTTTAGCGTTAGGTTTAGGGTTTGGGTAAGTATTAGTGCTGGGGTAAATGTTAGTGTTTGGTTTATAAATAGTGGTAGGGTTAGGGATAGGTTAAGGTTTACTGTTAGGCTTAGGGTTAGGGTTAGTGTTACAGTTAGAGTTAGGATTAGGGTTAGGATTAGGGTTAGGATAAGGTTTAGGTTAGAATAAGGGTTAGGTTATGGTTAGGGTTATGGATAGCACTAGAGTTTGTGTTATGGTTAGTGTTAGTTTTAGGGTATGGTTAAAATTATTGTTAAGGTTAATTTTAGAATTAGTGATTGTATTAGGGTTGGAGTTAGGATTAGGGTTAAAATTAGGGTAAATGTTAGGGTTAGGGTTATTGTTATGGATAGAGTTAGTGTTAGGGTTAGGGTTAGAGTTAGTGTTTAGGGTTAGTGTTATGGTTAGTGTTAGTGTTAGGGTTAGTGTTAGGGTTAGGGTTAGTGTTTAGGGTTATGGTTAGTTTTATGGTTAATGTTAAGGTTAGTGTCAGGGTGAAGTTTAGGGTTTGGATTAGGTTAATGGTTATGGTTAGGATTCAGGTTAGGTTTATGGTTAGGTTGAGGTTTGGGTTAAGGTTAGAGGTAAGGTTTCTGTTAGGGTTAAATTTAGGGTTAGGTATTGGGATAAGGTTATTGTTAGTGTTATCTTTAGATTTAGGATTAAGGTTAGTTTAGAGTTAGTGTTAGGATTAGGGTTAGAATAAGGTTTAGGTTAGGATTCGGGTTAGATTATGGTTAAGGTTATGGTTAGCATTAAGGTTTGTGTTAGGGTTAGTGTTAGGGTTGGTGTTAGGGTTAGTGTTAGTGTTAGGGTTAGGTTTATAGTTAGAGTTTGTGTTAGGTTTAGGGTTAGTGTTGGTGTTAGGGTTAGGGATAGGGTTAGAGTTATGATTAAAATTAGGGTTGGAGTTAGTGTTAGGATTACATTAAAGTACAGTGTTAGGGTTAGGATTAGGGTTAGTGTTTGTGGTAGGGTTTGGTTTAATATTAATGTTAGAGTTAGCATTAGGTCGGGGTTAGAGTTAGCATTATGGTTAGGGTTAGGGTGTAGGGTAGGGTCAGTGTTAGTTTTAAGATTACCATTAAAGTAAGGATTAGCATTAGGTTTTGGATTAGCATTAGGGTTAGTTTTAGGCTTAGGTTAAGGATTAGGGTTAGTGTTAGGGTTGGGTTATGGTTAGGATTAGTGTTAGGATTAGCATTGTATTTAAGTTTAGTTTTAATATTAGGGTAAGCATTAGGTTTAGGTTAAGGTTTCAGGTTAGAGTTAAGTTTAGGGTTAGGGTTAGTGTTATTTTTAGGGTTATGGTTATGATTAGGTTTAGGTTTATTGTTAGGGTTACTGTCAGGGTTAGAATAATGGTTAGGGTTAGTGATTTGGTTAGAGTTAAGATTAGGGATAGTATTAGAGTTAGGGTTAGAGTTTGTGTTACAGTTAGGTTTAGTGTAAATTTTAGGGGTATGTTTAGGGTTAGTGTTAGGTTTTGGTTAGGTTTAGGGTTAATGTAAGGGTTGGGTTGTCGTTAGATTAGTGTTAGTTTAGCATAAGTGTTAGGTTTAGGGTTAGTTTTAGTGTTAGCATTAAGGTTAGGGTAAAAGTTAGAGTTATTGTTAGTGTTAGGTTTAGGGTAAAGGTAGAGTTTGAGATAGGGTTGTGGTTAGTGTTATGTTTAGATTACTGTTAGAAATAGTGTTAATTTTAGGGTAAGGATTAGGATTAGGTCTTGGGTTAAGGTTAGACTTAGGGTTAGTGTTAAATTTTTCATTAGAGTTAGTGTTATGGTGAGGTTTAGGGTTAGGGTTAGGGTCAATATTAGGGTTTGGGTTAGAGATAGTGTTAGTGTTAGGCTTAGTATTATGGTTTGTGTTAAGATTAGGTTTAAGGTAAGTGTAAGGGTTAGGATTAGGGTTAGGGTTAAGGTTAGAGTTAGGATTAGGGTTAGGGTTTGTGTTAATGTTAGGTTTAAGTTAAGTATAAGGTTAGGGTTACAGGTAGGATTAAGGTAAGTGTTAGGGTTAGTTTTAGTGTTAATTTTTGCATTAGAGTTAGTGTTAGGTTTAGTGTCAGGTTTAGGTTTAAAGTTAGGTTTAGGGTTAGTGTTAGGTTTAGGGTTAGGTTGAGGGTTAGGGTTAGTGCTAGTATTAGAGTTAGGAATAAGTATAAGGTTTGTGTTAGGGTTAGGGTTAGGGTTAGGTTTAGTGTTAGGGTTAGGTTTAGGGTTTTTGTTAGGTTAGGGTTAGCATGGTTGTTAGGAGTAGTTTTATGTTTAGGTTTAGTGTTACATTTTGGTTTAGGGTTAAGGTTAGTTTTAAGGATAGTGTTAGCGTTAGGGATAGGTTTAGATTTAGTTTTTGGGTTACTTGTTAGGGTTACTGTTATGGTTATATTTAGTGTTATGTTTAGGTTTAGTGTTAGTGTTAGGGTTAGTGTTAAGCTAAGGATTAGGATTAGAGTTAGCATTAGTTTTAGTGTTTGAGTTAGGGTTAGGGTTAGATTTAGAGCTAGGGTTTGAGTTATGTTTAGGGTTAGTGGTAGGTTTAGTGTTAGTGTTAGGTTTAAGGTTTGTGGTAGGGTTAGGGTTAGGTTTTTTATAGGGTTAGTTTTAGTGTAAGTGTTAGTATATGAATAGAATTATAGTTAGATTTAGGGTTAGGGTTAGGTTTAGGTTTCGTCTTAGGGTTATGGTTAGGTTTAGAGTTAGGGTTAGGTTTAGTATTAGGGTTAGGTTTAGTGTTAGGTTTAGGGTTAGATTTAGTGATAGGGTTAGTGTTAGTGTTATGGTTAGAGTTAGCATTAGGGTTAGTATTAAGTTTAGGGTTAGGGTTCGTGTTAAGGTTAGGGTTATTGTTATAGTTAGTATTAAGGTAGAGTTAGAGTTTGGTTTAGGGTTGGGGTTAGGGTTGGGTTAGTGTTAAACTTAGGTTTACGGTTATGGTTAATGTTAATTTTAGGTATAAGGTTAGTTTTAGGGTTAGGGTAAGGGTTACATTTAGTGTTAGCATTAGGTTTTGGGTTACCATTAGTTTTTTTGTGTTATGGTTAGGGTTAGACTTAGGGTTAGGTTTTGTGTTAGGTTTAAGGTTAGTTTAGGTTTACATTTATGATTAAATTTATGGTTAGAGTTAAGGTTACGATTAGTTTTAGTTTTAAATTTGGGTTACGGTTAGTGTCTGTGTTAGGGTTTGTGTTAGTGTTAATATTATGTTTAGGGTTAGGGTTAAGTTTAGGGTTTGTTTTGGTGGTATGATTAGTGTTAGTGCTTGTGTCAGGGTTCTGTTTAGGGTTAGAGTTGGGTTTATGGTTATGATTAGTTTTAGGGTTGGGTTTAGGGTTAAGGTAATTGTTAGGGTTAGCATTACGGTTAAATTTAGGGTTAGTTTTAGGATTACTGGTAGCGTTAGGTTTAGTGTTAAGGTTTAAGTTTTGGTTAGGTTTAGGGTTAGTGTTAGGGTTAGGATTAGAGTTATTATTAGTTTTATGAGTAGGGTTAGTGTTTGTGTTAGGTTTAGCATTAGAGGAAGAATTAGGGTTTGTGTTAGTTTTAATGTTAGTATTAGCGTTAGGGTTGCAATTAGGATTTAGTTAGGCTTAGTGTTAAGGTTATTGTTAAGTTTTGTGTTAGGGTTAAGATTAGGTTTAGTGTTAGGTTAGGTTTATGGGTAGGATTAGTTTTATGTTTAGGATTAGTGTAAGTGTTTGTGTTCGTTTTCAGGTTAGTATTAGGTTGAGGGTTAGTGTTAGGGTTAGTGTTTGTGTTAGGGTTAGTGTTAGGATTATTGTTATGTTTAGGGTTATGGTTAAGAATAGAGCTAGTGTTAGGGTTAGCATTAGGTTTAGGTTATGGCTTAATGTTAAGGTTAGCATTAAGGTTAGTGTTCTGGTTAGTTTTAAGGTTAGCCTTATGCTTAGGGTTATTTTTAGTGTTTGGTTTCTGAGTAGGGTTAGGTTTGGTGTTAGCGTTAGTGTTATTTTTCGTGTTAGTGTTAGGTTTAATGTTCAGGTTAGGGTAAGGTTAATGGTTTTGGTAAGGTTTAGGGTTAGGTTTAGTGTTAGCTTTAGGGTTAGGTTTAGGCTTAGGTTTAGGTTAAATGTTAGGGATAGGGTTATGATAATGTTTAGGGTTAGTTTAAGAGTTAGGTTCAGGTTTAGGGTTAGGGTTTGTCTTAGAAGTAGTTTTTGGTTTAGGGTTAGGGAAACAGATAAGATTAGGGTTAGATTAGGGTTAAAGTTAGGGTAAATGTTAGAGTTAATGTTAGGGTTTCTGTTAGTTTTAGGTTTAAGTTTAGGGTTAGGTTTAGCGTTTATGTTAGAGTTACTGTTAGTGTTAGGGTTAGGGTGAGTGTTAGGTTTAGAGTTACATTTACATTTAGGGTAAGTGATAGGTTTAGGTTTGGAGTTAGGGTTAGTGTTAGCATTGGGGTTAGCCTTATGGTAACTGTAAAGGTTAGGCTCAGGGTTAGGTTTAGATTGTGGTAAGGTTAGGGTTAGGTTATGTTTAGATTATGGTTTGGGTTAGGGTTTGTCTTAGGTTTAGGGTTAGTTTTATGGTTAGGGTTAGGTTTAGTGTTATGGATAGGGTTAGGGTTTGTGTTAGGGTTAGGGTTGGGTTAAGGTTTGGATTACGGTTAGGATTAGCATTAGGGTTAAATTTAGGTTTAGGTTTAGTGTTAGGGTTAAGTTTATGGTTAGGGTTTGTGTTAGATTTTGGGTTAGGGTTAGGGTTAGTGTTAGTGTTAGCATTAGGGTTAGTTTTTGTGTTAATGTTAGAGTTAGCCTTAGTGTTTGGGTTAGGGTTAGGGTTAAATTTGTGTTATGGTTAGGAATAGGGTTAGGGTCAGTGTTAGATTTAGGGTTATGTTTAGGGTTTGCTTTAGGGATAGGTTTAGGTTAGGGATAGGTTTAGGGTTAGGTTTAGCATTAGGGTTACGGCAATTGTTAGGTTAGGTTTACGGGTAGGATAGGGTTAGGATTAGGATTAGTGTTAGTGTCAGGTTTGCATTATGGTTTGTGTTAGGGTTAGTGTTAGGGTTATTTTTAGGTTTGGATTAGGGTTAGTTTTAGAGTTAGGGTTAGGGTTTGTGTTAAGGTTAGTGTTAGTTTTACGATTAGGTTTAAGATTAGTTTTAGGGTTAGGGATAGGGTTTGTGTTAGGGTTATTGTTAGGGTTAAGGTTAGGTTTCGTGTTAGGGTTAGAGTTAGGTTTAGGATTTTCGTTAAAAATATAGTTAGGGTTAGGGATAGGTTTAGGGTTAATGTTAGGGTTAGTGTTAGGTTTAGGGGCAGGTTTAGGGATAGGGTTAGTGTTTGTATTAGTGTTAGTGTTAAGATTAGGTTTATTGTTAGTGGTAGGGTTAGCATTTAGTTTAGATTTAGGGTTACTTTTAGAGTTGGTGTTAGAATTAGAATTAGTGTGAGGGATAGAGTTATGGTTACGTTTAGGTTTAGTATTAAGTTTAGGGCTCGACTTATCATTAGGATTAAGGTTATAGTTAGGGTAATGATATTTTTAGTGTTAAGTTCAGTTTAGGTTTAGGGTAATGAATAGGTTTGTTTTAGGGTTAGTGGTAGGGTCAGGCTGATGATTAGCATTAGGGTTAGGGTTAAGGTAATGGATAGGGTTACAACTAGGGTTAGGGCTAGAGTTATGGTTAGAGTAAGGCTAGGTTTAGGGTTAGGTTTAGGTTTAGTGCAAGGATTAAATTTAGGGTTAGGTTTAGTGTAAGTGTTAGGGTTATATTTAGGGTTAAAGTTAGGGTTAAAGCTAGGGTTGAGTCTTGGATTAGGTCTAGGTTTTTGGGTTATGTTAGCACTCTTTTTAGGGATACAGCTAATGTAAGAACTAAGGTTAGGATTAGGTCTAGTTTTAGGGTTATATTTAGGACTAAATCTAGATTTAGGATTATGTTTAGGTTTAGGATGTGTTAGGATCAGTGACAAAATCACGATTCATTTCATTGTTAGGGATATGACTCAAATTAGGAATAGGCTTAGGGCTAGATGTAGGATTAGGATTTGATTTAGGTTAAGGGTTAGTTTTAGTCCTATGGCTCGCTTTTGTTTTAGGACTAAAGATAAAATTAAGTGTACTTTTATGATTAGCATTACTGTTATTTTTAATGCTAGGGTGAGTTTAGGCTTAGGAGTAGATTTGGAGTTATGGTTAATTCTAGCATTAGGGCTATGGCTAGTGTTAGAGCTAATATTAGGGCTAGTGTTTGGTTTATGAAAAAGGATGGTTTTAGACTTAAAAATTGAGCTATGGCAAAAGTTAGAGTTAGTCTTAGGGCAAGAGTTTGGGTTAGGGTTAAAGCTAAATTAGGGCTATAGATAGTTCTAGGCTTAGTGTTAGGCTTAGGCCTAGGATTAGGGCTATTTTTATGGTTAGGTTTAGGGTTAGGTTTAGGGGAAGGGCTGCCTGTTTGATTTCAACCTCCATTTCCATTTACCCATAGGTGTCAAAATGAAGTGAGACCTTAAAATACAAATTGTTCATGATCGTGAACCATTGAATTGAGAAGAACATACCTTGGGAGCATACTAAGGCTAGATAAAAGATGACTCCTGCCCAGTATCATAGAAATTTGAACAAAACTACCTATCATCCTATCATTACCTTAAACCCTAGGCCTAGCCATAACCCAAAACCTAACATTAATCATAACCTGAGAGATAACCATTGATCCTGGAATTCTCACCCTTGGGGAGCCTAGTGGGGCAAGCTAAGTGATAAATCCTATGCAATATCAAATGAATCTGACAAAATCATTATGGGAGGTATTTCAGTACATGTATATTTTCCTGTATTCTCCTAAAGGGCTCTCAGATTAAGTTGTTTTTGCATGCTTAAGCATAGGCCTACTTTTACAAAAAAATACAAGAGTCCCACAGAAAACTGATGGAGTGTGTGAAGTTTCAAGCATATAGCACAAACCCTGTTTGATATTCAACTCCATTAACTTTCCCGTATAGGTCAAAATGAAGTGAAATTTTAAAATACAAAATGTTGCTGTAGCAAACCAGTTACAGGAGAAGGCCTAAATCTGGGGAACAGAGTAAACTTAGCTAAAAGATAAATCCTTCCAAGTATCAGAGAATTTTGAATAAAACTAACTCTAAAACTAACACTATCTCTAACCCTAGCTCTTTCCATAACCCTAACATTTTTATGAAACCTTTGACCGTAGAATTTCAAAACTTGGGAAGCCTAGTGGGACAAGCTAAGGGATGAATGTTGCACAGTATCAAATAAATCTGTCCAAAAAGTTGATGGAGTATATCAGTACATGCACATTTCTCTGTTATCTCCTAAATGACTCTTGGATAAAGTTGTTTTTAAATGCTTCAGCTTAGGCCTACTTTCACAAGAACAAACGTGAGATTGCTCACATAGAATTGATTGAGTGTGAAGTTTCAAACAGCTAGCACCAATGCTGTTTGATTTCCAGCTCCATTTTCTTTTACCTGTATGGGACAAAATTAACTGAAACTTTAAAATTAAAACTGTTCTTTACAGTGAACCAGTGAACCAGGAGGCCCAAACATGTGGAGTATAGTAAGGTTAGTAGAAAAATGAATCCTGCCCAGTATCAAAAAAATTTGAACAACACTCACTGTAATCCTAATACTAGCTCTAAGACTAGCCCTAACACTATCCTTAACACAAATCCTAACCTGTTTTAAAAACTGTGGATCATAGAATTCCCAAACGTGGGGAGTCTAGGGGGCTAAGCTATCAGATGAATCCTATGCAGTATCAAAAATTATGACCAAATAATTTAGGTGGTATTTCAGTTCATGCATATTTCTCTGTTTTCTGCTAAAGGGCTCTTGGACAAAGTTGTTTTTGCCACGTTAATCTTAGGGCTACTTTCATAAGAAACAAACCATAGAGTTCCCCAAAAGTACTGATTCAGTGTTTAAAGTTTCAAGCAGCTAGTACCAACCTCGTTTGATTTCAAACTCCATTTTTATTTACATATATAAGTCAATATGAAGTGAAACCTTAAAATACCGAGTGTCCCTGCTAGTGAACCATTGAAATGAGAAGGCCCAAACCTTAGGAGAAAATTAAGGCTAGGTATAAGATGACCCCTTCCAAGTATCAAAGAAATTGGTACACAACTTACTCTCACCCTAACACTACATCTAACACTAGCCCTAACCACAAACTGAACACTTACCCGAACCTTATTAGAGAAGCATTGATCCTAGAAGTCCCACACTTTTAGAACTTTGTGGGGAAAGCTAAATAATGAATCCTACTCAGTATCAAATAAATCTGACAAAATAATTATGGGAAGAATTTCAGTACATGCATATTCCCTGCTTTCTCCTAAAGGGCTCTCAGATAAAGTTGTTTTTGCATGCTTCAGCTTAGACCCACACTCAAAAGAAACATACCAGTGTGTCCCCACAAAAAACTGAGGGTGTGTTTGCTTTTTCAAGCAGCTAGCATAAACTCTGTTTGATTTCATAGTCCATTTACATTTACTCATATAGGTCAAATGAAATAAAATAAAATAAAATATTATCTGTTCTGGACAACAAAACGTTGAACAAAAATGTCTAAACCTGGGAAACAGAGTAAAGTTAGTTAAAGATGAATCCTGGATTGCATCAAAGATAGTTGAATAAAGTAATTTTAACTCTAACACTACCTCTAAACTGAGCCCTGATTCTAATCCTAAACATTAACATAGCCCTATCCCTAAACTTAACTTTAACCCTAATTTTAACTGTAACCATTGCCCAAACCCTAGCTCTAACTCTATCCATTACCATAACTGTAAACCTAACCCTAGTGCTAAATGCAGCCCTAACCCTAACATTTACCCTAGACCTGCTCTAACCCTAACCCTCGCCCTATCCCTAATCTACCTCTAACAATAACACTTACCCTAAACCTAACTTTAACCCTTGGCCAAACCATAACCCTAACACTAGCCCTAATCCTAACCATAAACATAGCCATGACCTAGCTGTAATCCTATCTTTTACCCTATACTGAAGCCTAACACAAATGCTAACAATAGGACTAAACCTAACTGTATAGCTATCCCTAAGGCTATTCAAACCCTAAACCTAACCTGAACCTTAAACCTAACCATATCCATTATTCTAAACCTAATGCTAATTTGAGCCTTAAACCTAAACTTAACCAAAACCAATCCCTAATCTTGATCCTTACTGTAATAATACATCTAGCTTTAAACCTGACCTTTACCATAAACCTAACCCTTACAGTAGACTTATTCATAACCAAACCCTACAACTACCCTTAAATGTAATGCTAGACCTGACATTAGCCCTAGCCTTAATCCTAACCCTAGCCCTAACACAAACCCTCATCTGAGCCTTAAATCTAGCCTTAATCCTAAACCTCACCCTCACCCTAACCCAAAACCTAATCCTAACCATAACCCTAGCTCTAACGTTAAATCTAATTGTATCCATTACCCTAAATATAACCCTTATCCTAATGCTAACCCTAGGACTAACCCCAAACCTATCACTATCTCCAAAACTATCAATTACCCTAAACCTAACCCTATCTTTATTTAAAACAAACCAAGCCATAACTCTAATATGAGCCAGAATCCTAAACTCAACCTAAATGAAGCCCTAACATTGACCCTGGCTCTCATAATTCCCCTAGCTTTAAACCTGACTCTTATCCTATACCTAACCCTTAAAACAGACCTAGTCATAAACCTTTCCCTAAAACTATCCTTAACTGAAACCTTAGACTTGACATTAGCCCTACCCATAATTCTAGCCCTTACCCTAACACAAACCCTAGCCATGATCCTAGCCCTAAAGCCTTAATCACAATCCTAACCCAAACTCTAGGCCTAACCCTGACACTAATCCTGACTCTAATCGTAGCCCTAATTTATTCATATCCCTAATACTAGTCCTAAGACTAACTCTAACCCTCACATTAGACCTTTCACTTGTTCTAACCTTATCCCTTACTATAACCCTAACCCTAGCCCTAACCCTTGCCCTATCCTTTACACTAATACTAACCTTAGAAAAAAACATACTCTAAATTAAGCCCTAACCCGAAGACTAAGCCAAACCCAAACACTAGCCCAAACCATAACACTAATCCTAAAACTAGCCCTAACCCTAGCCCTAGCTCCAGAACAAAACCTAGCTATAGTTATAACCCTAAACCTTTAACTAAAACAAACCCTAACCTTAAACCTAGCCTTAACCTTAGCCCTAATATGAGTTGCAAGCTGAAACCTTTAACTAACCCTGAACCTGAAACTGACCCTAACACTAGTAGCTCTAAAAATCACCTTAACCCTAAAACTAAACCTAACACCTATTCTAGCTCTAATTCCCTAATCTAGCCCTAAAAATCACCCTAGTACTTACATTATCCCTAACCCTAACCCTATCCCTAACTTAACCCCAAACCTACCACTAATCTTTAACACTAGCCCTATTTGTAACCAGAAACCTAGCCCTAAAGTGATCTCTAACTCTATCGATTACCACAACCCAAACCATAACCCTAATGCTTACCCTAGGCATAAAGCCTAATCTTAATCCAATCTATTACCCTGAACCAAACCTGAATCTAAACCTAACCCTATCATTACCCTAACCCTAACACTAACACTAATTCAAGCTCTAACTTTAAACCTTAGCCTATCCGAAACCCTATCCCTGACCTGGACTCTAATAAAACCCCAAGCTCTAAACTTGAACATAACCCTACACCTAACCCTTACCCTTGATGTAATCCTAACCCTAAAAACTATCATTAACCATAATTCTGGACCTGAAATTAGCTATAGCCCTAATCCTAGTCCTAAACCTAAAACAAACCCTAGCTCTCATTCTAGCCCTACATTGAACTTTAATCATAACCCTAACACTAACCCTAACCCAAACTGTAATCCTCACCCTACTTCTATTCCTAGCTACAATGCCATCTCTTACCCTAACTGAAACCTAACCCTAACCCTAACACTAGGCATAAGTCAAACAATAAACCTAGCCCTAATCCTAGTGCTAATTTAGCCCTGTCTCCAACCCTAACACTAACCCTAGCCCTAAGACTCTAACTCTCGGCCTATACCTATCACTAGTTCTAACCCTACCTTTTACCATAACTCTATCCCTAGCCCTAACCATTGCCTTATTCTTAGTTCCAGCCCTAACCCTAGATCTAACCCTAACTCTAATCCTAAGCTTAACATTTACACTATCCCTAAACATAACCCTAGGACTAAACCAAAACCAAGCAATAACCCTAATCCTAAACATTAAGTGAAACCACACTCTAATACTAAACCTAGTCCAATGTCAACCCATAATTCGAATTCCAACACTAACTTTAAAACTAACACTGACCCTGTCTCATATCCTAACACTCAACCTAGCTCTAAACACCACCGTCACCTTAAACTGAATGCTAAGAATAACCCTACCAATAATTTGAGTACTATCCCTAACCCTAAAACGAACACTGAGCTGACTCTTATCCTAACAAGAACGATAGCTATAAATATCAACCTAAACATAAACCTAACCCTAACACTAAACCTAACCGTAACACTAAAACTAACCTAAATTTAACCCTAGTTCTTACAGTATCCATGACCCTAATCCTATCCCTAACCCTAAAACAAACACTAGCCTTAATCCAAACCCTAAACCTACATTTAATCCTAATTCTAACCCTGACTATAGCCCTATACTTAGCTCCAAAGCAATCTCTTAACCAAAGCAAACCCCTAAACCTAAGGATAACCCTAGACCTATCCCTAATCCTTAGGCTAACCAAAACCCTAACTCTATTAATAGCCCTAATGCTAGTTCTCATTCTAGCTCTAACCATATCCCAAATTCTGACCCTAACCCTGACCCTTATACTGACCCTACAACTAGGTCTAACTCTAACCCTAACTCTAACCCAAAACCTATGGTTATGCTATCCCTAGACCTAAGCCTAAAGCTAACTCCCAGCAAAGACCTAACCATAGCTCAGAATGTAACCTTTACTCTAAACATAACAATAAAACTAACCCTAGTTCTAACCCTCACCCTAACCCTAACTCAAGACCTAATCCTAACCTTAACCCTAGCCATAACCTTAACTCTAACTGTATCCATTACCCTAAACATTACCTTATGCTAATGTGAACCTAGGCCTAACCCTAACCCTATCACTATCCCCCAAACTGTCAATAATCCTAAACTTAACCTGAACCCTAAACCTAACCTTTCATTACCCTAATGCTAACCCTAATTTAATTCAGGCCTAACCCTAATCTCAAACCTAAACCAAAGCCCAACACTGACCCTGACATTAATAATCCTCCTAGTTTTAAACCTGCCTATTACCCCATACCTAACCCTTACACTAGACTTAGCCATAAACCTAACCATAAAACTGTCCCTAACCCTAACACTAGACCCGACTTTAGCCCTAGCCATAAACCTAGCCCTAACCCTAGCACAAACCCTAATCCTTAACCTAGTCCTAAACACAGCCATAATTATAACTCCAACCCTAACCCTAGGCCTAACCCTAACTCTAACCATAGCCCTAATTGTAGCCCTAATTTAGCCGTTTCACTAACCCTAACCCTAGCCCAAAGATTAACTCTAATTCTCACCCTAGCCCTAACTCTAGTTCTAACCCTATACTTTACTGGAAGCTAATCCTAGCCTGAACCATATGTCTAACCCTAGCCCTATTCATATCCCTTGCCATAACCGTAGATCTAACCCTAACTCTAAATCTAACAGTAACAACAAGCCTAAGCCAAAACCTAACCCTAGCCCTAAACCTAAAGCTAATCCTAAAACTAGCCCTAACCCTGGAACTAGATCTAAAACTAAACCAAGCCATAGACCTAACTTTAATCTTTAATATAAAACAAACCCTAATCTCACACCTAGCCCTAACCCTAGCAATAATTTGAGTCTTAATTTGAACCCTAAAACTAACCCTCACCCTGAATCTGACCTTAACCCAAACCCTAGGTCTAAACATCAACCTAACCTGAAAGCTAGACTTAACACTAGACCTAATCCTAACCCCTAACACTAAAATTAGCCCTAATCATAACCGTAGTACTTACCTTAGCCATAACCTTAACTTTAGCCCTAACTTAACCCCAATCCTAGCCCTATTCCAAGCTCTAATCCTAGCTTTAACCCTAAAACTAAAACTAACCCTATCACTAATTGTAACCATAACCCTAGCTATAACCCCAGCTCTAACCCTATCCTTTACCCTAACCATAACCCTAACCCTAATGCTAACCCTAGGCCTAAACCTAACCCTATCTGTAATCTTCAAGCTATCCATTACCCTAAATCTTACTTAAAACCTAAACCTAACCCTATCATTATGCTGATCCTAACCTTAATGGTAATTTGAGTCCTAAATTTAAACCTTAATCTATCCAAAACACTAATCATGACCATGATCTTAATAATACCCTTAGCTGTAATCCTGACCCTAACTCTAAACCTAATGCTTACACAAGGCATAACCATAAACCTAACTTTAAACTATCTTTAACCATAAATATTTACCTGAAATTAGCCCTAACCATAATCCTAGCCCTGAACCTAGCCTTAATCCTAACCCGAAACAAAACCCGAGACCCAACCCTAATTCTAACCCTCACCCTAGCCCTAAACCTACCTATAACTGCATCCCTTACCATAAACCTAAACATAATCTTAAACCTAGCCCTAACTCCCACCGTAATACTGGCCCTAATACTAACACTAAGCTTAGCACTAATCCTAGCTCTAATTTAATCTTATCCTAAACCTAACCCTAGGTCTGAGTCTATAACTCTAGCCCTAGTCTTAGCCCTAGCCCTAGCTCTATCCTTAGCCCTATCCTAACTCTAGATATAAACCTAACTCTAAATCTAAACTTAACTCTAAATTTAACTGTAATTCTAAACCAAACTAAACCCTACCACTACCCCTAACCATAATGCTAATCCTAAAACTTGCCCTAGCCCTGGCCCTAGCCATAAAACAAAACAAAGGCATATCCCTAACCCAAACCCTTAAACTAAACCAAACCCAAACCTTACACCTAGTCCTAACCATAACTCTAAAAATTACTCTGACCCTGAGGCTGACCCTAACACTTATCTTAGCTCTAATCATCACCCTAACTTAAATCAATGCTAACACTAGTCCTAGCCTTAACCATAACCCTAAAACTAGCCCTAATTGTAACCCTAGATGGTACATCAGTCGTTGCCATAGCCCTAGTCCTAACCCTATCACAAATCCTAAACCCTAATTCAAGTCCTAACCCTAGCTGAATCCCTAATCTTAACTCTAACACTAGCCCTAACCTTAACTGAAACATGAAACCTAAGCCTAGTTCTAATCTTATTCCTTACCCTAAGCCAAACCCTAAACCAAATGCTAACCCTAGTCCTAACCCTAATCCCTAGACTAACTTAAACACTAACAGTATTACAAGTCCTAACCCTACCCTCATTCTAGTTCTAACCCTTACCCTGACCATCATCTGACCCTAAAAGTAACCTTAGGTCTAAACCTGACCCTAAACCTAAACCAAAACCTAACAGTAGACTTACCGGTAACCATATACTTATACCTAAGCCTAACACTAGACCTAAATCAAAAGCTAATGTTAAATATAGCTATATATATATAGCCCTAGATCTAAACAAAATTCTAGCACAAGCCCTAACACTAATCTTTAACCTAAACCAAACACTTACCCTATCCCTAGACCTAACCCTAGTCCTATTTCTGGCTCTAAACCTAAACCTAACCCTATCCCGAATAATGACCCTGATCCTAACACTTAAACTAGCTTTAAACCAGACACTAACCAAAAATCTATACCTAACACTAGACCTAGCTATAACCCTAATCCTACAACTAGCCTTAAACATAACCCTAGCTTTTACATTACCCATAGTCCTAATCCTAGCCCTAATCCTAACACAAAACCTAGAGCTAATCCTAGGTCTAAACTTAGCTCTAAGAATAAACTTAAGCCTAGCCCTAACCCTAAGCCTAACTCTAACCCTAAACCTCTCTTTAGACCTAACCCTAGCTCAAAGCCTAACCCTTACACTAAACATAAACCTAGACCTATCCTACATTCTAATCCTAAACCTAGCCCTAATCCTAAACTTTACCCTAGCCCAAACTTTAGCTTTAACCATATCTGTTACCCTAACCCTAATTAAAACTCTATCCCTAATACTAAACCTAACTCTAACCATAATCTTGAACTCAGAAGTGAACCTAATCCTAAATCTCGCACTAGCCCTAACCATAGCTCAAACACTAAACCTTATCCTAACCTAATCATAATCTTAACCCTAAACTAACACTTACCCTAACCCTTACACTTACCCTAAACCAAACCCTAGCCCTATCCCCTAAACCTAACCCTAATCCTAGACTTAATCCAAACCATCCTAACCCTAGCTCTAAAATTATCCATTACATGAAACATAATCCTAAACCTAATGCTAACCCTTAATCAATTGCTGAAACCTAATCCATCCATTACCTTAAACCTTATCTAAAACCTAAATTAAACCCTTTCATTACCATAACTCTAATCCTAACCTAACGCTAATTTGAGCACTAACCCCTTAACCTTAATGTAAACAAAATGCTAATCCTGACTCTGACCCAGACACAAATAATAATTCTCCTTCTAAAGCTGACCTTTAACATAAACTTAACCCTTACACTAGACCTAGCCATAACCTAGCTCTAAATCTATCCTTAACCATAGCCTTAGACATGATATTACCCCTAGCCCAAGTCATAGCCCTAACCCTATCAGAAAACCTACCCCTCATCCAAGTCCTAATCCTAGCCTTAATACTAAACTGAATAATAACCCTAGGCCTAATCCTAATTTTAACCGTCACCCTAGCACTAAAAATAGCTATAAACCCACCCATTTATCTAAACTTATTCCTAATGCCAGTGCTAACCCTAACCCTAGCCCAACCCCTAGGTTTAACACTAACACTAACCCTATTCCTAATCCTAGGCCTAAATTAGCCCTAATCCTCACCCTAAGCCTACTCCTTAGAATAACTCTAATTATCAGTCTAGACTTCTCTCTACTTATAATCATATTCCTTAGCATAACCCTAAACCTAGCCCTAACTCTAGCATGAGCACTAACTTTAGATCAACCCTAACTTTAAATCTAACCCTATCACTAAGCCTAAACTTCACTCTAACACTAGCCCTAACCCTGATGCTAATCCAAAATCTAGCCTTAACCCTAGCCCTAGCCCTAAAACAAAACTGAGCAATAACCATAACCCTTAACTTAAACCAAAACCTAACCCTACACATAGCACTAATATTAGCCCTAATACGATTCCTAAACATAACACTAAAATTAACCCTGACCTTGACACTGACTCTAAATATAACCCTTGCTCTAAACATTACCCTAACCCTGACACTAAAACTGGCCTCAATTGTAACACTAGTTCATACATTAGCCATAGCGTAACCCTAGCCCTATCCAAACCCAAAACATAGCCCTTATTTGAGACTTAACCCTAGTTTTAAACCTAACCCTAACCCAAAACCTACCCCTAAACCTTATCCTAACTCTAGCCTTAATCCTAACCATAACCCTAGACTTATCACTAGCTCTAAACTTATCCATTAACCTAAACATAACCATAACCCTAATGGTAACCCTAGGCCTAACCCTAATCATATTGCTAACCGTAACCTTATTCATTAACCTAAACCTATCCTGAACCCTTAACCTAACACTATCATTACCCTAAATCTGAACTTAATGCTAATTTTATCCCTAATCCTAAACTTAACCTAAGCCAAACCCTAACTCTGACACCTCCCGTAATAATATACCTAGCTCTAACCTTGACCCTACCTCTAAACCTAAAACTTATACCAAACATAGCCATAAACCTAACCCTAAAACTATTCCTACTGTAACCACAGACCGGACATTTGCCCTAGCTGTGATCATAGCTGTAAACTTTACACAAACCATAGCCCTAACCCTAACCTTAACCCAAGCCCTAATCCTATTTATATCCCTAGCCTTAAACTTAGCTCTAATAAGATCAATTACCCTAAACATAGACCTAATTCCAATGCTAACCCTAGGCCTAAAACTAACCCTATGCTTAACCGTAACCCTATCCATTATGCTAAACCTTACCTGAAGCCTAAACCAAAACCTATCATTACCCTAACCCAAACCCTAATGATAATTGGAGCCGTAACATTAAACCTTAACCTAACCAAATCCTAAATATGACCCTGACACTAATAATACCCCTAGATCTAAATTTTACTCTTACCCTAAAACTAATCCTTACACTAAACATAATCATAAACCTAACCCTAAAACTATCCCTAACTGTAACCCTAGAACTAACATTTTCCCTAACACTAATCCTAGACAAACCAAAACACAATCCCTAGCCCTCATCCTAGCCTTTAACCTAGCCGTAATCATAACTCTAATGAAACCCTAGCCATAACCCTAATTCTAACCTTCGTCCTAGCCCTAAACCTAGCTCTAATCCCATTATTTACACTAAACCTAACCCTAAGCCCAAAACTAACCTTAGGCCTAAACATAAACATAAACCTAGCCCTATCCCTAGCCCTAATTAAGCCCTGTACCTAAACGAACACTAATCCTAGCTCTAAAACTAACTCTCACTCTCGCCCTAGCCCTATCCCTAGTTCTAACCCTACTTTTATCATAACCCTAATCCTAGCAATAAATTTAGAACTTACACTAGCCATATCCTTAGCTCTATACCTTACCCTAGATCTAATCCTAACTCTAAATCTAACTTTAAACCTAAGACTAGTGTTAGGGTTAGTTTTAGGAATAGGTTTATTTCTAATGCTAGTCTTAGTTTAGAGTTAGATTTATAGTTAGGATTACTAGACTAGTCCTAAACCTAATGGTAATCTTAAAACTAGCCCAAACCATACCCCTAGCCATAAAACGAAAATGAGCCATGGCCCTAACTTTAAGGCTTAACCTAAACGAAAACGTATCTCTACACCTAGCCCTAAACATAGTCCTAATTCGAGTCCAAACCCTAACCCAAAAAAGTACCCCTGACCTTAATTTTGAACCTAATACTAACCCTAGCTCTAAACATTACCCTAATGTTAAACTGAACAATAACACTAGACCTAGTCCTTACCGCAATTTACAATTAGCCCAAATCGTAACTCTACTGCAACATTGGCTGTAACTCTAAACCTAGCCCTAACTCTAATCAAAATTTAGACATAATCTGAAACCTAACTCTAGCTTTAACACTAAACCTAATCATAACAATAGCCCTAACCCTACCCTAAATGTAGCCCTAACCCTAGGTCTAACCCTAGTCCTAACCCTAATCCTATTACTAGTCCTAACCCTAACCCTCATTCTAGCTCTAACCATAACTCAAACCTGACACTTATTCTGACTCTAATCGTAACTGTAGGTCTAAACTTGACCATAACCCAATACTGAATCCTTACACTAGCACTATAAATAAACCTATTCCTAACCTAACCCTAACTCTAGCCCTAGACATAAACCTAGTCCAAAATCTAGCCATATCTCTACCACTGGACATAAACAAGAACCTAGCCCTACCCCTAATAATAAACCTTAACCTAAACTAAACATGAACCCTAAACCTAGACCTAACCCTAGTGATAATTCTGAAGTTTACCCTAAAGCTAACTCTAACCTGAACACTGATCCTGACCCTAAAACTAACTCTAGCTCTAAACATCATGCTAACACTAACCCTAACCCTAACACTTGACGTAGCCTTAACACTAACCCAAAACATGGCTCTAATAATACCCTAGATATTACATTAGCTGTAGCCCTAACACTAACCCTTACCTAACCCGAAACCTAGCCCTAATCAAAATGCTAACCCTAGCTTTAACCCTAACACTAACCCTAGCCATAAGCCAGTCCCCAATCCTTCCCTAACACTAACTCTTATCCTATTTGATACCTTAAGCCAAACCATAAACCTAATGCTAACCCTAGTCCTAACACTAATACATAGCCTAACCCAAATCCTAACCCTATTACTAGTCCAAATCCTAGCCCTCATTCTAGCTCTAACCATAACCCAAACCCTAATCCTAACCCTGAAACTTATATTGACCCTAACACTAACTGTAGGACTAAACCTGACCCTAACCCGAACCCTAACCCTAACATTAGCCATACTGGCAATTCTATACCTAAACTTAAACTTTACACTAGTTGTAAACTAGAATCTAATCCTAAATATAGCCTTAACTTGCCTTCGCCCTAAAAATTACCCTTATCATAACCCAAAAACTAACCTTACTTTTACACCTAAGCCTAGTCTTAATTCTGGCACTAACCCCAACAATCACTCTAACATGAACACTGACCCTGACCCTAACATAAACCTAGCTCCAAAGCTCACCATAAATCAAAACTAATCCTAACACTACACCTAGCCATAACCCTAACCCTAATAATAGCCCTATTTATAACTCTAGCTATTAACTACCCATAGCCCTAACACTAGGCATAAAATAACACAAAACCTAGCCCTAATCCTAGGCCTAAACCTAGCCCTAAGTGTAACCCTAACTTAACCGTAGCCTTATCTCTAACCCTACTTTTCCCCTTATACCTAACCGTATCTCAAAGCCTAAACTTTACCCTAAACATAAGCCTAGACCTATCCCAAACCCTAACCTAACCCTAGCCCTAGTCCTACCCTTAACCATAACCCTAACCCTAGCTCTAATTCTATCCATTACCCTAAACATAATCCTAACCCTAATTCTTACCCAAGGCTTAACCCTAACACTATCACAAACTCTAAACCTATCCATTACTGTAAAACTATCCTGTATTCTAATCCTAAGCCTATTCTTTCCCTAAACCTAAATCTAACCTTAACACTAATTAAAGCCCTAAACCTAAACTGAACCATATGCCATACCATGACCTTAGTAATACATCTAGGTCTAAACTTGACCCTTACCCTAAATCTAACCCTTACACTAGACCTAACCATAAACATAACCCTAAGTCTATCCCTAACCATAACCCTAGACTTAACTCTAGACACTAACCTTAACAAAAACCCTAGCTCTAAACATTATCCTAACTGAAAAATTAACCCTAATACTAGAAAAACCTAAATCTACTCATAAATATAACCTTAGCTCTAACATTACCCATACACCTAACACTAGCCCTAAACTTCACACACAACCTAGCCCTAATCCTAGCCCTAAACCTAGATGTAAGTGTAACCCTAACCCTATCTCTAGCACTAACCTTAACCCTAACACTAGCCTCAGCCCTAACCGAATCAAACTCTAATTCTTATCCTGCACATAACAATAGCCCTAACCCTCAACCTAATCCTAAACGTAGCCCTAATCCTAACTGTAACCATAGCACAAGTCCTAGCACAAACTCTATCCATTACCTTAAACATAACCCTAATCCTAATGCTAATGCAAGCTATAACCCTAAGCCTAAACCTAACTGTAGCCCTGACTCTAACTTAAACCCTAACCCTAGTCCTAACCCTAGCTCAAACACTAACACTTCTGCTAAACCTAACAGTAACACTAACCCTAGGCCTATCTCTAAACCTAGCCAAAATCCTAACGTTAACACAAGCCCTAAAAATAGCACTAACCCTATCATTTACTATAAACATAAACCTAACCCAAATGCTAACCCTAGGCCTAACCCTAATCCTATCACTAACACTAACCCTATCTATTACTCTAAACCTAACCTGAACCCTAAACCTAACAGTATCCATTACTTTAACTCTAACCCTAATGCTATTTTGAGCCCTAACCCTAAACGTTATCCTAAATCAAAACCTGAACCGGACTCTGACCATAATAGTACACCTAGTTCTAAACCTGACATTTACTCTAAACCAAACTTTCCACTAGGCCTAGCCATAAACCTAAAGTTAACACTATCCCTAACCATAAGCTTAGATCAGACATTAGCCCTAGCTCTAATCTTATCTCTAAAAATAACACAAATCTTTGCCTTCATCCTACCCCTAATCCTAGCCTTAATCCTAACCCAAACACTCACCCTATTTTTATACCTAATTTTGCCCCTCGCCCTAGCCCTGAATCTAGCCATAATCTCATCCCTTCCCCTAAAACTAACCATAACCCTAACACTAACCCTAATTCTAGCCCTACCATGGGCCTAACCCTAACACTAAACCTACCACTAATATATCCCTAATTGAACCCTAACCCTAAGCAAATCCCTAACTCTAGCCCTAAGAATAACTCTCAACTTAGCCCTATTTCTATTTCTAAACCTGTCCATTACCGTAACCCTAACACTAGCCCTAACCTTATCCCCAATTATAGATCTAACCAGAACTCTAAATTATGGTTATAAACTCTAAATCTAACCATAACCTTAAGCATAAACCTCACCATATAACTACCTGAACACTAACAGTAATCATAAAACTAACACTAGCACTAGCCCTAGTCCTAAAATGCTGAGCCATTACCCTAACCCTAAGCATAACCTAAACCAAACCCTGACCCTACAACTAGCCATAACCCTATGTCAAATTCGAGTCCTAGGACTAAAACTAACCCTTACCCTGACTCATATCCAAACACTAACCCTAGCTCTATATATCACCCTAACCATGAAGCAAATGCTAACACCATTCCTAGCCCAAACCCTAACCATAAAACTAAACCTAATAATAACCCTAGTTCTTACATTAGCTATAGTCTTAACCCTAACCCTAACCCCAAACAAAAATAGGCCTAATCTGAGCCCTAAAACTAGGTTTAACCCTTTCACTAACTCTAACCCTAGCCCTAAACCTAACCCTAACACTAGCTCTAAGCCTAGATCAAACCCTATCCCTTATCCAAGCCAAACACTAGCCATAATGCTAACCCTAGTCCTAATCGTGATCCTTAGTCTAAATAAAACACTAACCCTATTACTAGTCCAAAACCTAGCCCACATTTTAGCTCTAAACCTAACCAAAAACCTAACCCTAACCTTCACCCTTATTCTGACCATAACATTAATTATAGGTCTAAACCTGACCTTAATGTTAAACTGAACCCTGAAACTAGCCCTACCGGTAAACTTTTCCCTAAACCTAACCCTAAGACTACCACTAGACCTAAACCTAATACTAAATCTAGCAATAACTCTAGCCCTAGATCTAAACAAAAACTTAGTCATAACCCTAACAATAACCCTTAATCTAAACCAAACAATAACACTACCCCCACAACTAACCCTACTCCTGATTCTGGCTTTCACCCTAACTCTAATCTGAACACTGACCCTGACACTAACACTAAACCTAGCTCTAAAACTGACTCTAAAATAAAATCTAAACCTAACACTGGACCTAGCCATAACCCTAACCCTAAAACTAGCCCTAACCCTAAACCCAACCCTCAGCTTAGACCTAACCTTTGGCCTAAACATAACCCTAGCCTTATTAGTAATTATAACCCTAACCCTAACCCTAATCCTAACCCTATACATTACCCTTATGATAACCCTAACCCTATCACAAAACCTAAATCTCTCTATTACCTAAACCTACCCTTAACCCTAAACCTAACCCTATTCATTACTATAATCCTAAGTCTAACCATAATGCTCATTTGAGCCCTATCCATAAATTTTAACCTAATTAAAACCATAACCCTGATCCTGAACCTAAAAATAACCCTAGCTCTAAAACTGACCCTTACCTAAACTTAACACTTACCCTAGACTAAGATATAGGCCTAATCCTAAATCTACTCCTAACTGTAACACTAGATCTGACATTACCCCTAGCCCTAATTCTAGACCTAACCCTACAAAAAAACCTAGTACTAATTCTACCCTAAACCTAGGCTTAATCATAACCATAACCCTAACCCTAGCCCTAATCCTAATTCTAACCCTCACTCTAACTCTAAAACTTGCTATTACACATCCCTTACGCTAAAGTTAACCTAAACCTAGCGCTAATGCTAGGCCTAAGCTGAACACTAACCCTAGTTTTAATGCTTGCCCTTATTTAGCCCTATCTCTAAAACTAACCAAAACCCTACCCTTACAACTATCTCTAACTCTCACCCTAGCCTTATGCCTACTTCTATCCCAAAGATTTACCATAAACCTAAACCTAGCACTAAGCTTTGCCCTATCCTTAGACCTAGCCCTAACCCTAGATCTAACCCTAACTCCTGATTTAGGCCTATCTCTAAAACTAACTACAACACTAGCCCTACAACTAACTCTAACTCTCACCCTAAACTTATGCCTACTTCTATCCCAATCATTTACCATAAACCTAAACCTAGCACTAAGTTTTGCCCTATCGTTAGATCTAGCCCTAACCCTAGATCTAACCCTAACTGAAAGTTTGAACCTAACCCTAAGCCTAAGCCTAACAGAAACACTAGTCCTAATCCTAATGCTAATCATATAACCTAGGACAAAACCAAAACTGAGCAATATAGGCTGAAGATGTGCCTAAAGAGGTAGCATATTCGTCTGGCTGGCATTTGCAGGGTGCTGGATTCGGTCCTCAGCAACAATAAAAATATAATTTAAAAAGATGTTTTTTCCACCAAACCTAAAAATGAAAAATATTTAAAATTCTCTCTCTCTCTCTCTCTCTCTCTCTCTCTCTTTCTCTCTCTCTCTCTTAAAAAAAAACTGAGCAATAGTCCTAATCTTAAACCTTAACTTAAGCCAAACCCTAACACTACATCTAGACCTAACCTTAGCCCTAATTCCAGTCCTAACCATAACATTAAACTAACCCTGACCCCGAATTATATCCTAACACTCACCCTAGGTCTAAACACCACTCTAAACTTAAACCTAACCCTAAGAGTAACCTTAGCCTTAATTCGAGTAATAACACTAACCTTAAAACTGACTCTGATGCTGACTCATATCCTAACAGTCACCCTAGCTCTAAAGACCACACAAACCTTAAACTGAACCCTAAAAGTAATCCTAGCACTTATTTGAGTCCTAACTCTAACCCTAACACTGCCTCTGAACCATATCCTAATATTAACCTAGCTATAAATATCACCCTATCATTGAACCTAACCTAACACTGGACCTACTCATACCCCTAACCCTAATTATAACCTAGTTCTTACATTGATTATAACCTAGTTCTTACCCAAAGCAAAACACTAACCCTAATGGTATTCCTAGACCTATCTCTATTCCTTAAGCTAACCAAATCTAACCCTATCAATAGTCATAACCATAACCTCACTCTAGCTCTAAACCTATCCCAAACCCAAATGTTAACCCTGACCATTATTTTCACCCTAACATTAACCTAGGTCTAAACCTGGCCCTAAACCTACACCAAACCATAAAACCAGCCCTAGACCTAAACCAACTCTTAAATCTACCATTAACTTTATCCCTTGACCTAAACAAAAACCTATACCTAGCCTTTAAAGTAACCCTTAACTTAACACAAACACTAACCATACCCCTAGATCTAAACCTACTTCTAATTCTGGCTGTAACCCTAACTCTAACTAAAACCCAAACACTGACCCTACCTTTAAGAGTAAAGCTATATCTAAACCTGACCCTAGCCAAAAATCTAAACCTAACACTAGACCTAGCCAAAATCCTAACCTGCAAACTAGCCCTTATCATAACCCTAGATCTTACATTACCCATAACACTAACCCTAGGCCTAAACCTAACACAAAACCTAGAGATAATTCTAGGCTTAAGCATAACATTAAACCTAACCCTAACTCTAACCCTGAACTAACACTTGATTAGTTTTAACCCTAGCTCAAAGCCTGACCCTTATCCTAAACATAAGCTTACATCTATCCCTAAATATAGCCCTAACACTAGCTATAATCCTAAAGTTTACACTAGCCCTATATCTAGCTCTAAATCTACCCATTACACTAAAATTAACCCTAAACCTATTAATAACCCTAAGCCTAACCCTAATCCTAAACCTAACAAGAAAACTAACACTAGACCTAACCATAAACCTCACATTTGCCATAGTCCTAACTCTAGCTAAAAGCCAAACCCTTACCATAAACCTAAACATAACCATAGCCCTAACCCTAAACCAAAACCTCAATATAACACTAACCATAACTCTATCCCTACATCTAACCATATCCAATACTCTAACCCTACAACTACATCTAATGATGATGCTAGCCCTAATCCAATCCTAACTGGAACTATACTCTAACCTTATCCCTAAACCTAACCCTAAATCTAACCCTCGCCCTAGCCCTAACCCTTGCTCAAAATATAACTCTTATGCTAAACATAACACTAAAACTAACCCTATATTTAACCCTAAACCTAACCCTAACTCAAGACCTATTCCTGACAATAACCCTAGCCCTAACCTTAGCTTTAACCCTATCCATTATCCTAACCATTACCCTTACCCTAATCCTAACCCTAGGCCTAACACAAACTCTATCACTAAACCCAACTCTATCAATTACCATAAACCTAACCTGAACCCTATAAAAAAACTATCATTACCCTAACCCTGACCTAATGCTCATTGAGCCCTAACCCTAAATCCTTACCTCAATCAAACTCTAAACTGATACTGAACCTAATAATTACCCTAGCTCTAAATCTGACCCTTAACCCTAAAGCTAACTCTTAAATTAGACCTAGCCATAAACCTAATCCTGAAATTGTCCTCTCCTCAACCATAACCCCACACTTGATATTAGCTCTAGCCCTAATGCTAACAAAAACCTCAGCTCTTATCCTAGCACTAAACCTAGATTAACCCTAACCCTAACCCTAATCCTAGTTCTAACCCCCAAAATAAGCATAGCCTTAATTTTAGCACTAATTTCACCCTATTTAAACCTAACCATAACCCTAGATCTATGAATCACCATTTCTAACCCTATCCCATGCCATAACCCTAACCCTAGCCCTAAACTTAGTCCTTACACTTGCCCAATACATAGTCTAAATAGTAACCTTAGATCATAATCTATCTCTAAATCTAACCCTGACAAAAGCCTAAGCCTACCCCTAACTCCAGACCTAAACCTAACACTAATCCTAAAACTAGCCCTAGCCCTAAAACAAAACCGAGCCATAAGCTCTATCCCTAATCCATAAACTAAAGCAAACACTTACCATACACATACCCCTAACCCTAGCCCTAATTTGAGTTTTAAGCCAAACCCTAAAAACTAACCCTGATACTGACTCTGACACTAAGACTAATCCTAGCTCTACACATCTCCCTAATCCTAACACTAACCCTAACACTAAACCTAGACCTAATCTTAACCCTAAAATTAGAGTTAATCATAATCATTGTACTTACATTAGCCATTATCCTAACCCTAGAAATAACTTAACACAAATAGTAGCCCTAATCTGAGCCCTAACCTGAGTTTTACCCCTAATCCTAACCCTAACCCTAGCCCTAGCCCTAATCATAACCATAACCCTAGCCCTATTCCAATACATTACTATAACAATAACTCTAACCATAATGCTAACCCTTAAACTAAACTTAATCCTATCTCTAATCCTATCCCTATCCATTTCCCTAAACCTAACATGAACCATAATTCTAAGCCTATCATTACTCAAACCCATACCCTAATGCTAATTTAATCCCTAACTCTAAGCCTTAACTTATTCCAAACCCTAAAATATACCTTCACCTTAATAATACCCCTATCCCTAAACCTGATCTTAACCCTAAACCTAAGACTAATTCTAACTCTCACATTATCCCTATCCCTAGTTCTAAGCTTATCATTACCATGACCCTAGCCCTAGCCCTAGCACTTGCCATATCCTTAGTCCTAGCACTAACCCTAGATCTAACCCTAATTCAAAATCTAACCCTAACCCTAAGCCTAAGCCAAACACTAAAACTAACACTAACCCTAAAACTCATGGTAAAACTAGCCCTAACCCTAACTCTAGAAGTAAAACAAACTGAGAAATAGCTCTAACCATAAACCTTAACTTAAACCAAACCCTAACCCTACACCTAGACCTAACCAAACCCTTATTTGAATCTTAAACCTAACCTTAAATCTAACTCAGAAACTGACTCATATCCTAACACTCACCCTAGCTTTAAACACCCTCCTAACCTTAAATTGAAACCTAAAAGTAAACCTATTCTAATTCAAGTCCTTACTCTAACCCTGACCCTGACTCATAACGTAACACTAACCTTAGCTCTAAATATCATTGTAAACTTAAACGTAACCCTAACACTAGACCTTCCCCTAACCTGAACCCCAAAACTAACCCTAATCGTAACCCTAGTTCTTATGTTAGCCATTACCCTACCATTAGCCCTAACCCTAACCCCAATACTAGACCTAATCCAAGCCATAAACCTAGAATCAAACAGAACCCTAAGTGTAGCCCAAACCCTAGCTCTAAGGCTATCTTTTACCCTATGAATAACCCTAACCAAAATGGTAGCCCTGAACCAATGCCTAATCCTTAGGCTAACCAAAATCTTAACCTTAATAATATTACTGACCCTAGCCCTCATTCTAGCTCGAAACCTATCCCAAATCTGGACACTAACACTGATTATTATCCTGATCCTATCACAAACTCTAGTTCTAAACCTGACACTAGACTAAAACCTAACACTAGCACTGGACCTTAACCTAATCCTGAACCTAGCCTTATCTGTAGCCTTACACCTAAAGATAAACCTACTAGTAGGCCTAACAATAACCCTTATCCTAACATAAACACTAAACCTTTACCTAGACCTAAACCTAATCCTAATTCTGGTTGTTACCCTAACTTGAACTCTAAACACAAAACTGACTCTGCCTTTTAAAGTAAACATAATTCTAAACCTGACCCTAACTAAAAATCTAAACCTAACAATAGATCTTGGCATAACTGTAACCCAAAAACTATCCCTATAATAATCCTAGATCTTACATTACCCTCGGCTTTAACCCTAGGCCTAATCCTAACACAAAACCTAGAGCCAAACCTAGGCCTTAACCGAGCCCTAAGCATAAACCTAACCCTAACCCTAGCCATAACCCAAACCTAACCCTCGCCTTAGCCCTAATCCTAGCTCAAAACCTAACCCTTAGTATAAATATAAACCTAGAACTATCCCTAAATCTAACAGTAAATCTAGTCCTAATCCTAACTTTAACACAAGCACTAATCCTAGCTCTAAACTTACCCATTACCCTAATCCTAAACTTAATTGTAACCCTAGCCTTAACCCTTACATTAATCCTAACCCCTAAACAGAAAACTAACCCTAGACATAACCCTAAGCTAATATTTGCTATAGCCCTAATTAAATAAAACCCTAACCCTTACCATAAACCTAAATATAACCTTACCATAGACCTAACCCTAAACCTAAACTTAATTATAATCATTTTCTAACCCTAACCCTAAAGTTAAACCTACCAAAATCCTGTCCCTAAACATAACCCTGAACCTAACCCTTGCTGTAACCCTAATCATAGCCCAGAACCTAACTCTAACACTAAACATAACACTAACCCTAAACCTAGTTCTAACACATACCCTAACACTAACTCAAGACCAAATCCTAACCATAAGTCTAACTATAACCTTACCTCTAACTGTATCCATTACCCTAATCATAACCCATACACAAATGCTAGTCCTAGGCCTAACCCTCTCTCAAGACCTAATCCTAACCTTAAACCTAGCCCTAATCTTAAATATAACTATATCCATTACCCTAAACATAAGTCTTTTCCAAATGCTAACCCTAGGCCTAACCCTAAAACTATCACTAACTCCAACCCTATCAATTACCCTAAACTTAACCTGAATCCTAAATCTACCCCTATCATTATCCTAACCATAACCCTAGTGCTAATTTGAGTCCTAAAGCTAAAATCAAACTGAAAAGAAACCCAACCATGACCCTGACCTTAATAATTCCTCTAGCTAACCTTACCCTAAACCTAATCCATACATTAGACTTAGCCAAAACCTAACCTTAAAACTATCCATAACCATAACCCTAGATGTGACATTAGCCCTAGATATAATTCTAGCCCTAACCTGAACACAAACTCTAGCCCATATTAGCACTAAACATAGCCTTAATCATAACCCTAACCTTAAACCTAGGCCTAACTTAAAACCAACCCTATCCCTAATCTTAGACCTAACTTAGACCTATACCTAAACCTAACCCTAACCCTAGCCCTAAAACTAAGTCTAACTCTCTCCCTAATCCTAACACTAGTTCTAACCCTATTCCTTACTGAAACTCTAAACCTAGCCCTAACCCTAGGCCTAACCCTAGCCATTTCCTTAGCTCAAGTTCTAAACATAGATCTAACTTTAACTCTATATCTAAACCTAATGCAAAGCCTAAGCCTAAACCTAACATTAACCTTAAGCCTAACCCTAACGCCACTCCTAAAACTAGCCCTAAATCTACCCCTAGCCCTAATACAAAATTAAGCCATAGACCTAATCCTAACCCTTAACCTAAACCAAACCCTAACCCTATACCTTTTCCTAACTCTAGCCCTAATTCTAGTTTTAAGCAGAACCCTAAAACTAACCCTAACCATGATTCTGACACTAACACGAACCCTAGCTTTAAACATCACCCTAAACATAACCCTAAACATAACACTAGACCTAGCCCTAACTCTAACCCTAATCCTAATACCAGCCCTAATTGTAACCCTAGTACTTACATTAGCCATAACCCTAACGTTATACCTAACTTAACCCAAACCTAGCCTAATCTGAGCCCTAAACCGAGCTTTAACCCTGACCCTAACAGTAACCCTAAACCTAGCACTAATAAAAACCATAACCTTAGCTCTAAACCTAGCTCTAAACCTATCCATTACCCTAAGCATAATCCTAACCCTAATGCTAACCCTAGACTTAAACCTTACTGTATCCCTAATCCTAACCATATCCATTAACCTAAACCTAATTTAAAACCTAACCTAAGTATATCATTACCCTAATCCTAAACCGATGTTAATTTGTGCCCTAAATTTAAACCTTAACCTATCAGAAACACTAATCATGACTCTGACCCAAACAATACCCTTTCTTCTAAACCTGACCCTAACCCTAAACCTAACGTTTACACTACATGTAACCTAACCCTAAACTATCTTTAAATGTAAAGCTGGACCTGAAATTAGCCCTAGCCCTAATATAAGCCCTAAACCTAGCCTTTATTCTAACTCGAACCATAACCTGAGGTTTAACTCTAATTCTAACCCTTGCTCTAGTCCTAAAACTAGCTACAACCCCATCCCTTACCCTAAACATAACCAAAACCTAAACCTAATCATAATCTTAAACCTAACCTCAACCCTTGTCCTAACCCTAGGCCTAACCTAAACCAAATGCTAATCCTGACCCTAAACCACATAATACCCTAAATCTAAACCCGACCCTTACCCTAAACATAGTTCTGACAGTAGACCTAACCATAACCTAACCCTAAAACTATCCTTACTCATAACCCTAGACTTGACATTAGCCATACCCTAGATCTAGCCCTGAAACTAACAGAAACCTTAGCCCTAAACCTAGCCTTTATCCTAACCTAAACACTAACCATTGTTCTAATCCTTATTCTAACTGTCTCCCTAGCAGTAAAGCTAGCTATAACTCCACCCATTCTCCTAAACTTAATCCTGTCCCCAATGCTAATCCTAAACCTAGCCCTACTGCTAGACCTAACCCTAACACTAACCCTAGCCCTAATCCTAGACCTATTTTAGCTTTAACCCTAACCCTAACCCTAAATGTAATTATTATCTAAGTCTAACTCTTGTCCTAGCCATTTCCCTAGTTCTAACCCTATTCCTTACTATAACACTAACTCTAGCCCTAACCCTAATGCTGGATCTAACCCTATCTCTAAACCTAACCCTAACCCCAACCCTAAACCTCACCCTGACACTAGCCCTAACCCTAAAACTAATTCAAAATTTAGCTCTAACCCTAGCCCTAGCCCTAAAACAAAACCGAGCCATAGCCCTAAACCTAAATCTAACCCAAAACCATACAAGTCAGGATGAAGTGAAACATTAAAACACAAACTATTCCTGACAGCAAACGATGAACTGAGAAGGTCTGACCTAGGAATCATAGTAATGCTAGGTAAAAGATGAATCCTGACTGGTATCAAAAAAATTTGAACAAAACTAACTCTAACCCAAACATTTGTTCTAACCCTAGCACTAATCCTAATCCTAAAACTAATCCTTTCTTGTTTATAAAGCTTGACAATAAAAGTCCCAAACTTGGGGTGCCTAGTAGGGAAAGGTAATAGATGAATCCTCCCCAGTATCAAAAATTCTGACCAATATTTTGAGAAGGGGTTTCAGTACATGTGAACTTCTCCTGTTTTCTCCTAAAGTGCTCTTGGATAAATTGTTTTTTCATGCTTTATCTTAAGGTGCTTTCACAAGGAACAAACCAGAGCATGCCCACAGTGAAGTGATTGAGTGTGTGAAGTTTTATGCAGCTAGCACCAATCCCGTTTGATGTTTAGCTCCATTGGTATTCAAACCTATAGGCCATAATGTAGTGAAAACTAAAAATTCAAACTGTTCCTGACACTGAACCATAGAACCTTGAAGGCCCAAACTTGGGAAGCCTACTAAGGTTGGTCAAATATGAATTCTATACAGTATCAAAGTAATCTGACTAAAAAAATTTTGAAGCTCTTGCAGTACGTGTGTATTTTGCTTGCTCCTAAAGCACTCAGAGATAAAGTTGTTTCTTTCTACTTCAGCTTAGGGATAGTTCACAGGAAACAAAACAGAAAATGCTCACTGAGAATTGATTAAGTGTGTGAAGTTTCAAGCAGCTAGCATAAACCCTGTTTGATTTCTAGCTTCATTTCCATTCACACCTATAGGGCAAAAAGAATAGAAACATGAAAATTGAAACTGTTCCTGAGATAACACTCTTTTACACAGGAGACCCAAATATTTGGGGTTTAGTAAAAATAGAAAAAAGGTAAATCCTGCCCAGTATCATAGAAATTTAGAAAAAAAAAAAAAAACTAACCGTAACACCAGGTCTAAACCTAGTCCTAACACTTAGTCTAACACTAAACCGAATTTGTTTAGATAACCTTTGATAATAGATGTTTCAAAATTGGGGACTCTAGTGAGGAAGCTTACAGATGAATCATTGGCAGTTTTGAAGAAACCTGACAGAATAATTAGAGGAGCTATTTCAGTACATGCATAGTTCCCTGTTTTCTCCTAAAGTGTTCTCAGATAAATTTGTATTGCATGCTTCAGCTTATTACTAATTTCACAAGGAACAAACCAGAGAATGTGCACAAAAAAACTGATTGAGAGTGTGAATTTTCAAGAAATTAGCACAAATCTTGTTTGATTTCCAGCTCCATGTCCACTTATCATGTAGGTCAAAATGAAGTGAATTAATAAAATACAAGTTGCTCCTGTCAGCAAAGAATTGAATTAAGAAGGCGAAACCTGGGGAACATAGTAAGGCTAGGTAAAAATGTATCCTGCCCAGTATCAAAGAACTTTGAACAAGACAAACTCTAACCTTAACACTAGACGTAACTCTAACATAATCTGCTTCAAGAACCATTGATCATAGAAGTTTCAAAGCTGAGGGGCCTAGTGGGGCAAGCTAACAGATGAATCCTGCCCAAATCAAAAAAATATGACAAAATGATTGGGTGAGGTATTTCAGGACATGCATATTTTCCTCTTGTCTCCTAAAATGCTCTCGCATAGTGTTGTTTTTGCATGCTTTATCTTTGGGGTACTTTCACAAGGATAAAACCAGAACATTCTCACAGAGAAGTGATTGAGTGTGTGAAGTTTCAATCAGCTAGCAGAAACCTTGTTTGATTTCCAGCTCCATTTCCATTTACCAATATAGGTCAAAATGAAGTGAAACCTTAAAATAAAAACTGAAATACTGACAGCAAACAAATGAACATAGAAGGCCCAAACATGGGTAACCTAGTAGGGCTAGGTAAAGTATAAATCCTGCCTAGTATCAAAGAAATTTGAACAAAACTGTAAACCTAACACTAGATCTATCCTTAATTCTAACCCTACAGCTCACCCTAGCCTGTTTAGAAAATCTTTGATGAATCTTGGGCAGTATCAAAGAAATTTGATGAAAAATTGGGGGAGGTATTTTAGTACATTCATATTTCACTGTTTTTTCTTAAAGTGTTCATGGATAAATTGTTTTTTATGTTTCAGCTTAAGGTACCTTCACAAAGAAACACCAGAGAGTGCCCAAAGAGAGCTAGTTGAGTGTGTGAAGTTTCATGCAGCTAGCACCAACCCTCTTTGAATTCCAGCTCCATTGCATTCACACACATAGGCCATAATGAAGTGAAACCTAAAAACTCAAACTGTTCTTGACACTGAACCATTGAACATTGAAGGCCCAAACTTGGGGAACCTACTAAGGCTAGGTCAAGGATTAATCCTGTACAGTATCAAATTAATCCAATCAAAAATATTTGTATTCTGCTTGCTCTTAAATCACACAGAGATAAAGCTGTTACTTTCTACTTCATCTTAGGGCTACTTCCATGGACAACACCAGATTATGCTCACTGAAGATTGATGGAGTGTGTGAAGTTTCAAGAAGCTAGCCCAAACCCTGTTTGATTTCAAGCTTCATTTGCATTCACCCCTACAGGGCAAAAAGAAGAGAAATCTGAAAAGTGAAAGTGATCCTGAAGACAAACTCTTTGTGTAGGAGGCCCCCAAAATTTGGAGTATAGCCAAAAAAAGATGAATCATGCACAATATTATAGAAATTTGAAAACAAAACTAACTCTTACCTCAACACTAGATTTAATCCTAGTCCTAACACTAACCTTAACACTAACCTTAACCTATTTAGAGTCACTAGACTTTAATCCTAGAAGTCCCACACTTGGCTAGCCAAGTTGTGTAGGCTAACAGATGAATCATACACCATATCAAAGAAATCTGACCAAATAATTGCGAACGTAGTTCAGTACATGCATATTTCCCTGTTTTCTCATAAAGTGCTTTCACATAAATTTGCTTTGCATGCTTCAGCTTAGGGCTACTTTTACAAGGAATAAACCAGAGAATGCCTGTAGAAAACTGATTGAGTGTGTGATATTTGAAGTAGTTAGAACCAACCCTGTTGAATTTCCTGCTCCATTTCCATTTACATGCATAGGTCAAAATGAAATGAAAACTTAAAATATACACTGTTCAGGAGAGCAAACCATTGACCCAAGAGGCCCCAATCTAAAGAATATAGTAAGGCTATGTAAACGTTGAATCCTGCCTAGTATGTGAGAAATTTGAACAAAACTAAATCTAACAAAACACTAGCTGTAAGCCTAGACCAAAACTAATATTAAATCTAAACTAACCTGTTTAGAAAACCATTGATCATAGTAGTCCCCAAATAAAGAAGCCCAGTGGGGCAAACTAACAGATGAATTTTGTGCAGTATCATATAAATCTGAACAAATAATTTGGGGAAGGTATTTTAGTAGGTGCATATTTCCCTGTTTTCTCCCAATGTGCTTTTGGATAAATTATTTTTTCATGCTTCACTTTAAGGTTCTTTTCCAAGGAACAACCATAGAGTTCCCACAGAGAGCTGATTGAGTGTGTGCAGATTTAAGCAGCTAGTACTAACTCTGATTGATTTACAACTCCAGTTTCATTCACGTCTATAGGCCATAATAACGTGAAACCTAAAAATTCAAACTGTTCCTGACAGTGAATGGGCAAACCTTGAAAATCCAATCATGGGGATCCTACTAAGACTAGGAAAAGGATGAATCCTGTACAATATCAAAGTAATCCATGGAAAAAAAATGAAGCTTGCTCCTAACATGTTCACAGATAAAGCTGTTTCTTTCTAATTCAGCTTTGGGCTACTACCACAAGAAAAAAAAATGAGAGAATGTGCACTGAGAATTGATTGAGAGTGTGAAGTTTCAAGCATCTAGCAAAAATCCTGTTTCAGTCCAGCTCCATTTCTATTCACTCCTATAGGGCAAAATGAAGTGAAACATGAAAATTGAAACTGCTCCTGAGAGCAAACACTTTTACTCGAAGGCCCAAACAATGGGAGCATACAAAGAATAGGAAAAAGATAAATTCTGCTCAGTATTCAAAAGGTTGAAAAAAATTAACTCTAACCCTAACAACTGGTCTAACACTAACTGTAACAATAACCCTAAGCCTAACCTGTTAAGAGAACATTTCCTCATAAAATTTTAAACTTGGGGAGACTAGTGGGGAAAGCTTACATATGAATCCTGCACAGTATCAAAGAAATCTGACCAAATAATTGAGAGAGGTATTTCAGTACATGCATATTGCCCTGTTATTTCCTAAAGTGCTCTTGGATAAGCTGGTTTTGCATGCTTCAGGTTATTGATACTTTTATAAGGAAGAAACAAGAGAGTGCCCACAGACAACTGATTGAGTATGTGAAGTTTCAACCATCTAGCACCAACCCCCTGATTTCCAGCTTCATTCTCATTTACCCATATAGGTCAAAATGAAGTGAGACACTAAAAACAAACTATCTCCAACAGCGAACCTTTGAACAGAGAAGGCCCCAAAATGGGGCACATAGTAAGGCTAGGTAAAAGATAAATCTTCCCAGTAAAAAAGAAATTTGAACAAAACAAATTCTAACCCTAACACTAGCTCTAACGCTAGCCCTAACCCTAACCTTAACACTAACACTTGCCTGTTTAGAGAACCATTGGTCCTAGAAGTGCCAATATTGCAAAGCCTAGTGGAGCAAGCTAAAAGATGAATACTGTGTAGTATCAAAAAAAATCTGATCAAATTGTTGGGAGACTTATTTCAGTACATACATGTTTCTCTGTTTTCTTTTTAAGGGATTTCGGATACAGTTTCTTTTACATTCTTCATAATTGGCCTACCTTCAAAAGAGAGAAACCAGAGAGTACCCACTGAGAACTGATTGTGTGAAGTTTGAAGAACGTCCTGCCAACCCTGTTTGATTTCTAGCTCAATTTTCATTCACATCAATAAGCCATAATGAAGGGAAACCTTAAAATACAAACTGTTCCTAACAGTGAACCATTGAACCAACAAGGCCCAAACCTGTGGTGCATAGTAAGGCTAAGTGAAAGATGAATCCTGCCCAGTATAATAGAAATTTGAAGAAAACAAGGGCCGTGTGGGTGCTCTTGGTGCAGATGGAAGGCTTGGCTGTGTAGTTACTCTGGGCACAGACCGCAGTCTCACCCACACAGGTGCTCTCTGCACAGATGGAAGGCAGCACAGAACACAGAGGCTTTGCTTGCATGTCACCAGACGGAGTTCTGAACACAGTACAAGGTCACTCCAGAACCACCCACCACAACAAACACCATACATGGTTAAAAAATGGAATCCATCTTGCAAAAACCTTTACTTACCATCTATCAGTGAGTGTGCTACCAGCTTGGTTCTGCAGCTTATCAGGTACCCAGTTTCCAACTCCTCTACCTCCAGCGGTGATAACTCAAGATTTTCTACACAAGTTTTTGGGGGTGTATCTATCAATGAGGAACAGCAACTCTACAGGCATCTGGTTTCCAATTTAGAGACTAAGAGTAGGGAGGCTCCAGGCAAAAGCTCAAGCCCTCTTACCCTGGCTACCTTCACCACCCTGAGCACAGAGACTCAAGCTAGGAATAGACAACACTACCAAATTCAAGAAAAGAAAACAGAGTTCTGAGAGGATTTTTTTCTCTTTTAGTTTTCTTTCTCTTCTCATCTATTCCCCTCTACCCTTCCCCCTCTGGTCCTCACAACTTCAACATGTGTGAAACCAAGAACTTTCAATGAAATTGGACTTTAAGAACTGAATCACTAGAATTTTATAATATAGAGGAATTGCATAGGCCCAACCTCACCACCTCTTTATTCACTGTTATTTTCTTTCTCTCTCTTTTTCTTTCTTTCCTTGTTATTTTTTCTTCTTTTTTCTTTCTCCCTCTATCCCACTTTCAGCCTCCTAACTTTTACTATTCATACATAGGGTAATTTTATAAATACAGATAAAGAGTTGAATTTATACATTCTTTCATAAATTTCCCCTGTCTATTCATTAGAGTTGTCCTCCAAAGTTGCTATGTTAGATTAATTACATATCCTCATTCCTTTCCCCCTTAATATAGCATCCTACCCGTGACCCTCAGTTTTGTATACACCATAAGAAATGGTATGCCTTTTATGAAACTAATGACTATATTCTAAGTAATAATTGAAGCTAACATCTGTAGACACAGAGTCTAAATATAAATGTATTTATATTAGTTAGGCTTAGGCTTCGGGTTAGAGTTAGATTTATAGTTAGGTTTTGACCTATGGTTAGGGCTAGGGCTAATGATAGGGAAATAATTTGGACTAAGGTTTTTGTTAGGTTTAGGATTATGGTAAGGGATAGGGTTAGAACTAGTGATACAGCTAGTATGAGTGTTAGAGTTACTATTAGGGTTAGAATTAGGGTTGGGGTTAGGGTAAGGGATAGGACTAAATTAGGGCTAGTGTTAGTGTTAGGTTTTGGCCTTGGGTAAGGCTTAGAGTTAGGATTATGTTTAGGGTAAGTTTTTGGTTATATCTAGTTTGAGGCTATGACAAGGGTTAGTATTAGGGTTAAGGTTAGGATTAGTTTTAGGGTTATGATTAAAGCTAGATTTAGGGCTAGGATGAGGGATAATGTTTGTGTTGGGTTAGGCTAGTAATAGGGTTAGGGCTAATGTCAGGTCTAGGGTTACAGTTAGGGATAGATTTAGTGTTAGGTTTATGGCTCAGTCCAGTGTAGGGGTTAGGTGTATACTAAGTGTCAGTATTAGAGCTATGGTTATTATTAGGTTTAGGATCAAGTGAAGGTTGGAGTTAGGTTAGGGTTTAGGTTTAGGGCTTGAATTATCATTAGGATTTCGGGTTAAGGTAATGGAAGGGTTAGGTTTAGGGTTTAGATGTGGTTCAGTGTAATGGATAGGGTTAGGTTTAGGCCTACAATTAGCATAATGGTTATCATTAGGGTAGTAGATAAGGTTAGACCTCAGATTAGGGGTTGGGTTATGTATAGGATTAGGGCTTTTTTTGGGTTAGGGATCGATTTATGTTTAGGGTTAAAGCTAGGTTTAATGGCTGGGGATGTGGCTCAAGAAGTAACATGCTCATCTGTCATGCACAGGGCGCTGGGTTTGATCCTCAGCACCACATACCAATAAAATAAAGTTGTTGTGTCCACCGAAAACTAAAAAAAAATATATGTTTAGGACTCGGATTAAGGCTAGGTTTGGGGCTAGAATAGGGCTAGGGTTAAGGCTACGGCTAATATACCAAGTAGCATTATGATTAGAGCTAGTGATAGAGTCAGGGATAGGGCTATATCTAGTGCTAGGGTTAAATTTATGGTTATGATGATGTTTAGAGCTATGTTTAATGTTAGGGTCAGAGTCAGAATCCAGATTAGTTTTCAAGTTATGGTTAGGACAAGAATTAGAGATAGGATTAGGTCTAGGTGTAGGGTTAGGGTTATGATTTGGTTTTGTTTTAGGGCTAGGGGTAGAGTTAGGGCTAGTTTTAGAATTAGGGCTAGTGTTAGTGTGAGGTTTAGGCTTAGGGTTAGGGTTAGATTTAGAGATAGGTTTATATCTAGGCTTTGAGCTAGGGGTAAGGATAGGGCTATAATTAGGGCTACGTTTAGGGATAGGTATAAGGTGATGGTAAGTGATAGGGTTAGAACTAGGTATAAGGCTAGTGTGAGAGTTTGAGTTAGTCTTAGGGCTAGGGTTAGGGTAGGGTTGAGATAGGGCTAAATTATGGCTGGGAGTAGGACTTGGGTTAGTGTTAGGGTTAGGCCTAGGTTAAGGGCTAGGGATAGTTTTAGGGTTAGGATTAGGTTTAGGGTGAGGGATGGAATTATAGTTACTTTTAGGACTAGTGTTAGGATTATATTTAAGGTTATGATTAGGGATAAGTTTATAATTAAGGTGACTTTTATGACTTTTATGACTAGAATGTGGGCTAAGGTTTGTGTTAAGATTACGACTAGGATTAGAGCTAGGGCTTATGTCAGGTCTAGTATTACAGTAAGGGGAGTTTTAGGGTTAGATTTATAGCTAGGTCTAATGTAAAGGTAAGGTTTCTTGTTAGGGTCAGGTTTAGAGCTATGGGTATTATTAGGGTTAGGGTCAGTGTTAGGGTTTTTATTAGATTAAGGTTTAGGTTTAAGTCTCAAGTTATCATTATGGTTAGGGATAGGTTAATGATAGTTTTAGGTTTAGGGTTCAGGTTAGGTGTAAGGTAATGGATACGTTTAGGGTTAGTGATAGGCTTAGGGTTCAGCCTAGGGTTAGCAGAAGCATTAGGGTTATCATTAGGGTAATGGAGATGGTTAGAGATAGGGTTAGGGTTACGATTAGGATTAGTATTAGCCTTAGGTTTAGGATTTGGCATAGGGTAAGGGATATGGTTCGAGCTAGGGTTAGGGCTATGTTTAGGGTTAAAGCTAGATTTAGGGCTTGGATTAGGGTTAGTTTTTGTGTTACAGTTATGGCTAGGGTTAGAGCAATGGATAATGTAAGAACTATGGTTTTTAGGGTTAGTTTTAGGGTTATGGTCAGGGGTTAAACCTCTAGTGTTCTGATTAGGTTTAAGGTTAGGATGAAATTTAGATCTAGAGTAAGTGTTAGGTAAATAGGTTTAGGCTTAGTTTTAGGGTTAGGGTTAGGAGTAAAACTAAGGCTAGCATTACTGTAAGGTTTTGGTTTAAGGTTAGGGTGGCGTTTAGAGCTAGGGTGAGTGTTAGGATATGAATCAGAGTTAGGGTTAGTATTAACGTTAAGATTAGGACTCGATTTAGGGCTAGGTTTAGATCTAGGTCTAGTGTTAAAGTTTGGTTTAAGTTAAGGTTTAGGGTTAGGTCTACTGCTCAGTTTCGTTTTACTGCAAGGGTTAATGTTACGGCTAGTTTTAGGGCTAGGGCTAGTGTTAATGTTAGGCTTAGGCTTAGGGTTAGGGTAAGAATTAGGGTTAGGGTTAGATCTAGGGTTAGGACTAGGAATAAGGATTTGACAATTGTTGTGGCTAGGTTTAGGGATAGGGTTATGGCTAGGTTTAGGATTACAGTAATGGATAGTATTAGAAGCAGTGTGGGGTTAAGGTTAGGGTTATGTTTAGGTTTAGGACTAGGGTTAGTGTTAAGTTTAGCATAATTTTTAGAGTTTGAGCTAGGTTTAGTACTACAGAAAGAGTTAGGTTTAGGGTTTGGTCTAGGCTTTGGTTTACATTTAGGGTTAGAGTAGGTTTAGGTTTAGGGCTAGGGTTATCATGACCTTTATGGTTAGGGTTAGGATAATGGATGGGGTTAGAGCTAAGGTGATGTCTAGTTTTAAGTTCAGGATTAGGGCTAGGGTTAGTGTTATGGTTAGGCTTATCATTTTTTTATGGTAAGGTCAAGGGTCAGAGTGAGGGATTGAGTAAATATTAGGGCTATGTTCAGGCTTCAGGTTAGAATCATGGCTAGGGATAGAGTTAGGGTTAGGGTTAGGGTTATTGCTGGATTTAGCATTAGGTTTAGAGTTATGGTTACTTTAATTTATAGAGTTAGAGGAAGGGTTTGGGATATGGTTATGGTTAGAATTAGGGCTAGGATTGGGGTTAGGTTATGGGCTATGGTTATGTTTAGGGTAAGGCCTAGGGTTTGAGATAGTGTTAGTATTAGGGCTAGGTCGATGATTAGTTTGAACCTTAGGTCTAGGGACAGGATTATGGTAAGTTTAGGGTTAGGGTTAAGTTTAGGGCTAGGATTATCATTAAGGTTAGTATAAGGGTTAGTGTAATGGATATGGTTAGATGTAGGTTTAAGTTTAGGGTTAGGGTTAGATTTAGTTTTAGGGTTAATGTTAAGGCTATTCTTATGTTTAGGTTTATGGTACTGGTTAGATTTGGGCTAGGGTTAGAGCTATGGAGAGTGTTTGTTTTAGGGTTAGGTCTATTGTTATTTTTCAGGTTAGAGTTAGGGTTACAGTTAGGGTTAAGGCTAGGGTTATCAATACAGTTAGGAGTAGGGTTAAGTAAGGTATAGGTTTAGGGATAGGGTTAAATTCAGGGTTAGGTCTAGGGTTAGGGTTAAGAGTAAGGTATAGTTCTAAGTTCATATTTATGGTAAGGGTTTGGCTTTGAGTATGGTTTAAGCCTAAGGCTAGAATTAGGTTTAGGGTTAGGGTTAGCACTAGTGTTAGGGTTGGGGTTACTCTGAGGGCTAGATTTAGGCCTAGAATTCACTCTAGGTTTTGTGTTTTGTTAAGGCATACAGTTAGGGCTATGGGTAATGTAAGAGCTAGGATTATAATTAGGGTTATTTGTAGGATTGGGGTTTTGGCTATGTCTTGTGTTAGGATTATTTTTTTTGTTAGGATTCAGATTTAGAGATAGGTTTAGTGTTAAAGGCAGTGTCAGTGTTCAGGTTAGAGTTAGAGTTAAGGTTAAAGCCAGAATTGGGACTAGGTTTATGTTTAGGGGTAGGGTTAGTCTTTGTGTTAAGTTAAAGGTTATGGTTATGGCTAAGACTTGTTTTTTGTTTAGGTCTAGAGCTAGTGTTATGTCTAGATTTAGAATTAGATTTAGGTCTAGGGCTAGTGATAGGGTCTGGTTTAGGTATAAGTTTACTGCTAGGGTTAATGTTAAGGTTTGGTCTAGTGTTAGGGTCAGGTTTAGACCTAGGTAAGTGTTATGGTCATAATAAGGGTCAGAGTTAGGGTTAAGGTTTGGGATAGGGTTAGAGCTAGAATGAGGGCTAGTGTTAGGAATATTAATATGGTGAGAGTTTTGATTAGACTAAGGCTTAGGGATAGGTCTAGCATTACCACTAGTGTTAGGGTTTTGCTTATGGTTAGGAATAGGGTTAGAGCTAGGGTTAGGGTTAGGGTTAGTGTTAAAGCTAGGTGTAGGCCTCGGATTATGACTAGTTTTTGTGTTAGTGTAGGGCTAGGGTTATGGCAACAGGAAATGTAAGAACCAGGGTTACAATTAGGGTTAGCTTTAGGGTTAGGGTTAGGAGTAGTTCTAGTGTTAGTGTTAGCTTTAAGGTTAGGGTGATATTTAGAGCTAGAGTTATCTTTAGGATAGGAGACAGAGTCAGGGTTAGTTTTAGGGTTTTAGTTAGGACTTGAATTAGGGCGAGGTTTACTGTTAGGGTTTGGTTAAAGTCAACGCTATGTTTAGAACTAGGGTGAGTGTTAGGATATGAGTCAGGATCAGGGTTAGTTTTAAGGTTAGGGTTAGGACTCGATTAGGGCTAGGATTAGTTTATGTAGTAGTTTGGGGTTTGGTTTATGATAAGTTTTAGAGTTAGGTCTGTTGTTTGTTTTTTTTGTTTGTTTGTTTGTTTGTTTTTTGTCCTAAGGTTAGAGTTAGGGCTAGTTTTACAATTAGTATTAGGGTTAGGGCTAGTGTTAGTGTTAGACTTAGACTTAGATTTAGGGTTACATTTATAGTTAGCTTAGATCTAGGATTAGGCTAGGGTTAAAGATAGGGCAAAGGTTAGGGCCAGGGTTAGAGTTGTTTTAAGGGATAGGTTTAGAACTAGGGATAGGACTAGTGTGAGAGTTAGAGTTATTCTTAGGGCTAGGCTTAGGGTTAGGGTTAGTGTTCACCTTAGGCCTTGAGTTAGGGTTAGAATTAGGCTTAAGTTTAGGTTAAGGAATGGTATTTTAGCTAGGTTTAGAGATAAGGTGAATGTTAGAATTAGGGTTAGGGCTATGGTTAGGGTAAGGATTAAGACTAAGTTTTGGTCTAGGATTAGGGCTATGGTTTATTTTAGTGTTAGGGCTAGGATTAGTACTAAGACTAATATCAGATCTAGGGTTATGCTTAAAGAGAGTTTTAGGGTTAGGTTTATGGCTACATGTAATGTAAGGTTTAGGTTTAGGCTTAGGTTCAGGTTTAGAGACAGGGTCAACGTCTGGGTTAGAAGTTTGGGATAGGTTAAGGTTTATGTTTAGGTCTAGGGCTAGATTTAAGGCTAGATTTAGGATTTGGTTTAGGTAAAGAGCTAGTGTTAGGATTTGATCTAGGTTTAGTGTCAGATTTAGACCTAGGGTTAGTGTTAGTGTCAGAATAAGGTTCAGGGTTAGTGTTAGGGTTTGGATAGGGTTAGAGCTAGAATAATGGCTAGGGTTAGAACTATTAATAGTGTTAGGGTTTTGGTTAGCCTAAGGATTAGAGATAGGTCTAGGGTTACCATTAGAGTTAGGGTTTTTCTTAAGTTAAGGGATAGCCTTAGAGCTAGGGTTAATGCTAGAGGTAGGTTTAGGGTTAGGGTTAAGTTTAGATTTGGATTTGGTGTTAGATCTAGGGTTAGGGCTAGGTCTAACTATTGTGCAAGGGTTAGGGCTAGGTTATGGTTAAGGTAACAGATAGGGTTAGTACTAGGGCTAGGGCTAGGGTGAGAGTTAGAGTTAGTCTTAGTCCTAGGATTTTTGTTATTTTTAGGGATAGTGCTAAGTTATGGCTAGTATTCTGTATAGCGTTACAGTTCAACTTAGGCCTAGTTTTAGGAGTAGGGTTATAGTTAGGGTAAGGTATGGTGTTATAGCTAGGTATTGAGATAGGGTGAGTGTTAGAATTAGGGTTAGGGTTATGATTAAGGCTAGGTTAAGTACTAGGATAAAGGCTAGGGCTTGTTTTAGAGTCAGGTCTAGAATTAGGGCTAGGGCTAATGTCAGGCTAGTGCTACAGTTTGGGGTAGATTTAGGGTTAGGATTTTGTCTATGTCTAGTGTCAGTGTTAGGCATAGGGTAAGGGTCAGGTTTAGAGCCAGGTATATTTTAGGGTCAGATCAGTGTTAGGTTTTGTTTTAGGTTAAGGTTTAAGGATAGGGCTCAAATGTACATTAGAGTTAGAGTTAGGGTTAGGGTTATTGACTGGGTTAGGTTTAGGTTTCAGGGTAGGTTTAGGGCAATGGAGAGCTTTAGGGTTATCAAAAGGGTTAGGGTTATGCCTACAGTAAGCATTAGAATTAGGGTTATCATAATGATAATATATAGGGTTAGATCTATGGTTAGGGATAGGGTTAGGTTAGGTTTTGGGTTAGGGTAGTAACCCTACTTTAGGGTTACGGTTAGGGTTATATTTAGGGTAAAGTTTAGGTTTTGAGCTAGGGTTATTTCTAGGATGAGGGTTAGGTTTAGTGTTATGGTCAGGGTTAGGTTTAGGGTTAGGGCTAGGGTTTTCATTATGGTTAGGATTAGGTTTAGGGTAATAGATTGGGTTAGATGTAAGGTTCGTGTTATGCTTAAGGTTAGGTTTTGGTTTAAGTTTATTTTTAGGGCTAGGTTTGCTGTTGATTTTTGGGTAAGAGTTATTGTTTGAATTTGGGCTGAGGTTATGGCAAGGTATAGGTTTGGGGTTAGGTCAAGTGTTAGGTTTATGGTTTGGGTTAGGGTTTCAGTTAGGATTAGGGATAGGGTTAGGGTTAGAGTTAGGATAATGTCTAGGATTAGAGGTAGTGTTAGATTTAATGTTAAGATTAGGATTAGGGTTATGATTAGGGTTATGCTGAGGGATAGTTCTAGGTTTATGTTTAGTCTAAGAATTAGGCTTTGAGCTAGGGTTAGGACTAGAGCTAGAGTTAGGGATAGGGTTAAGGTTAGGATTAGGGCTAGGGTTAAGTTTAGGTTTAGGTTTAGACCATGGGTTAGTATTAGAATATGGTTAAGTTTAAGGGTTAGGGATTGAGCGAGTGTTTGGATTAAGATGAGGATTAGGGTTAGAGTCAGTGTGAGGGTTAGGGCTATGGTTAGCATTAGCATTAGGGTTAGGGTTAGGGTAATGGATAGAGTACAAGGTAGGTTTTGGCCAAAGGTGTTTGATAGTTTCAGGGTTAGTGATATGCCTAGGTCTAGTGTTAGGGTTATGTGTTTTGTTAGGATAAGTTTTAAAGCTTGGCTTTGTGTTAGGGTAAGGGTCAGTGTTCAGTTTAGGGTTAAGTTTATTATGAGGGCCAGCATTAGAACTAGGGTTTGATCTAGGGGTAGGGTTAGTCTTTGGGTTAAGTTAAGGGATATTATCAGGGCTAGAACTAAGTTTTTGTTGAGGGCTAGGCATAGAGTTATCAGTAGATAATAGATTAAGTATAGGTATATGTGTAGTGTTAGGGTAAGGTTTAGTTATTGGGTTACAGGTAGTGCCAATGTTAGGGGTCAGTTTAGGGTTAGGGTAAGGTTTAAACCTATGGTTAGTATTAGGGTCAGAATAAGGTTCAGAGTTAGGGTTAGGGTTTGGGATAATGATAGAGCTAGATTGAGAACTAGGGTTAGGACTAGTAATAGAGTTAGGTTTTGGGTTAGGCTAATAATTAGGTTTAGGACAAACGAGCTTTAGGGTTATAGTTTTGCTAATGGTAAGGGATAGGGTTAGTGCTAGTTTTAGGGCTAGTGTTAGGCTTATGGTTAGAGCTAGGGTTAGATTTAGCATTAAGTTTAAAGCTAGGGTTAGATCTTGGATTAGGGCTAGGCTAAGTTTTGTGTTAGCTTTAGGGCTATGACTAATGTAAGAATTAGGTTTACAATTAGGGCCAGTTTTAGGGTTAATGCTATATCTAGGTTTAGTGTTTGGTTAGATTTAGGGTTAGGGTTATGTTTAGGGTAATGGATAGGTTAGGGTTAGCAAATGTGTTAGGGATAGGCTTAGAGTTAGCATTAGGGTTAGGATAAAGGTTAGGATTAGGGTAATGGATAGGGTTAGAGTTAGGCTAAGTCCTAGGGATATGGTTAGTGCTAGTGTTAGGGTTAGTGTTAGGTTTATGGTTAGTGCAAGGATTAAAGTTAGGGTTAGGTTTAGGCTAAGGGTTAGGACTTATTTTAGGTTTAGAGTTAGGGTTAAAGCTAGGGTTGGGGCTCGGATTAGGGATAGATTTTGAGTAACATTAGAGCTAGGGTTATGATTAGGGCTAATTTTAGGGTTACGGGTTAGGGTTCAGTCTAGTTTTATGCTTAGGTTTATGTTCAGGGTGATGTTTTGAGCTGGGGTTAGTGTTAGGTTCAAAGTCAGGGTAAGGGTTAGTTTTAGGGTTGGGGATAGGACTCGAATTAGGGGTAGGCTTAGGGCTAGATGTAGGGTTGGAATTTGGCTTAGGTTAAGGGTTAGGGTTAGTGCTATGGCTCGTTATTTTTTAGGGCTAAAGATAAAGTTAAGGGTAGTTTTAAAATTGATGTTACTCTTATTACTAGTGAGGTGATTTTAGGCTTAAGGGTACATTTAGAGTTATGGTTAATTTTAGAGTTAGGGCTATGTCTAGGGTTAGGGCTAAGGTTAGGTCTAGTGTTTGGGTTATGGTAAGGGATAGGGTTAGAACTAGGAATAGAGCTTGGGCAATAGTTTGAGTTAGTCTTAAGGTTATGGTTAAGGTTAAGTTTAGGGCTAAATTAGTGCTAGGAATATGTCTAGGATTGGTGTTAGTGTTAGGCCTAGGGTTAGGGCTATGTTTAGGATTAGGTTTAGGGTTAGGTTAAGGGGAAGGTATGAGGTTATAGCTAGGTTTAATTCTAGGGCGATGATTAGAATTAGGTTTAGTTCTAGGGTTAGGTTTGTGTTAGAATTAAGGCTAGATTTGGGGTTAGGATGAGGGCTACAGTTTGTGTTAGGGTTAGTGCAAGTTATAGGGATAGGGATGAAGTCAGGTTAGGTTTATGGCTAGGGATAGTTATAGGGTTAGATTCATGGCTAGGTGTAATGTTAGGTTTAGGGTAAGGCCCATGTTAAGATTAGGTGTACTTTTAGGTTCAGGGTCAAGTTTCAGATTTGTGTTAGGTTAATAGGTTTAGGTCTGAAATTAGCATTAGGGTTAAAATTATGGTTAGTTTTATGGATGGGTTTAGGTTGAGGATTCAGGTTAAGATTAGGGTAATTGGTAGGATTAGGGTTAGTGATAGGGTTAGGGTTAGGCCTAGGGTTAGCGTTTGTTTTAGGATTATTTTTAGGGTAATTAATAGCATTAGAGATAGGATTAGGGCTAGGGTTTTGGATAGGATTAGGGCTAGAGTTAGTGTTAGGCTAGGTCTAGGGTTAGGTTTTGGGTTAGGTTTAGGGTACAGGTTAGGTTTTGAGCTAGGTTTATTGCTAGGGGGAGGGTTAGGTTTAGGATTAAGTCTAGAGTTAGATTTAAAGTAAAGTTTAGGTTTAGTGTTAGGGTTAGGGTTAAGGTTATCTTTAGAATTATGTTAATGGATAGGGTTAGTTGTTGGGTTAGGGTTAGGGGTAATTTTAGGTTTAGGTGTTAGGATTATTTTTAGTTTAGGGTTATAGTTAGGGTTGGGGTTTGTGTTTGGTTTAGAGTTATAATGAGGTTTAGGTTTAGTTTTAGTGTTAGGTTTCGGGTTAGTGTTAGGTTTATGAATAGGGTTATGGTGATGGTTAGGTTAGAGTTAGGGTTAATGTTAGGGTTAGGATTAGGTATAGGTTTAGGGTTAGGGTTAAAGTTATGGTTATGATTAGGGTTAGGGTTAGTGTTAGGGTTAGTTTAGAGTTAGTGTTCATGTTAGGTTTAGTTTTAATGATAGTGTTAGGTTTAGGGTTAATATGATGGTTAGGGTTAGGACTAGTTTTAGGGTTGATATAGGGTTAGGGTTAGGGCAAGTGTTAGGTTTAGTGTTAGGCTTATGGTAAGAGTAAATTTTAGGGTTAGGGTTAGGAATAGGGTTAATTAGATATAGGGTTAGGTTTAGGGTTAGTCTTAGGGTTAGGATAAGTGTTTGTGTTAGTTTCAAATTTAGGGTAATGCTAGGTTTATGGTTAAAATTAGGATTTGGGCTAGAATAAAAGTTATGGTTAGGGTTAAGGTCATGTTATATTTAGTGTTAGTTTTAAGGTTTGTGTTAGGGTTAGATTTAAATTTGGGTTAGGGTTAGTGTTAAGGTTAGTTTTAGGGTTGGGGTTATATTAGGGTAAGAATTTCTGTTAGGGTTAGATTTAGGGTTAGGTTTAGTATTCGGTTTAGGGATAGAGTTAGGATTAATTTTAAATTTATGGTTAGGATTGGGTTAGTTTTAAGGTTAGGGATAGATTAGGATAAGAATTAGGGTTAGGTTAGGGTTAGGATTATTGTTAGGTTTATGGTTTGTGTTATGGTGAGGGTTAGTGTTAGGGTTGGGGTTCAGGTTAGGGATAGGGTTCGGATTAGAGTCATGGTTAAGATTAGGTTTAGGGTTTGTTTTAGGGTTAGTGTTAAAGTTAGGCTTAGGGAATGTGTTAGGGTTAGTTGTAGGTTTATGGTTAGGTTTACAGATAGGAAAAAGATGGGATTTAGGGTTAGAGTTAGAGTTAAGGTTACTGTTAAGGTCACTGTTATGGTTAGGGTTAGTGCTAGGATTAGGGTTAGTGTAAGTATTAGTGTTAGGTTTAGGTTTAGGGTTAGGTTTATGAATAGGATTAAGTTTAAATTTAGGTTAGCATTACTGTTAGGTTTAGGTTTAGTTAGTGATAGTGTTAGATTTGGGGATAGGGTTTGTGTTAGAATTCGGGTTAGGGATAGTGTTAGTGTTAGTGATAGGGTTAGGTTTAGGTTTAGGGTTAGGTAAGAGTTAGCATTAGGGTTATGTTACGCTTAGGGTTATGGTTTGTGTTAGAGTTTGTTTTAGTCTTAGGATTTAGGTTATGGTTACGATTAGGGTTAGGATTAGTGTTCAGGTTAGTGTTAGGTTTAATGTTAGGGCTGGTTTTAGGGTTTGGGATAGGGTTAGGATTAGTGATAGGGTTAGTGTTAGGTTTAGGGTTAGTGTTATGGTTAGGGTTACATCTAGGGTTAGATTTAGGGTTAGGGTTAGAGTTAACATAACTTTTAGAGTTAGTTTTAGGGTTAAGGTTCGAATTTGAGTTTTGGTTAGGGTTAGTGTTACGGTTAGGGTTAGGCTTAGGGTTAGGTTAGGTTACGGTAGGGTTAGGGTAAGGGTTTGTGTTAGGTTAGATTTAGGGTAAGGTTTTTGGTTAGTGTTAGGGTTTGGATTAGGTTTAGGGTTAAAGCAAGTTTTAGGGTTTGGGTTAGAATTAGGGTTAGGTTTAGGGATAGGGTTAAGTTACGATTAGGGTTAGGGTTAGGTTAGGGTTTGGTTTATGGTTCACGTTAGGGTTTGTGTTAGGTTTAGGGTTAGTGTTATGGTTATGGTTAAGGTTAGGGTAAGATTAGGGTTATGTTTAGTGTTAGAGTTCGTTAACCCTAAGATTAGGATTAGGGTTATGGTTATGGTTATAGATAGTGTTAGGTTTAGCATTAGTGTTATGTTTGAGTTAGGGTTAGGGTTAGGGTTAGGGTTAATGTTAGGGTTAGAGTTAGTTTTAAGATTACAGATGGGTTATCATTAGGGTTCAAGTTAGCTTTAAGTTTACAGTTAAGATTAGGATTAAAGTTAGTGTTAGAGTTAGGGTTAGTATTAGTGTTAGGGTTATGGTTAGGTTTATTGTTAGGTTTTTTGTTAGAGTTTAGGTGAGTGATAGTGTGAGGGTTAGGGTTAGGTTTATTTTTAGGGTTAGTTTTCGAGTTCTGGATAAAGTTAGTGTTAGAGTTAGGGCGAATGAAAGGGTTAGGGTTAGGGTTGGTTTTGGGGATGGTGTTAGTGTTAGGGTTTAGTTTAGGGTTAGTTTCAGAGTTACTGGTAGGTTAGGGTGAGGGTTAGCGTTTGTGTTAGTTTTAGGATTAGTGTTGGGCTAAGGAAAGGGTTAGTATTAGAGTTAGGGTTAGGATTATTGTTTGGGTTGGTTTAGGGTTAAGGTAATGGTTAGAGTTAGTTCTACAGTTAGGGTTAGGGTTAGATTTAGGTTTAGTGTTAGAGTTATGGTTAGTATTAGGGTAAGATTTAGGGTTTGTGTTTACTTTAGGGTTGGGATTTGGATTAGTTTTAAGGTTACTGTTTAGATTTGGGTTAGGGTTAGTGTTAGGGTTGGAATAAGGTTATTGTAAGTGTTAGGGATTGGATTTGTGTTAGGTTTAGATTTAGGTTTAGGGTAAGTGTTAAGGTTAGGGTTAAGGTTAGTTTTAGGGTTAGGGTTAGTGTTAGTGTTAGGTTAGGATAAGGGTTTTTTTAAGAATTAGATTTACAGTTAGTGTTAGTGTTAGGGTTAGGGTTACAGTTATGATTAAGTTTAAATTTAGCATTAGGGTAAAGTTAGGTTTAGGGTTGACGATAGGGTAGTGTTAGGCTTAGTGATAGGATAGGGTTAGGGTTGTGGTTTGTGCTAGTTTTACGGTTAGGTATAGGTTTAGGGTTAGGGTTAGGATTAATATTATGTTTAGGGTTAGGGTTAGGTTTAGGGTTAGTGTTACATTTAGGGTTAGGTTTACAATAAGTGTTATGGTTACCTTTAGGGTTAGGGTTAAGTTTAGTTTTAGAGTTAGGGTTAGTTTTTGTATTACGGTTAGTTTTAGGGTTAGGTTTAGCCTTATGGTTATGATTAGGCTTAGTGTTACATTTAGGGTCAGTGTTTGGTTTATTGTTAGGGTTAGACATAGGGTTAGTGTTAGTGTTAGGGTTAGGTTTATTGTAATTTTTAGGGTTCGAGTTTGGGTTAAGTTTAGGGTTAGTGTTAGAATTAGGTTAACTATTAGTGTTAGGGATAGTGTTAGGGTTAGATTTAGAGTAAAAGTTGTGGTTAGTGTTAGATTAGTGTTATTGTTAGGGTTAAGGATCAGGTTCGGGTTCAAGTTAGGTTTAGTTTTAGTGTTAGAGTTAGGGTTAGGTTTATGGTTAGTGTTCCCTTTAGCATTATGGTTAGAATTAGGGTTAGTGTTAGGGTTAGGGTTAGGTTGAGGGTTAGGGTTAGTGTTAGTGTTAGTGTTAGGGATAGTGTTAAGTTTAGTGTTAGCTTTAGGGTAAGGTTTAAGGTTAGTGTTATTCATAGGGTTGGGTTATTGTTAGTGTTAGTGTTAGGGTTAGAGTTAAGGTTAGGGTTTGGTAAGGTTTAGGGTTAGGGTTATGTTAGGTTTATGTAAATTTTAGGGTTAGGGTTATGTTAGAATTAGGGTTAGGGTTAGGGTTATGGTTGGTGTTAATGTTAGTGTCAGGGTTAGGGCTAGATTTCGGTTTAGTGTTAGGGTTAGGGTACTTTAGGGTTTGTGTTAGGGTTAGGGTTAGGTTTAAGGTTATGAATACAGTTAGGGTTAGGGTTAGTGGTAGTGTTAGTGTTAGGGTTTGTTTTAGGTTTAGGATTAGGCTTTGTGTTAGGTTTACATTAAGGGTTAGTGTTAGCCATACTGTTTGTTTTACAGTTACCATTAGGGTCAAGCTTAGGATTAGAGTTTGGGTAAGGTTTAGAGATGAAATTAGTGTTAATGTTAGGGTTACGGTTAGGTTTAGTGTTAGGGTAAGTTTATGTTTTGGGTTAGGATTAGAGTGAGTTTTAAGGTTAATTTTAGTCCTAGGGTTATGGTTAGTGTTACAGTTATGGTAAAGATTAGGGTTTTGTTTAGGGTTAGGATTTGGATTAGTGTTAGTTTAGCTTTAGGATTACAGTTATGGTTAGTGTTATGGGAGGGTTAATATTAAAGTTAGTTTTAGTGTTAGAGAAAGGGTTAGGCTTAGGGTTACATTAAGGTTACGGTTAGGGTTCATGTTAGGGTTAAGGTTAGGGATAATGTCAGGTTTATATTAGTGTTGGGGTTACTGTAATTTTAGGATTAGGGTTAGGATGAGACTTAGGGTTAGGGTTCGGGTTAAGGTACGGGTTATTGTTAGCTTTAAGGTTAAAGTTAGGCTTAGGTAAGGGTAAGTGTTAGGGTTAGGATTAGGGCTAGCGTTGTGTTTTGGATTAAGGTTAAATTTAGGGTTAGATTTAGAGTTAGTTCTAGGATTAGGTTTAGGGTTAGGGTTAGTGATATGGTGAGTTCAGGTTTAGGGTTATGGTTAATTTTAGCGTTAGCATTAGGGTTACGGTTAGGGTTAGTGTTAGGGTTAGGATTAGGTTGAAATTTCGGGTTAGGATTAGTGTTAGATTTAGGGTTAGAGTAATGGTTTTGTTTAGTGAAAGATTTAGGTTTAGGTTTTGTGCAAGTGTTAGGGTTGTGGTTAATGTTAAGTTTAGGGTTCAATTTAGGTTTAGTTTTAGGTTTAGGGTTAATGTTAGGGTTATGATAGATTTAGGGTTAGTGTTAGAATTAATATTAGGGTTAGTATTATGGTTAGGGTTAGGGTTCAGGTTATCATTAGGGTTAAAGTTAGTGTTAGGTTTGGGTTTAGGTCTAGGGTTAGTGTTTTTATTAGGGTTAGGGTTAGGGATAGTGTTAGGGTTAGGGATAGGTTTAGGGTTAGTGTTTAGGAATATGCATAGTGTTTGGGTTAGAATTAGTGTAAGGGTTATGTTTACAATTAGTTTTAGGTTTAGGGTTAGAGGTATGGTGAGATTTAGGTTTAATGTAAGGATTAGGGTTAGGGTTAGTTTTAGTGTTAGGTATAGGTTTCATGTTAGTGTTAGTTTTAGGGTTAGTGCAAGGGATAGGATTAGGTTTTGTGTTTGTTTTAGCATTAGTGTTAGGGTTAGGGTTAGGCATAGTGTTAGGGATAGGGATAGATTTAGGAATGGGGCTAGGGTTAATGTAAGAGTTAGTATTATTGTTAGGGTTAATGTTAGTGTTAAGGTGAGTTTTAGAGTTAGGATTAGGGTAATGTTTAAGGTTAATTTTAGGTTTTGGTTTAGAGTTTGGGTTAGCTTTAGGATTAGTTTTAAAGTTAGGTTTAGGGTTAGGGTTAGTGTTAGTATAGTTTTAGGTTCAGGGATATGTTTTGTGTTAGGGTAAGGGTTAGGTTTAGGGTTTCAATTAGGGTTAGTGATAAAATTAGGGTTAGGGTTAAGGTTAGGAATAAAGTTAGAATGAGACTTAGGTTTAGTGATAGGGTTAGTTTTAGGGTTACATGTATGAGAGGGTTGGTGTTAGTGTTAGAGTTAGTTAGGGTTAGGGTTAGGATTTTTGTTAGTGTTAGGGTTAGTGTGAGGGTTAAGGTTAGGGTTAGGTTTAGTTTATGTGTTAGTGTTAGTGTTAGGGTCAAAGTTAGGGATAGTGTTAGGATTAGGGATATGTTTAGGGTTACTTTTAGGGTTAGGGTTAGGGCTAGAATTAGTGTTATAGTAGGGTTAGGGTTTGGTTAATTTTAGGGTTAGGTTAGGGTTAGGGTTAAAGTTAGTTTTGGGGTTAGGTTTGGGTCATGTTTCGGGTTAGTGTTAGAGTTTATTTTAGATTTAGCGATATGGCTAAGGTTATGGTTAGTGTTAGGTTAGTCTAAGGGTAAGAATTATGGCTAGTGTTACGGTAAACTTTAGGTTTAGGTTTTCTGTAAGAATTAGGGTTAAAAGATAGGTTCAGTGTTAGGGTAATGGTTAGGGTTTTTTTTACTTTTAGTGTTATGACTATGTTTAGGAGTAGTTTTGGGGTTAGTATTATACATATGTTTAGGGTTAGTGTTAGGGTTTGAGTTTGGGTCAGTGTTACAGATAGGATTATGGTTACAAAAGGGTTAGAGTGAGGCAAAATTTTGGGGTTGGGGTTAGTTTTTCTGTTACATGTAGGTAAGGTATAGTGTTAGGGTTAGGGTTAGTGTTAGTTTAGTGTTAGTGTTAGGGTTAGGGTTAGTGACAAAGTTAGTTTTGGGGTTAGGGTTAGTGTTAGATTGGGGTTAGGGTTAGTGTTAGGGTTACTGTTCATGTTAGGGTTAAGTTTATGGTTAGGTAAGGGTTAGGGTTAGGGTTAGTTTTAGGTTATGCTTAGGGTCATGTTTTGCTATAAGGTTTGTGTTAGGTTTATGGTTAGGGTAACATTGGGTTTAGGTTTAGGTTTAGGGTTAGTTTTAGGGTTAGCGTTAGGGTTAGTGTTAGTGTTATGGTTAATGTTAATATTAGGGTTAGGTTTAGGATTAGGGTTAGTGTAAGGTTTACAGTTATGGTTAGGATTTATGTTAGAGTTAGGGTTAAGGTCAGTGTTAGGGGTAGGGTTGAGTTAGGTTTAGTGTTAGGGTTAAGGTTAGGGTTATTATTACATTTAATTTTATGGTTAGGTTTAGGATTAGTTTTAGGGTTAGTGTTACAATTAGAATTAGGGTTACTATAGGCAAGAGTTAGGTTTTGTTTTATGGTTAGGGTTAGGGCTATGATGAGGCTTAGGGTTATTGTTAGGTTAGGATTAGAGTAACTGTTAGGGTTAGGAATAGAGTTAGGTTTAGGATTATTTTTAAGATTAGGTTTAGGATTAGGTTTAGTGTTGAGTTAAAGTTAATGTTAGGGTTGGGGTTTCTGTTAGCATTAGTTTTAGGGTTTGTTTTAGGGTTAGGTTTAGGTTTAGGGTTAGGTGAATGTTAGGGTTAGGGTCAGAGTTGGGTTTAGTTTTAGGGATAGAGTTAGGGTTAGTGTTAGTGATACATTAGGGATAGTGTTAGAGTTAGGGTTAGGGGTAGGGTTAGAATTAATTTTAGGTTTAGGGTTAGGGTTAGTGTTATGGTTAAGATTAGGTTTAGGTTTAGGGTTAGGATTAGTGTTAGTGTGAGGATTAGGTTAAGGGTTAAGGTAAGGTTTAGGGTAAGGGTTAGCTTAAGGTTTATAGTAAGGGTTAGCTTAATGTTTATGTTTAAGGTTAGGGTTAAGGTAAGGTTTAGGGTAAGGGTTAGCTTAAGGTTTATGGTAAGGGTTAGCTTAAGGTTTATGTTTAAGGTTAGGGTTATGGTAAAATTAGTATTAGTGTAGGTTTAAGTTAGGGTAATTGTTATGGTTTAGGGTTAGTTTTATGGTTAAGGTTAGGATTTGTCTTAGGGTTACGCTTAGAATTATGTTTAACGATCCGGTTACAGTTAGTATTAGGGTTAGAATTAGGGTTGAGGTTAGGTGAGTTTGGGTTTAACATAGGGTTAGGGTTAGGCTTAGTGTTAGAGTTAAGTTTAGGATTAGATTTAGTGTAGGATATTGGTTAGGTTTATGGTTTGTGTTAGGATTAAAATTTAGGTAAGTTTTATCTTTAATTTTAAAGTTAGGTTTAGGATTAGGGTTACTGTAAGGGTTAAGGTTAGGGTTATAGTTATGTTTAGGGTTAGTGTTCTTATTAGTTTTGGGTTTAGGGTTAGCTTACAGTTAGAATTATGCTGAGGGTTAGAGTTAGGCTTAAGATTAGTGTTATTGTTAGGGTTAATTGTAGGTTTAGTTTCAAGGTTAGTTTTAGGGTGACAGTTAGGGTTAGAGTTAAAGTTATGGATAGTGTTAGTTTTAGGGTTAGAGTAAGGGTTAGGCTTTGGAAGGCTCATAGGGTTAGAATTATGGTTAGGGTTATCTTTTTTGTTAGGATTAGGGTTGTGTTTAATGTTAGGGTTATGGTTAGGGGTAAGGTTAGAGTAAAAGTTTGTTTAGCGTTAGGGTTAAGGTTAGAGTTAGTTTTAGATTTAGGGTTAGGGTTAGTGATAGGTTAGGGTTTAGGTTAGTGTTACCTTTAGGGTTAGGGGTTGATTTGGGGTTACATTTAGGTTTATGGTTTGGGTTACGATAAAGTTTAGAATTAGGATTATAGTTAGGTTTAGGGTTAGGGTTAGGATTTTGGTTAGTGTTAGGGTTAGAGTTAGGGTTAAAATTAAGGTTAGTGTTAGAGTTAGGGTTAGGGTTTGGGTTAAATTAGGGTTAAGGTTTGTTTTATGGCTCATGGTAGGATTAAAATTAGGGTTAGAATTAAAGTTAGAATTAGGGTTATTGTTATGTTAGGGTTTTTGTTAGAATTAGGATAAGTGTTAGGGTTAAGATTAGTGTTAGGGTTAGGGATAAGGTTTGGGGTAAATTAGGGTTAAATTTATGGTTTGTTTTAGGATTAACAATAGGAATTTTGTTAGTTTTAGGTTTACAGTAAGGGTTAGTTTTAAGGTTAGTATTATATTTAAGGGTTAAGTTTAGGGTTAAGGTTATATTTAATGTTAGGGTTAGCGTTAGGGTTTGTGTTAGGGTTAGGATTAGGATTAGGGTTAGGTTTAGTGTTTGGGTTTGAGTTATATTAAGTGTTAGGTTTAGGGTTAGGGTTAGTCTTCAAGTTAGGGTTCGGATTAGGTTTAGATTCAGTGATACATTTAGGATTCGGGGTTAGGGTTAAGTTTAGTGTTTCGGTTAGTATTAGTGTTAGATATAGGGTTAGGGTTAAGGTGAGGCTTAGGTTTAGTTTCAGAGTGAAAGTTAGCTTTAGCATTAGGATTAGGGTTGTGGTTATGTTTAGAGTTAGGTTAAGGTTAATATTTAGTTTTGTAATAGTCTTAGTGTTTTGGTTAAGGTTAGGTTTTGCTTTAGTGTCAGGGTTAGGGTTAGTGTTACTTTTAGGTTAGTGTTTGGGTTATTATTAGTTATGGATATGGTTAGTGTTATTGTTAGTGTTAGGGTTGGGTTTATGGTTCATGTTAGGGTTAATGTTAGAGTTAGGATTAGGGTTAGGTTGAGGCTTAGGGTTAGAGTTAGGGTTTGGTTTAGGTTTAGGTTTATGGTTAGTGTATTTGTTACAAAGAGGGTTAGTGTTAGGGTTGTGTGCGGGTTAGGATTAGGGTTAGCATTCGTGTTTGGGATAGGGTTAGTCTTAGTGTAAGGTATTGGTTTAGGGTGAGGTTTAAAGTTAGGGTTAGGGTTACAGTTAGTGTTAGATTAGTGTTAGGGTTAGGGTTAGGTTAATGTTTAGGGTTAGGTTAACTGGTAGGGTTATGGTTAGGATTAGGTTATGCTTTGGGTTAAGGTTAGAGTTAGGGTTCATGTTGGGGTTAGGTTTAATGTTAGGGTTAGTGTTAAGGTTAGGGTTAGGGTTACGGTTAGCATTAGAGTTTAGGTTTGGCTTATATTTAGGTTTAGTGTTAGTGTTAGTGTTTCAATTGGGGTTAGTATTAGATTTAGCGTTAGGGTTAGCATTAGTGTTCAGGTGAGGGTTAGGATTAGGGTTAGGTAAGTGTTAGGTTTAGGGTTAGGTTAGGTATAGAATTATGGATTTGTTTTAGGTTTGTGTTAGTATTAAGGTTAATGTTTGGGTTAGGGTGGGGGTTAGGATTAGGATTCAGGTTAGGGTTAGCGTTATTGTTTGGGTTAGGGTTAGGGTTATGTTTTGGTAAGGGTTAGGATTATGGATAGTGTTACAGTTATGGTGAATGCGAGTTTAACTGTTAGGGTTAGGATTGTGGTTAGTGTTAGCTTCAGGATGAGGGTTAATATTAGTGTCTGAGTTAGGGTTAGGAGTATGTTTCAGGATAAAATAGGGTTAAATTTTGGGTTAGGATTAGGGTTAGAGTTAGTGTTTCAGTTAGGGTTAGGGTTAGTTCAGGGTTAGTTTTAAGTTTACATTTAGTTTTATGGTTAGGGTTGGTTTTGAGTTAGAGTTAGAGTTAGATTTAGCTTTAAGTTTATTGTTAATTTTAGAGTTAGGGTTACGATTAGGTTTAGGGTTCGTTTTAGGGTTAGTATTAGTCTTAGAGTTATGATTTGTGTGAGGGAGAGTGTTATGGTTAGGGTTTGTGTTAGGGTTAAATTTAGATTTAGGTTTTGGATTATGGTTAGTAAGAGGGTTAAAATGAGGCATAGGGTTAGGTTAGGGTTAGTTTTATGGTTACAGGTAGGCTAGAGTAAGTGTTAGGTTTTGGGTTAGGGTTAGTGTTTGTGTTAGGGTTAAGGTTAGGTGTAGGGATAGAGTTAGGTTTAGGTTTAGGGTTAATGATAGGGTTAGGGTTAGTGATAGGGATAGGGTTGAGTTTAGGTTAGTGTTAGGTTTAGGATTAGGGTTATGGTGAAGTGTACTGATAGGGTTAGGTTCGTGTTCGTGTTAGGGTTTGGGTTTCTGTTAGGGTTAGTAATATGTTTAGTGTTAGGTTTACCATTAGGGTAAAAGTTAGAGTTAGGGTTAGGATTATTGTCAGTGTTAGGTTAGTTTTATGAGTAGGATTAGGGTAGTGTAAGGGTTAGGGTTTGGGTTTGAATTAGGTTTAGTGTTAGGGTTATACTTAGGGTTAGGTTTGGTTAGGGTTAGGTTAAGGTTAGGAATAGGGTGAGGGTTCATCTTAGTGTAAGTTTTAGGGTTTGTTATAGTATTAGGTTTCTTTTTAAAGTTAGGGTTAGTGTTAAGGTTAGGGTAAAAGTTGGTTTTAGCATTAGAGTTGGGGTTAGGGTTATAATTAAGTTTAGGTTTAGTGGTAGGGTATGGATTAGTGTTATTGTTAGGTTTACTGTAAGGGTTAATATGAGGGCTAGGGTTAAGGTTGGGGTTAGGTTTAGGTTTAGGGTTATTTTTACGGTTACAGATAGTGATAGGGTTATACTTAGGTAACATTTAGGTTTAGGGTTAGGGTTACTGTTAGGCTTAGGTTTAGCTTTAGAGTTAGTGTTATGGTTACTTATGAATTTAGGTTTAGTGTTAGGTTTAGTGTTGGTTAGGATTAGGTTTAGCTTTAGAGTTAGGGTTAAGGTTACTCATGGGTTTAGGTTTGGTGTTAGGTTTAGTGTTACAGTTAGGTTTAGGGTTATGTTTAGGATTAGGATTATAGTGAGGCTTAGGGTTAGTGTTAGGGTTAGTTTTAAGGTAACGGTTAAGGTTAGGGTTACAGTTAGGATTAACGTTAGTGTTAGGTTTAGAGTTTGGTTTAGATTTAGGGTTAGTGATATGGTTAGAATTGGGGTAAGAGTAAGTGTTAACATTTGGATTAGGGTTAGTGTTAGGTTTAGTGTTAGGTTTAGAGTTAGGGTTAGGTAAGTGTTAGGGTTATGGTTTGGGTTAGGGTTTGTGTAAGGGTTAGGGTTATGGTTACGTTAGTGTTAGGGTTTTGTTTAGGTTTAGGGTTAGGGTTAGGGTTACTGTTGGGGTTACGGTTAGTGTTAGTATTTAGTTTTTGGTTAGGTTTATGTTTAGTGTTAGGGATAAGGTTACTGTTTGTTTTAGGGTTAGATTTACATTTAGTGTTAGTTTTCGGTTTAGGGTTTGTGTTATGGTTGGGGTTAGGGTTAGAGTTAGGGTTAAGTTTAGTGTTAGGTTTAGGGTTAGTGTTGGAGTTAGAATTAGGTTGAGGCTTAGGGTTGGGCTTAGGATTAGTCTTAGGTTTAGAGTTAGTTTTAGGCTTAGGTTTAGGGTTAGGGTTAGTGTTAGAGTTAAAGTTAAGGTTAGGTTTAGGGTTAGTTTTAGGGTTAACATTATGATTTGGTTTAGAGTTAAGTTTAGTGTTTGCATTAGGATTATGGTTACAAATCGTGTTAGTGTTAGTGTTTGGGTTAGGGTTAGGGTTAGTTTTAGTGTTTGGGTTAAGGTTAGGTTTTGCTTTAGTGTCAGGTTTAGGGTTAGTGTTATTTTTAGGTTAGTGTTAGGGTTATTGTTAGTTATGGGTATGGTTAGTGTTATAGTTAGTGTTAGGGTTGGGTTTATGGTTCGTGTTAGGGTTAATGTTAGAGTTAAAATTAGGGTTAGGTTGAGGCTTAGGGCTAGAGTTAGGGTTTGGTTTAGGGTTAGGTTTAGGGTTACCATTAGTGTTAGGGTTAGTGTTTGGATTAGGTCTAGGGTTAGGGTTAGTGTTTAGTATTGGGATAGTTTTTGATTAGTATTAAGGTTAGGTTTAGTGTTAAAATCAGGGTTAGGGTTAGCTTTAGGTCTCGTGTTGGGTTAGGTTTAGGGTTAGTGTTAAGTGTAGGGTTAATGTAGGGTTAGTGATAGTGTTAGGGTTTCAGTTAGGTTTATATTTAGTGTTAGTGTTACAGTTGGATAAGGGTTACATTATGGATTCGTGGTAGTTTTAAGGTTATTGTTAGTGATAGTTTTAGGGTTTGGGTTAGGTTTAGGTTTAGTGTTAGTGTCAGTTTTAGGGTTAATGTTAGGTTAGACTTAGTGTTAGGGTTAGTTTAAGGTTAGGGTTATGGTTAGAATTAGGGTTCGTGTTATGGGTAAGAATTGTGTTGGGGTTAGTGTTAGTGTTAGGGCTAAAGTTAATGTTAGGATTAGGGTTAGGGTTCATGTTAGGTTATGGTTTATGAATAGGTTTAGCATTAGGTTTATAATTCGTGTTAGGGTAAAATTAGGATTAGGGTTTGTGTTAGGGTTAGGGTTAGAATTAGTTGTAGGCTTAGGTTTAGTTTTGTGTTTGGGTTACCATTAGGGTTAGTTTAGAGTTACAGTTATGGTTTGGATTAGGTTTAGGTTTAGTGTTAATGTTAGGATAGGTTTGGGTTTGGGTTAGGGTTAAGGTTAGTGTTAGAGTTAGGGTTAGGTTTAGGGTTAGTGTTAGGGTTAGAGTTAGGTTTAAGGTTAGAGTTTGGTTAGGATTAGGGATAGGAATCATGTTAGGTTTAGGCTTAGGATTAGTGTTAGGTTTAGTTTTATGGTTTGGGATAGGGTTAGGGTTAGGGTTAGGGTTAGGGTTAAGGTTAGAATTAGTGTTAGGTTTAGGGTTAGTGTCTGTTTTACCGTTAGTGTTTGGGTTAGGTTTATACAAAGGTTTAGAGTGTTAGAGTTAGGTTTAGGGTTAGGCTTAGTGTGAGGGTTAGAATTAGGGTTAGAGTTATGGTTATTGTTAGGATTAGTATTAGGGTTAAGGTTAGAGTTAGGTTTAACGTTAGGGTTAAAGTTGATGTTAGGATTAGGGTTAAGTTTTGTGTTATGATTAGGGTTCGGGTCAGGTTTATGGTTACTGATAGGGTTACGGTTAGTTTAGGATGAGGGTTAGTCTTAGTGGTATGGTTAGGATTAGGTTTCCTGTTAAAATTACAGGTAGAGTTAGTGTTAGTTTTAGTCCTAAAATTAGGATTATGATTAGGGTTAGGTAAGCTTCAGCATTAGATTTAAGATAGGGTTGGGGTTTTTGTTTGGGCTAGAGTTTGTGTTAGGTTTAGCGTGAAAATTAGGGTTAAGGTTAGTGTTATGGTTAGGGATAAGTTTAGTGTTAGCATTAGGGCTAGGTTTGTGTTAGTGTTACAGTTTAAATTACGGTTAAGTTTATGGTTATGGTTACTGTTAAGTTTCAGGTTAGGTTTAGGGTTAAGATAAAAGTGAGGGTTAGATTAGGATTAGGTTTAAGGTTAGGGTTCATGTTAGGGTTAAGGTTAGGTTTAGTATTAGGTTGACATTTAATGATAGGGTTAGGTTAGGGTTAGTGTTGTGGCTAGGGTTAGTTTTAGCATTAGTATTTGGTTTAGAATTATAGACAAGTTTAGGTTTAGTGTTAGGATTAGGGTTAGGGTTAGTGTTTGGTTTAGGCTTAGGGTTAAGGTGAGGGTTAGGTTTAGGGTTATTGTTAGTGTTAGCTTTAGGGGTAGCCTTAGGGTTAGGGTTAAGTTATGGTTATGATTAGGGTTAGGGTTAGTGTCATAGTTAAGTTTAGGTTTAGGATTAGAATTCGTGTTAGACTTAGAGTTAGAGTTTAGTGCTAAGGTTTGGGTTAATGATATTTTTAGTTTTGGGGTTAGGGTTAGGGGAAGTTTTAAAGTTAATTTTATGGTTAGGTTTAAGGTTCATGTTAGGGTTAACTTTAGGGTTAGTGTTAGGGTTAGGATAAGGATAAGTGTTCATGATAGGGTTAGGGTTAGTTTTAGGGTTTCAGTTAGGTTTACGGTTAGGGTAGGTTTAGTGTTATAGTTAGGGTTGGGGTTAGGTTTAGTGATAAGTTTAGGTTTAGGGTTAGAATTAGTTTAGAACAGTTATGGTTAGGGTTAGGTTAAGGATTGGGTTATGGTTGTGGTTGGGGTTTGTGTTAAAGTTAGGATTAGGGTGTGGGTTCGTTTTAGGGTTACAATTGATGTTAGTGTTAGGGTAAAAATTAGTATTAGTTTAAGGTTTAGGATTGTGTTTAGGATTATGTTTAGAATTAGTGTTAGTGTAAAATTAGGATTATGGTTAGTGTTAGGATTAGGGATTAGTTAGTGTTAGGGTTACGTTTTGGGTTTGTGTTAGGGTTACTGAAAGGTTACATATAGGTTTAGAGTTACGCTTTGAATTAGGTTTAGGGTTCAAGATAGTTTTAGGGTAGGTTACAGTGAGGTTTAGGGATAGGATTATGGTAAGGGCTAGGTTTAGGTTTAGGGTTAGGGTTATTTAGGGTTAGGATTAAGGTTAATGTTAGCGTTAGGATTAAAGTTAGTGTTAGGGTTAGCATTAGGGTTACAGCTAGACTTAGATTTAGGGTTTCTGTTAGGGTTAGAAATAGGGTTAGTGTTAGAGTTAGTGTTATGTTTGGGGTTATGGTTTGGGTTAGGGTTAAGCTTAGTGGTATGGTTAGGTTTAGGATTCGTGTTAGGGTTAGGGTTTGGGTTTGTGTTATGGTCACTGATACTGTTACATATAGGGTTACGATTACGTTTAGGATAAGGATTAGGTTTAGGGATAGGTTTAGTGTAGGTTATGGTTAGGATTTGTGTTAAAGTTACTGTTATTTTTAGGTTTAGAATTAGGGTTAGGTTTAGTGTTAGAGTTAGGGTTACATTTAAGGTTAGATTAGGGTTAGGGTTAGGGTTAGGGCTAGAGTTAGTGTTAGTGTTAGGTTAGGTTTAGATTTATTTTTAGGGTTAATGTTAGGTTTAGGTTTAGGGTTTCGGTTAGGGTTATGGTTAGCATAAAGGTTTGCATTAGTGTCCAGTTTAGGGTTTTAATGTGGTTTAGAATTAGTGTTATTTTTTGGGGGTTAGGTTTATTTTGAGGGCTAGGTTTAGGTTTAGGGTTAAGGTTATTTTTATGTTTAGGATTAAGGTAAGGGTTGTGGTTAGGACTAAAGTTAGGGTTAGTGTTATGGTAAGGGTTAGACTTAGGGTTGGGTTTATGGTTTGGGTGAGGGTTTGGCTTAGTGATATGGTTAGGTTTAGGGTTCGTGTTAGGTTTATGGTTAGGTTTACTGTTAGGGTTAATATTAGTGTGAGAATTTGGGTTTGGTTAGGTAAGCGTTAATTTTAGGGTTAGGTAAAATTTGGGGTTATGGTTCAGGTAAGGGTTTTTGTTAGGTATAGGATCAGGGTTAAGATTTGTTTTAGTGTTAGGGTTAGGATTAGGTTTTGTGTTAGGGTTACAGTTAGTTTTATGGTTAGTGTTACTGTTACGGTTAGTATTAGGGTTCAAGTTAGGGTTAGGTTTAGGATTAAGTTAGGGTTAGAGTTTGAATAAAGATTAGTGTTAAGTTTAGGTTTAGAATTAGGGTTGGGGTTAGTGTTAGGTTTAGTGTCAAGATTTGGGTTACTTTAGTTTTGGGGTTAGGGTTACCTTTAGGTTTAGGTTTAGTGTTAAGCTTAGGATTAGGTTTAGTGTTAGGTATAGGTTTAGGGTTAGGGTTAGGGTGAGCGTTATGGTTAGGTTTAGGGTTAGGATAGATTTTAAGTCTATGTTGAGGGTTAGGTTTAGCGTTAGGATTAGTGTTAGTGCTAGGCTTAGGGTTAGATTTAGTGTTAGGTTTAGGGTAAAGCTTCATGTTATGGTTAGGTTTAGGGTAGGGTAAGTGTGAGGGTTAGGGTTAGGCTTACAGTTAGACTTAGTTTTATGGTAAGGTTTAGGGTTAGGGTTAAGTTTATTGTTAGGGTTCGGATTCGGATTAGGGTTAGTGTTCGATTTAGGATTAGGTTTAGTGTTTGTGTTAGGGTTAACCTTATGATTAGGTAATGGTGATGGTTAGGAATAGGTTAGGGTCAGAATTAAGGTTGGATTAGGGTTTGTTTTAAGATTAGAGTTAGAGTTAATGTTAGTATTAGTGTTAGGGTTAGATTTAGGATGAGTATGACTGTTAAGGTTAGGATTAGGTTTAGGTTCAGTGTTAGGGTTAGGGTTAGGGTTTGCGTTACGGTCCGGCTTAGTGGAATGATTAGGGTTAGCATTAGGGTTAGTATTATGGTTATGGTTAGGTTTAGGTTTAGTGTTTTGGTTAGGGTAAGGTTTAGGTTTAGGGTAATGTTAGGGTTAAGTTAAGTGTTAGGTTTAGGGTTAGAGTTAGGTTTAGGGTTTGTGTTAGGGTCAGGGTTTGGGTTAAGCTTTATGTTGGGTTTAGTTTTAGTGTTGGGATTAGTGTTAGAGTTAGGGTCTGCTTTAGGGATTGTGTTAAGGTTAGGGTTAGATTTAGTGTTAGTGTTAGGGTTAGGGTTAGGGTAGGCTTTAGGTTAGAATTAGGCTTAGGGTTATGGTTCGTCTTAGGACTAGGTTTAGGGTTATTTTAATGGCTAGGGTTAGGGTTAATGTTAGAATTAGTGTTAGTGTTAGGATTAGAGTTAGGGTTATGTTTAGGGTCATGTTAGGTTTAGGTATTGGTTAGTGTTACTGTTGGGGTTATGGTTAGGGTTAAGGTTAGTATTAACATTAGGTGTACATTTGGGGTTAGTTTTAGTATATGGGTTAAGGTTAGGGTTAGGCTTAGGGTTAGGTTAGTTTTAGGGTTGGGTTTAGAATTTGAGTTAGTATTAGGGTTAGTGTTAGTGTTAGTGTTAGAGTTATGGTTAGGATTACATTAGGATTAAAGATAGTTTTAGTGTTAAATTTTGTGTTAGGTTTAGGGTTAGAATTAATTGTAGGGTTAAGATTAGGGATAGTGTTTGTGTTAACAGTTGGATTTGTGATAGGGTTAGTGTTAGGTTTAGAATTAGAGTTTATGTTAAGGTTAGGGTGAGGGTTAGGGTTAGGGATAGGTTTAGGGTTAGTGTTGGTTTAGCGTTAGGGTTAAGGTTGACTATAATGATAGGGTTAGGGATAGTTTAGTGTTAGTATTAGGGTTACAGTTAGGTTTAGGTTTAGTGTTTGGTTAGGGTTAGAGTTAGCGTTAAGGTTAGTAATAGGGTTAGGTTTAGGGTTATGGTTCGTGTTAGGGTAAGGTTTAGGGTTAGGATTAGGGTTAGAATTTGGGTCAGGAATAGGGTTTGAGTTAGGTTTAGGGTTAGTGATAAGGTTAAGGTTATAGTTAAAGTTAGGATTAGGTTAAAGTTAAGGTTAAAGTTAGTGTTAAATTTGTGTTAGCATTAGTGTTTGGGTTAATGTTAGGATTAGGTTTTGGTTGAGGGTTAGTGTTAGAATTAGGGTTAGCTTTAGGTTTACATTTAGGGTTAGTTTCAGGTTTAGGGTTAAGGTTAAGTTTACAATTATTGTTAGGTTTAAAATAAGGGTTGGGATTAAGTTTAGGGTTAGGCTAGTGTTCAAATTAGGTTTTGTGTTAGGGTTCAGGTTAGTGTGAGTGTTAGTATTAGGGTTAGGGTTAGGGTTATATTTGTGTTAGGGTTAGTGTTAATTATATGGTTAGAGTTAGGAATAATTCGAGTTAGTGTTAGGATTAGAGGTTTTAGAGTTAGTGTTAGGGTTAGGGTTAAGGTTAGGGTTAGTGTTCTAGTTACAATTATGGTTAGGTTTATGGTTAGCGTTAGTGTTAGTGTTATGGTTAAGTTTAGTTTTATAAAAGGGTTAGGTTTAGGGTTAGTGTTTGTCTTAGTGTTAGGGTTAGTGTTAGATTTAGTGTTAGGTTTAGGGTTAGTGTTATGGTTAGTGTTAGGGTTAGTGTTAGTTAGCGTTAGGGTTTGTGTAAGGGTTAGGCTTAGGATTAGTGTTAGTTTTAGGGTTAGGGTTAGTATTAAATTTAGGGTTAGTGTTAGATTTGGATAAGGGTTAGTGATAGGGTTAGGATTATGTTTAGGGTTAACATTACGTTCAGGATTAGGTTTAGTGTTTTGGTTAGTGTTACAGTTAGGGTTAGCATTAGGTAAGGATTTGGGTTAGGGTTAGATTAGTGTAAGGGTTATGGTATGGGTTAGGTTTTGTGTTAGGGTTATAGTAGGATTAAAAAGAGGGTTTAGGTTAGAATTATGTTTACAGTTAGGGTTAGTGTTAGGGTTTGTGTTAGGTTTAGTTTTAGTGTTAGAGTAAATGTAAGGTTAGGGTTAGGGTGAGAATTAGGATTAGTGTTTTGTTTAGTGTTAGATTTAGGATTAGTGTTATGTTTAGTGTTCAGTTTTGGTTAGGGTTAGGGTTACGGTTAGGTTAAGATAAGGGTTCAGTTTAGGGTTCATGTTAGGCTTAGTGTTAGGGTTAGCTTTGGATTCCTATTAGGTTAGGGTTAGGGTTAGTGTTAGTTTTAAGTTTAGGGTTAGGTTTAGACTTAGGGCTAGTGTTACAGTTAGGGTTAGTGTTAGGGTTAGTGATAGGGTTAGGATTAGGGTTAGGTTGAGAGTTAGAGTTAGGTTTCAGTTTACATGTAGGATTATTAATAGGGTTAGGTTTAGTGTTAGGTTTAACTTTAAGATTAAGGTTAGGGTTAGGGTTAGTTTTAGGGTTTGGGTCAGAGTTCGTGTTAGAGTTAGGGTTAGTTTTAGTGTTAGCATAAGCATTATATTTAGGGTTTTGCTTATTGTTAGGGTTAGTGTTCCTCTTTTGGTTAAGGTTAGGATTAGGGTTAGTATTAGAGTTAGGTTAGGGTTAGGGTTATTGTTTAGTTTATGGTTTATGTTATGGATAGTGTTAGATTTACTATTAGGGTTAGGGTTGCTGTTAGGATTACAGTTAGTGTTAGGGATAGTGTAAGGTTAATAATTAGTGTTAGTGTTAGGGTTAGGTTATGCATTAGGATATGGTTTAGGTTTTTTTTAGGGTTATAATTAGAGTTAATGTTAGGGTTAGGGTTATGGTGAATATTAGAGTTAGGGTTAGGTTTAGTGTTAGGATTAGGGTTAAGTTAGGGTTAGAATAAGGTTTAGGGTCAGTGTTAGCGTTGGGGCTAGGTTTGTTTTCAGGGTTTGTGTTAAGGATAGGGTTAGGGTTAGATTTAGGTTAGGTTTAGGGTTTCACTTACGGTTCGTGTTAGGGTTAGGTTTAGCGTTAGTGTTAGTTTAGGTTTAGGGTCAGTGTTAGAGTTAGTGTTAGGGTTATAGTTATAGTTAGCATTAGTGTTTGTTTTAGCATAATAATTAAGTTTAGGTTTAGACTTAGGGTTAGGATTAGGGTTAATATCAGGTTTAGAGTTAGGTTTAGTTTTAATGTAAGGATTAGGGTTAGGGATAGGATTAGGGTTTGGCTTAGTGTTAGGGTTAGGTTTCGGTTTAGGTTTTGGATTATGGTTAATGTTATTGTTAGGTTTAGGATTACTGTTAGGGTTAGGTAAGGGTTAGGGTTAGGGTTACTGTTAGTGTTATGGTTAAGATTAGGGTTAGGTTTAGGGTTAGGATTATGGTTATTGTTAGATTTCGGGTTAGGGTTAGGGTTAGTGTTTAGAGTTAGGTTTAGGTTTAGGGTTAGGGGTACTGTTAGGATTAGGGTTCTAGTTTGTGTTAGACTTAGGATTTAGGTTAGTGTAAGGTTTAGGATTAGTGTCATGGTTACAGTTTGTTTTAGGGTTAGTGTTAGTGTTTGAGTTAGGTTTAGGGTTAGAATAATGGTTAGAGTTAGGGATAGGTTTATGATTAGGGTTAGTGTTAGATTAATCTAAGGGTTAGGGTAAGTTTAGGGTTACGGTCATTGTTAGGGTTAGGGTTTGTATTATGTTTAGGGTTAGGGTTAGTGTTAGGGTTAATGTTAGGGTTATGGATAGGGTTAGTGTTAGTGTTAGGGTCAGGGTTAAGGTAAGGTTTAGGGTTAAGATAAGGGTTATGATTAGAGTTAGTGTTACTATTAGGGTTAGGGTTTTGGTAAGTGTTAGTCTTAGGGTTAGGGTTAGGGTTAAGGTTAGTGTCAGGCTTAGGGTTAGTGTTATGAATAGGATTAAGATTAGGGTTAAGTTTATGTTTAGAGTAAAGTAAGGGTGAGGTTAATTAGGGTTATTTTTAGGGTGAGTGTTAGGATTGGGATTAGGGTTAGGGTTAGGGCTAGGTTTATTTAGGGTTAGTTATAGTATTAGTGTTAGTATTAGTGTTAAGGTAATGTTTAGGGTTAGGGTAAGGGTTATGATTAGAGTTAGTGTTACTGTTTGGGTTAGTGTGAGGGTTAGTGTTAGGGTTAATATTAGAGTTATGAATAGGGTTAGTTTTAGTGTTAGGGTTAGGGTTAAGGTAAGGTTTATGGTTAGGGTAAGGGTTATGATTAGAGTTAGTGTTACTGTTAAGGTTATTATTTTGGTGAGTGTTTGGCTTAGGGTTAGGGTTAGGATTAAGGTTAGCATTATGTTTAGGGTCAGTGTTATGATTAGGATTAAGATTAGGGTTAGGTTTATGGTTAGGGTTAAGTTAGGGTGAGCTTAAGTTAGAGATAAAGTTTGGGTTAGTGTTAGGGTTGGTGTTAGGGTGAGTGTTAGGGTTAGGGTTAGGGTTATGTTTACAGGGTTAGGTTAGTGTTTGTGTTATGGTTAGGGTTAGGTTTAAGTTTAGATATAGGTTTAGGGCTAGGGTTAGTGTTCGTGTTAGGGCTAGGGATAACGTTAGGGTTAGGCTTACGTTTAGGATTATTGTTAGCGTTAGGGTTACAGTTAGGATTATCATTAGTGATAGGTTTAGGATTAGGGTTTGTGTTAGGATTAGGGTTAGGGTTAGTGTTAGGGTTAGAGTTAGGTGTAGGGTTAGGCTTACTGTTTTTGTAAGTGTTAGGGTTATAGTTATGTCTAGGGTTAGTGTTAAGTTTAGGTTTAGGTTTAGTGTTAGGTTTAGTGTTAGAATTTGTGTTAGGTTTAGGATTAGGCTTTGTGTTAGGGTTATGTTTAGGGTTAGTGTTAGGCTTAGTGTCAGTTTTACAGTTTGGATCAGGGTTAAGTTTATTATTAATATTTCGGTAAGGTTTATATTTAGGTTTAGATTTACTGTTAGGTTTAGTGTGAGTTTTAATATTAGGGTTAGGTTTAGTGTTACGGTTAGTGTTACAGTTATGGTAAGGATTAGTGTTTGGGTTAGGGTTAGGGTTAGGATTAGTGTTAAGTTATTATTAGAGTTACATTTAGGGTTAGTGTTACAGTACTATTAATAATATGTTAAGTTTAGTGTTAGAAATAGTGTTAGTTTAAGGGTTACATTAGGTTAGGTTTTAGGTTCACATTTGGGTTAAGGTTAGGGATAATGTTAGGTGTAAGTTAGGATTAACGTTAGGGTTAAGATTAATGTTAGTTTTAGGGTTACGGTTCGAATGAGAGTTAGGGTTAGGTTTTGGTTAAGGTAAGGGTTATTGTTAGCTTAAAAGTCAATATTATGCTTATGTAAGGGTTAGGGATAGGGATTAGGGATAGGGTTAGGGATAGGGTTGTGTTTGGGATTAGAATTAGGTTTAGGGTTAGACTAGTGATAATTTTAGGTTTAGGGTTAGTGTTAGTGATAGGGTTAAGGTTAGGGTTAGTGTTAAGGTTAGGATTAGGTTTAGGTTTAGGGTTAGTGTTAGGGTTAGGGTTATGGTTTGGTTTAGTGTTAGGTTTAGGTTTCATGTAAGTGTTAATGTTATGTTTAGTGTTAGATATAGGGTAAAGTTTAGAATTAGTTTTAGGGTTAGATTTAGGTTTAGGGTTAGTGTTAGGGTTAGGGTAAGAATTAGGGCTAGTGTAGGGATTAATGTTAGGGTTAGTATTATGGTTAAAGTTAGGGATCATGTTAGCATTAGGGTTAGTGTTAAGTTTATGTTTAGGTCTAGGGTTAGTGTTTTTGTTCGTGTTGGGGTTAGGGTAAGTTTTAAATTTAGGTATAGGTTTAGGGTTATTTTTAGGGTTAGACTTCATGATAGGTCAGAGTTAGTTTTAGAGTTATGTTTAGAATTGGTTTTAAAATTGGGGTTAGGGTTATAGAGAGCTTTAGGTTTAGTGTAAGTGTTAGGTTTAGGGTTCGTGATAGCATGAGGGTTAGGGTTAGTGTTAGGGATAGGATTAAATTTTGGGTTAGATTTAGTGTTAGTGTTAGGGTTAGGGATAGTGTTTGGTTAGGGATAGGTTTAGGGTTAGGGCTAGGGTTAGGGTTACAGTTAGTGTTATGTTTAGCATTAGCGTTAGTGTTAGGGTTATTTTTAGAGTTAGGATTAGGGTTATAGTTAGGGTTAGGTTTAGGGTTAGGGTATTTTTAGTGTTTGGGTTAGATTTAAGGTTAGTTTTAGAGTTTGATTTAGGGTTAATTTTAGTATTAATGTTAGTGTTTGTTTCAGGGATATGTTTTTTGTTAGGCTAAGCGTTAGGTTTAGGCTTTCTGCTAGGGTCAGTGATAGGATTAGGGTTAAGGAAATGGTTAGGATTAGAGTTAAAATGAGGCTTAGGTTTACGTTTAGTGTTAGTTTTAGGGTTAGGGGTAGGATAGTGTTAGTGTTTGTGTTAGGGTTAGTGTTAGGGTTAAAGTTAGGGTTAGGGTTTATGTTACTGTTAGGGTTAGTGTGACGGTTAAGTTTAGGGTTAGGTTTAGTGTATGTGTTAGTGTTAGTGTTAGAGTTAAAGTTAGGGATAGTGTTAGAGTTAGGGATATGTTTAGGGTTAATTTTAGGCTTAGGGATACGACTAGAATTAGTGTTACAGTAAGGTTAGGGTTTGGTTAATGTTAAGGTTAGGGTAGGTCTATGGTTAAGGTTAGTTTTTAAGTGATGGTTAGGGTGAGTGTTTGGGTTAGGGTTAGGATTAGTTTTAGAAGTAGCGATAGGTTTAGGTTTATGGTTAGTGTTAGGTTCATTTTAGGGTAAGAATTATGGTTTTTTTAAGGGTAAGGTTTAGGTTTAGGTTTTCTGTAAGGCTTAGGGTTAAAAGATAGTTTCAGTGTTAGGGTTAATTTTAGGGTTAGTGTTACGCTTAGGCTTATGGTTATGTTTAGGATTAGTATTTGTGTTAGTGTTATACATAGGTTTAGGGTTAGTGTTATGGTTAGAATTAGTGTTGCAGTTAGAGTTATAATTAGGAAGAAGATTAGAGTGAGGTGTAGGGTTAAGGTTAGGGTTAATTTTACAGTTATGGATAGGTTAGGTAAGTGTTAGGGTTAGGGTGAGTGTTACTGTTAGTGTTAGGGTTTGGGTTAGGTTTAGGGTTAGTGACAGGTTTAGTGTTGGGTTTAGGGTTACTCTTGGATTAGGGTTAGTGTTAGTGTTAATGTTAGGGTTAAGGTTATGGTTAGGTAAGTGTTATGATTATAATTAGAGTTATGTTTTGCTATATGGTTTGTGTTAGGTTTATGTTTAGGGTTAGGGTTATGGTAACGTTAGGTTTAGGGTTAGGGTTTTGTTTAGGGTTAGCATTAGGGTTAGTGTTAGGGTTAAGGTTAGGGTTAGGTTTAAGTTTAGTGTTAGGGTTATGGTTAGTTTTAGGTTAGTGTTTTGGTTAGGGTTAGGGTTAGTGTTAGGGTTAGGATTAGAGTTAAGATTAGTGGTAGGTTTATGGTTACATTTAGAATTCATGTGAGGGTTAGGGTTAAGGTAAATGTTAGTTTTAAGTTTAGGTATAGGGTTAAAGTTAAGGTTATTGTTACATTTAGTGTTATACTTAGGTTTACGATAAGTTTTGGGTTTAGTATTGACTTAGATTTAGGGTTAGTGTAGGGTTAGATTTAGGTTAGTGTTAGGATTAGGGTTACCATTATGGTGAGGTTCAGGATTAGTATTAGGTTAGGGTTAGGTTTAGGGTTAGAGTAAGTATTAGGGTTAGGGACAGAATTAGATTAAGGTTTAGTGTTAGGATTAGGTTTAGGTTTAAATTTATGATTAGTATTTATGTTCGAGTTAAAGTTAATGTCAAGGCTAGGGTTTGTGTTAGGGTTAGTTTTAGGGTTTGTTTTAGGGTTAGGTTTATGGTTAGTGTTAGGGTTAAGGATAAGTTTAGTTTTAGTGTTAGGTTTATGGTTTGGGTTAGGTTAAGGTTAGGGTTAAAGTCAAGGTGGGTTTAGGTTTAGGGATACTGTTAGGGTTAGTGTTAGTGATACATTAGGGATAGGGTTAGAGTTAGGGTTAGGGATAGGGTAAGAATTAGGGTTACGTTTTGCGTTAGGGTTAGTGTTACGGTTAGGATTAGGTTTAGGGTTAGGATTATGATTACGGTTAGATTTAGGTTTATGGTTAGGGTGAAAGGTAAGGTAAGTTTTAGGGTAAGGGTTAGTGTTAGGTTAGTGTTAGGGTTAGTGTTAGTCTTACGGTTATGATTTGTCTTATTGTTACGGTTAGGATTATGTTTAAGGTTCCTGTTCCAGTTAGGATTAGGGTTAGTTTTAGAGGTAGAGTTAGGTGAGTTAGGGTTCAAGATAGTGTCAGGGTTAGGGTTAGGGTTAGTGTTAGGTTAGGTTTAGGATTAGGTTTAGGTTAGGTTTAGGTTAGGTTTAGGGTTCATGTTAAAATTAAGATTAGGGTTAGTGTTAGCTTTTGTTTTAAGGTTAGGGTTATGGTTAGTGTTAGGTTAGAGGTAGGGTTAGGGTTATAGTTAGGGTTAGGGTTATATTTAGGTTAAGGTTTAGTGTTACGATTAGGGTTAGGTTTACACTTAGCTTACGATTAGAATTGGGGGGAGTTAGATTTAGGCTTAGGAGTAGGGTTATTTTTAGGTTTAGGTTTAGGATTAGGATAACTGTTAGTTGTAGGGTTAGGTTTAGGGTTAATCTAAGTTGTACGGTTAGTGTTAGATTTAAAGTTAGGTTTAGTGCTATTGTTAGGGTTAGAGTTAGTATTAGGGTGAGGATTAGCTTTATATTTAGTATTAGACTTACTATTAGGTTTAGGGTAAAATTTTGGTTTAGGGTTAGGTTTAAGTTTAGAGTCAGTTTTAGTTTTAGGGTTAGGGTTAGGGTTACAGTTAGGTTAGGGTTTAGGTTAGTGTTAGATGTAGGGTTATGGTTTGACTTCGGGTTACAGTTAAGGTTATGGTTAGGGTTATGAGAAAGGTTAGGGTTAGGGTTAGAGTTATATTTAGGGTTATGATTAGGATTAGGTTCATTCAGGGTTGAGGTTAGGGTTAGTATAATGGCTAGGGTTGGGGTTAACGTTAGAATTAGATTTAGGGTTATGGTTAGAGTTTGGGTAAATTTAGGGTTAGGTTTAGATTTATGGTTCATGTTAGGATTAAAATTAGGGTTCATGTTAGGTTTAGGTTTAGGGTTAAGGTTAGTGTTAGTGTTAGTGTTAGGTTTAAGGTTAAAATTATATTTAGTGTTATGGTTACAGTTAGCATTATTTTTAGTGTTAGGGTTAGGGTTAAAGTTAGGCTTAGGGTATGGGTTAGGTTTGGATTAGGGTTAGGATTAGGGTTAGTGATACAGTTATGGTAAAGTTTAGGGTTAAAATTAATGTTAGGGTTAGGGTTACATTTAGGGGTAAGATTAGTGTTAGGGTTAGGGTTTATGTTAAATTATGCTGAGGGTGAGATTTTTGGTTTGTTTTAAGATTAAGGTCAGGGGTTTTGTTAGGTTTAGGTTTAGGGTAAAAGTTAGGGTTTAAGTTAGGGTTAGGTTTATGGTTAGGGTTATATTTAGTGTTAGTGTTAGGGTTAGGGTTAGTGTTAAGATGAAGGTTAGTTTTAGTGTTATGGTTACGATTAAGCTTAGGGTTATATTTAGGGGTTTTTCTTGGGATGGATTTATATTTAGTGTTAGGGTTAGGGTTAGGATAAGCGTTAGGGTTAGTGTTACATTTGGTATAAGAGTTGGGGTTAGGTCTAGTTTTTAGGGTAGGGTTACTATTCGGTTTAGGGTATGAGTTAGGGTGAGAGTTAACTTTAAGATTAGGATTAAGATTTTGGTTACTGTTAGTTTTAGGGTTAGGTTAAGGTTAGTTTTTAGTTTACGGTTAATGCTAGGGTTGTGGTTAGGGTAATTTTTCTAGAGACGGTCAGTGTTAGGGTTTTTTTCAAGTTAGGATTAAGGTAAGGGTTCATGTTAGAGATAGGGTTTGGGTTAGTGTTAGGTTGTGGTTTTGGGTGAGGGTTAGACTTCGGGTTAGGGTTAGGGTTGGAGTTTAGTGTTAGTGTTATGTTAGATATTGGATTAAGGTTATGATTAGGCTTAGGTTTAGGTTTAGGTTTAGGATTAGGATAACTGTTAGGGTTAGGGTTAGGTTTAGGTTATGCTTAGAGTTATGGTTCGCGTTAGGGTTAGGGTTAGTGTTTGGGTTAGTGTTAACATTAGGTTTAGGTTTAACGTTAGTATTTTGGTTTGTGTTACAGTTATGTTTAGGGTTAGTGTTAGTGTTTGAATAAGGGTTAGTATTAGGTTTAACGTTAGGGTTAGGGAGCAGGTTAGGGTTAGGTTTCGGGTGAGGGTTAGCGTTAGGGTTATTTAAGGGTTAGGTTCAGGATTAGGATAAATATATGGTTATGGTTTGGGTTAGGGTTTGTGTTACTATTAAGATTAGGGATAGGTTTAGAGATACATTAGTTTTAGGGTTAGGGTGAGGGTTAGTGCAATGATTCAGATTAGGAATAGGGTTAGGGTTATTTTTAGGGTTGGGGCTAGGGTTATGTTTAGGTAAGGGTTAGGGTTAGGGTTAGGATTAGGTTTAATTTTAGGGTTATATTTAGTGTTACGGTTACAGTTACCGATAGTGTTAGTATTAGGGTTAGGTTTCAAGTTAGGGTTAGTGTTAGGGTTAAGTTAGTGGTAGGGTTAGGATTAGGGTTAGTGATAGGGTATGGTAAGGGTTAGGCTTAAGATTATTGTTAGGGTTAGGTTTAGGGTTAAGATTCGTGTTAGTGTTAGGGTTGGGTTAAATTAGGGTTAGGGTCACATTTATGGTTCATTTTAGGATTTAGGTTAGGGTTTTTGTTAGGTTTAGGTTTAGGGTAAGGGTTAGGGTTAGTGTTAGGGTTAGGTTTAGGGTTAGGGTTATATTTAGTGTTAGGGTTATATTTAGTGTTAGGGTTAGTGTTAGTGTTAATATGAGGGTTAGGTTTAGTGTTACGGTTAGGATTAGGGTTAGGGTTATGGTTAGGGCTAGTTTTAGGGATAAATTTATATTTAGTGTTAGGGATAGGGTTAAGATAAGCATTAGGGTTAGTGTTACATTTAGGATAAGGGTTGGGTTTAGGTTTAGTGTTTCGGTTACTGTTAGTATTCAGTTTAGGGTAAGGGTTAGGGTGAGGGTTAGCTTTAGAATTAGGATTAGGATTGTGGTTAGTGTTAGAGTTAGAGGTAGGTTAAGGTAAGTGTTTAGTTTAGGGTTAGTGTTATGGTTCTGGTTAGGGTAATTGTTCCAGAGAGAGTTAGTTCTAGGGTTGTGTTCTGGTTAGGATTAGGGTAAAGGTTCATGTTAGCAATAAGATTAGGGTTAAGGTTAGGTTTTGGTTTGGAGTGTGGGTTAGAGTTAGAGTTAGGTTTAGGGTTAGTGTTAGTGTTACGTTAGTGTTAGGGTTAGGGTTATGATTAGAATTAGGTTTAGGTTTAGGTTTAGAATTAGGTTAACTCTTAGGGTTATGGTTATGGTTAGGTTACGGTTAGGGTTATGGTTAGAATTAGGGTATTAGTGTTTGTTTTAGCATTAGTGTTTGGGTTAGGATTGTACTTAGGTTTAGGGTGAGTGTTAGTGTTAGAGTTGGGGTTAGTCTTAGTTTTAGGGTTAGGGTTAGTTTAAGGGTTAAGCTTAGGGTTAGGTTTAGGGTTATGTTAGGGTTAGGATTTGAGTTAGGTTTAAGTTTAGGTTTAAATTTAGTGTGAGGGTTAGTTTTAGTGTTAGTGTTAGGGTTAGAGTTTCTGTTAAGATTAAATTTAGGGTTAGGTTTATGGTTTTTGATAGTATTATGTTATTGTTAGGGTGAGGTTTAGGCTCAGTGGTATGGGTAGGTTTAAGATTTGTGTTAAAATTTTGGGTTGAGTCAGTGTTAGGGTTAGTGTTATGCTCAGGATTATGATTAGGGTAGGGTAAGTGTTAGCATTAAAGTTAGGTTAGAGTTAGGGGTTATAGTTTCAGTTAGGGTTTATGTTAAGGTTAGGGTTAGTGTTAGGGTTAGTGTTCGGGTTAGGGTTAGGTTTAGTTTTAGGGTTAGGGTTAGGTTTGTGTTATGGTTACAATTTAAGTTATGGTTAGGGTTACAGTTTCGTTTAGTGTAAAGTTTTGGGTTAGACTTAGGATTAAGTTTAGGTTAGGATAAATTGAAGGTTAGGTTAGGATTAGGTTTAGGCTTAGGGTTCTTGCTCCAGTTAAGGTTAATGTTAGTGTTAGGTTTACATTTAGGGTTAAGATTAAGTTAGGGTTAGGGTCAATTTTAGCAATAGTATTTGCGTTAGGATAATAGATAGGTTTAGGTTAGTATTCGGATTAGGGTTAGGGTTAGTGTTTGGTTTAGAGTGAGTGTTAGGTTTAAGGTTATTATTACTGTTAGGTTTATGTTTAGCCTTAGCTTTAGGGTTAGGGTTAGGGTTAGCGTTAGTGTTAGGGTTAGGTTTAAGGTTTGTGTTAGGGTTAAGTTTAGGGTTAGTGTTGGGGTTAGAATAAGGGTTAGTGTTTGTGATAGGACTAGGGTTAGGGTTAGGGTTAAGTTTAGTTTAGGGTTAGGATAGGGTTTGTGTTAGGGTTATGATTACGATTAGGTTAAGGTTCGGGTTATGGTAAGATTTGGGGTTTGTGTTATGGTTAGGATTATGGTCTGGGTTAGTTTTAGGGTTGGAGTAAAAGTTAGTGCTAGGCTTAGGATTAGGTTTAGGTTAAGGTTTTGGGTTATGGTAAGCATTAGTGTTAGTGTAAAGTTAGGGTTACGGTTAGTGTTAGGATTAGGGAAAAAGTTAGTGTTAGTGTTAGGTTTAGGGTTTGTATTACGGTTACTGTTAAGGTTACATATAGGTGTATAGTTATTGTTAGGATTAGGGTTGGGGTTAGGGATAGGTTAAGGGTAGGTTAGGGTTAGGGTTAGTCTTACTTTTATTGTTATTGTTAGAGTTAAGATTAGGGTTAATGTTAGAGTTAGGGTTAAAGTTAGTTTTAGGGTTAGGGTTAGGGTTAGGTTTAGGGTTAATGTAAGGTTTAGGCTTAGGATTAGTGTTAGGTTTAGGTTTAGGGTTAGTGTTAGGATTAGGGTTAGGGTTAGGGTTAGAGTTAGGTTTTGGATTTGTGTTATGGTTACTGATAGGGTTACATATAGCTTTATGGTTATGGTTAGAGTTAGGGTTAGGTTTAGGGATAGGCATAGGGTAGGTTTGGGCTAGAGTTAGTTTTAAAGTTATTGTTATTTTTAGGGTTAGTGTTAGGGTTAGTGTTAGGGTTAGGGATTGGGTTATAGTGGGGCCTAGGTTTAGGGTTAGGGTGAGGGTTATTTTTAGGGTTAGGATTAGGGTTAGTGTTAGATTTAAATTAGGGTTAAGGTTAGTTCTAGGGTTAGGTTTAGACTTAGGGTTAGGGTTTCTGTTAAGGTTAGGGAAAAGTTTAGGGTAGGGTTAGTGTTAGGGTTGGGGTTATGTTTTGGGTGAAGTTTAAGCTTATTGGTATGGTTAGCTTTAGGTTTCGTGTTAGGGTTACAGTTAGGGTTAGTGTTATGATTAGTGTTATTTTTAGGATTTGGGTTTGCTTACATAAGCATTAGTGTTAGGATTAGGTAAAAGGGTTATGGTTTGAGTTAGGGTTGTTGTTAGGTATAGGATTAGGGTTAGGTTTAGGGTTAACTTTTGTGTTAGGTTTACGGTTAGTTTTATGGTTAGGGTTATGGTTACACTTAGTGTTCTGTTTCGGGTTAGGGTTAGGAAAAATATTATGTTAGGGTAAGGGTTTGAATTAGGGTTAGGTTATAATTAGTTTTAGGGCTAGGGTTCATTATATGGTTAGATTTAGTTTTAGGTTTAGTGTTATATTTAGGTTTATGATCAGTGGTTGGGTTAGTGTTAGGGTTTGCTGAGGGCCATTGCCAATTAGGAATGACGCATCGATATTTCCTTGCCAGTGTACCCCATGTTAAATGGACTTGCCTTGGAAATTTGCTGTGACCTTGCATGTGTGTTTGAGAAAGGTGACCCTGATAAATGACCAGGGTGGATCCAGGATTAGGGTGTATCCTGCAGGTTTTAGGAAGTATCGGAGTTTAAAATAATTTGGGTTTAAGGCGCTCCCAGTTTAAGACATGTTTAGGGCATTCCCGGTTTAAGACAATATGACTTTTAGGGAAGTTGGAGGTTGAAGATTATTGCTGCTGGGATAAGGGTGTTCCTGCTATTTGTTCCCGTTGAGTTCTCATGAGATTCAAATTGGATTTTGGAAAAAAGCCTCGTGGAGTAGGTGAAGGGGGCGGCAGAACGGATTTTCCCCAGAACGTGTTTGTAGAGGCCGGTGTAAATTCTGGAATAAAAGATTGCTGTTTGAATCTACAAGGTGTGTGGTGGCTCGTGATTCTGTGCCAAGCCAAGACTGCAGCAAGGGTTAGGGTCAAGATTAGGTTTACTTTTAATTTTGTGGTTAGGGTTACATTTAGGTGTAGGTTTAGTGTTAGGGTTAGGGTTAGTGTTAGGTTTAAGGCTAGGGTTAGGGTCAGAGTGTTAGGGTTTTTTTAAGTTTATGTTTAGGGTTAGGGTTAGCATTAAGGTTAGTGTTAGTGTTAGTGTTAGATTTAGGGTTAATTTAGGGTTAATCTTCGTGTTACTGTTAGATTTAAGGTAAGCAAAATTGTGAGGGTTAGGATTAGCGTCACGGTCAGAGTTAGTCTTATGTTTAGGGTTAGGTTTAGGATTACATTTAGGGTTAGGACTAGGATTAGGGTTAGTGTAAGGGTTTGAATTAGGGTTAGGGTTAGTGTTTGTGTTTAGGGTTGGAGTTAGGGTTACGTAAGGGTGAGGGCTAAGGATAGATTAGGGTAAGGTTTTTGGTTGGGTTAGAGTTTGAGTTAGGGTTAGAGTTAGAGTTAATGTTAGTGTTAGTGTTAGGGTTAGGATAAGTGTTAGTGTTAAGGTTTTATTAGGTTTAGGGTTAATGTTAGGGTTAGCGTTGGGGTTTGGTTTAGAATTAGGATTAGTGGAATGGTTAGGGGTAGTGTTAGTGTTATGGTTATGATTAGGGTTAGTATAGTGTTGGGTTTAGGGTAAGGTTTAGGTTTACAGTAAGTATTAGGGCTAAGTTTAGTATTATGTTTAGGTTTAGGGTTAGGTTTATGGTTAGTGTTACGGTAAGGGTTTGGGTTAAGTTTAGGATTAGGATTTGTTTTAGTGTTAAGATTAGTGTTAGTGTTAGCGTTTGCATTAGGGTGAGTGTTAAGGTTAGGGTTAGGTTAAGTTATAGAGATAGGGTTAGGATTAGTGTTATGTTTAGTTTTAGGGTTAGGGTAGGGTTAGAGTTAGTGGTAGGCTTAGAGTTATTGTTCATCTTGGGGTTAGGTTTGGCATTAGGGTTTTAGTATAATTGCTAGGTTTAGTGTTAACATTAGAATTAGTGTTAGGGTTAGGGTTATATAAAGGTTAGGGTTAGGGATAGTGTTAGGTTTAGAAATAGGTATTGGTTAGTGTTAGGTTTAGGGTTATGGTTAGGTTTAAGTTTAGTGTTACTGTTAGGGTTATGGTTGAGGTTAGTGTTAGGGTATTTGTTAGGGTTAGGGTTAGGCTTAGAATTAGGTAAGTTTTAGGGTTAGGTTTATAATTTGAGTTAGGATTAGGTTTAGGGTTAGTGTTTGCATTAGGGTTATGGTTAGGATTATGTTAGTATTAGGGTTAGTATTAGTGTTAAATTTTGTGTTAGGTTTAGGGTTAGGGTTAATGGTAGCATTCTAATTAGGGTTATGGTTAGTTTTAGGGTTAGTGTTAGGGTTAAGTTTAGTGATTGAGTTAGAATTACAGTAAGGGTTAGGATTAGCATTAGGGTTAGTGTTAGGTTTAGAATTACAGTTGATGTTAAAGATAGGGTTCAGATGAGTGTAGGGTTAGGTTTAGTGTTATTGTTTATTTTAGGGTTAGTGTTAGGGTTAATTATAGTGTTAAGGTTAGGGTTAGGTTTAGAGTTAGCGTTACGGTTACACTTAGGTTTAGTGTTAATGTTTTATTAGAGTTAGTGTTAGGGTTAATCTTAGTCTTAGGGTAAGGTTTATGATTATGGTTATGGTTAGGGTTAGTGATAGGGTTAGGATTAGGATTTGAGTTAGTTTAATGTTAGTGTTAGGGATATGGCTAGGGTTAGATTTAGGTTTAGAATAGGGTTAGGGTTTAATTTTGTGTTAGCGTTAGTGGTAGGGTTAGCGATAGGTTTAGGTTTAGGGTAAGGGTTAGTGTTAGAATTAGGGTTAGGATTAGAGTTAGGATTAGTTTTAGGGTTAGGGTTAGGTTTAAGTTTAGGGTTAATGTTAGGGTTAATGTAAGGGTTGAGATTGGGGTTAGGGTTAGTGTTAGTGATTGAATTAGGTTTTGTGTTAGGGTTTGGTTTAGTGTAAATGTGAGTGTTAGGGTTAAAGTTAGGGTTAGTTTTGTGTTAGGGTTAGATTTAATTATATTGTTAGGTAAGAAATAGGTTAGAGTTAGTGATAGGGTTAGGGTTATATTTAGAGTTTGTATTGGGGTTAGAGTTAGAATTAGTATTATAATTAGGGTTATGGTTAGTTTTATGGTTAGTGTTAGTTTTAGGGTTATGGTTAGGGTTAGTTTTATTGTAAGGGTTAGGTTTATGATTACTGTTAGGGTTAAGTTTAGTGTTAGTTTTAGGGTTAGTGTTAGGGTTAGTATAAAGGTTATTGTTAGGATTATGATTAGTTTTAAATTTACAGTTAATGTTAGTGTTAGGGTTAGGGGTAGAGTTAGGGTTAGTGTTAGGGTTTGAGTTATTGTCACGGTTATGGTTATTGATAGGTTTGGGGTTATGTATAGGGTTATAATTAGTGATATTATAAGGATTAAGGTTAGGTTTATTGTTAGGTTTAGGGTTAGGTTTAGTTTTATGACTGGTGTTAGTGTTAGGGTTATGGTTATGGTTATGGTTAGGTTTAGGGTTTCGTTAAGGCTTAGGTTTATGGTTAGTGTTAGGGTTAGATTTAAGGTTATTGTTAGAAGTGTTCGTCGGTTATTACGTGAGTGTGGGGGGAGTTAACTGTTTCAAGGGAACGTAAGGGGTTATACTCCTGTTTGGGTAAGGCATAGGTTTAGAGGTAGCTTTAGGGTTAGGGTTTAGTTTAGGGTTAGTGTTATGATTAGTGTTATATTTAAGATTAGTGTTAGTGTTAAGATTTGTATTAGGTTATGGGTTAAGATTAACTATAGAGTTAGCTTCAGGTTTTAAGTTTAGTTTGGGAGTAAGAGGTATTGTTAGGGTTAGGGTTAGGGTTACTTTTAGGGTTAGGTTTAGGGTTTGAGTTAGGATTAATGTTAGGTTAATTGTTAGAGTTAAGTTTACAGTAAGGATTAGGATATGATTAGGGTAAATATTTGTTAAGTTTTATGTTAGGGTTAGTGTTTGGGTTAGTGTTAGGAATAGGTTTACAGTTAGGATTAAGTTTAGGCTTAGGGTTATGGTTAGTGTTAGTTTTAGGGTTAGGGTTAATGTTAAGTTTAGGTTTAGTGTTAGGGTTAAGGTAAGGGTTAGGATTAGGGTTAAGGTTAGAATTAGAATTAGAGTTTGTGTTAGGGTTTGGGTTACAGTGAATGTTAGTGTTAATGTTAGGTTTGGGGTTAGGTTTGTGTTAGGGTTAGAGGTGGGTTAATTATATTGTTAGGTTTAGGGATAGGTTTAGAGTTAGTGTTAGTTTTAGGGTTATGATTATGTTTAGTTTTAGGGTTAGGTTTAGGGTTAGGTTTATGGTTAGTGTTAGTTTTATGAATTAGAGTAGTTTTAGGGTTGGTGTTAAGGTTATTTAGGGTTAATGTTAGGTTAAGTTTTAGGTTTAGGGTTACTGTTAGGTTTAGTATTAGGTTAGTGTTAGGGTTAGGGTTATTTATAGTTAGCATTAGGGTTAGGGTTAGTGTTTGTGTTAGGTTTAGGTTTGGGGTTAGGATTACGGACAAGATTATAGTTATATTTAGGGTTAGAATTAGTGTTAGGTTTAGTGATAGGATTATGATAAGGTTTAGAGTTAGAGTTAATCTTAGTGTTAGGATTAGAGGTCGAATTATGTTTACTATTAGGTTTAGGGTTATTTTTATGGTTAAGGTTAGTGTTAATTTGGGGGTTATGGTTAGGGTTGAAATTAGTGATACAATTAGGTTTGGGTTTAGGTTTATTGTTAGAATTATGGTTAGGGTTAGGGATAGTGTTAAGGTTAGTGTTAGTGTTAGGGTTAATGTTAGGGTTAGACTTAGGGTCTGTGTTAGAGTTACGGTTTGGATTTGGGTTACTTTTAGTTTTAGGGTTAGGGTTAGGTTCAGGATTGGGTTTAGGGTTAGGTTTAGGGTTAGGTTTAGGATTAGTTTTAGGGTTAGGATTAGGGTTAAATTTAAGTTTCCTTTTAGGTTAAGTGTTAGGATGAGGGTTAGGGTTACTGTTAGGGTTAGAATTAGTGTTTGTGTTAGTGTTATGGTTACAGTGAATGTTAGGGTTTGGATTAGGGTTAGGGTGAGGGATAGGGTTTGGGTTAGGTTTAGTGTTAGCATTTGTGTTAGGGTTTATTATAGTATTAGAGTTAGGTATAGGTTTATATTTAGAGTTAGACTTCGGGTTATGTTTAGGGTTAGTGTTATGATTAGTGTTAGGGTTAGGGTTAAGGTTAGTGAAAGGGTTAGGTTTAGGGTTAGTGTTAGGTTTAGGTTTAGGATTTGCATTAGGTTAGGGTTATTGTTGGGGTTATGGTTACAGTTAGGATTAGGATAGGGTTAGTGTTAATGTTAGTGTCAATTTTGTGTTAGGGTTAGTGTTAGGATTAGGTTTAGGTTTAGGGTTAGTGTTAGAATTAGGGAATAGGGTTAGATTTATTGTTAGGGTTAGTGTTAATTTAATAGTTAGGATTAGGGTTAGGGTTAGTGTTATGGTTAGTTTTATTGTTAGGGTTAGGGTTAGGGTGAGTATTAAGGTTATGTTTAGGGTTTAGGTTTATGTTTCTGTTAATGTTTTTTTTTAGGGTTCCATTTAGGTTTAATTATAGTGTTTAGGTTAGGGATAGGTTTAGAGTAAGTGTTAGGTTTAGGGTTAGGGTTAGTGTTAGGGTAAGGGTTATATTTAGGGTTAGGTTTAGGGTTAGTTTTGGGTTAGGATAAGTTTTAGAGTCAGGGATAGAGTTAAGGTTAGGGTTAGAGTTACGTTTAGTGTTAGGAATAGGGTTAGGGTTTGTGTTAGGATTAAGTTAATGGGAAGGGTTTTGTTAGATTAAAGGTTAAGGTTAGTGTTATGCTTACAAATAAGATTAGGGTTATATTTAATGTTAGAACTAGGGTTAGGTTTAGTGTTAAGATTACGGTAAGGTTTAGAGTTAAACATAGTGTTAGTGTTAGGGTTAGGGGTAGGGTTAGTGTTAATGTTAGGGTTATGTTTAGACTTATTGTTAGTGTTAGTGTTAAAGTTAAAATTAGGGTTAGTGTTAGGGTTAAGATTAGACTTAGGGTTCATTTTAGGGTTACAGTTTGGTTTAGGATTAGGGTTAGCGTTATGGATGGGGTTAGAATTAGGTTTAGGTTTGGGTTAAGGTTAAGAATTAGTGTTTGTGTTAGGGTTATAGTCAGGGTTAGTGTTAGAGTTAAGCTTATGTTTAGTGTTAGGTTTAGGTTTTAGGTTATGGTTAGGTTTTGTGGTAGGGTTAGGGTTATGTTTAGGATTATGGTTATGGTTAGGGTTGGTATTAGGTTAGGTTTAGGTTTAGGCTTAGGGTTAGTGTTTCTTTTAGGGTTTTGGTTAGTGTTAATGTTAGGGTTAAGGTTCTGGTTGAGATTATGATTAGAATTAGCATTAGGTTGGGGTTAAATTAGGGTTAGTGTTAAGGTTAAGGTAAAGATTAGGGTTAGTGTTAGGGTTTGGGAAATTATTAGGGTTTGTGTTCGTGTTGTGTTAGAGTTAAGCTTAGTTTTAGCTTTAGCATTAGGGTTATAGTTAGGGTTAGTGTTAGGGTTACTGTTAGAATTAGTTTTAAGTTCAGAGTTAGTGTTAGGGTTACTGTTAGGGTTAGGGTTAGAGTTAGAGTTAGGGTTAGGTTTATATTTAGGGTTAGTGTTAGGGTTAGGTTTAGAAGTAGGGTTAGGGTTAGTGTTAGGGTTAGGTTTAGTGTTTGTGTTAGAATTAGGGTTGGACATAGGGTTTGTGTTAGGTTTAAGATTAGAGATAAGGTTAGGGTTACAGTTAAGATTAAAGTTAGGGTTAGGGTTAGGTTGAATGTTAGGATTAGGGTTAGGGTTAGGGTTATGATTAATGATAGATTTAGTGTTAGCTTTAGGGTTAGCATTAGGGTTAGGATTAGTGTTAAGTTTAGGGTTAGTATTTGTGTTTGGGTTACAGTTAGATAAGGAATTTATATTAGGTGTAGTGTTTGAGTTAGATATAAGGTTAAAGTTAGGATTAGGGTTCGGGTTATGGTTAGTCTTAGGGTTATGCTTAGTTTTAGAGTAAGTGTTTGGGTGGTTAGGGTGTGTGTTAGGGTAAGTGTTAGTGGTAGAATAGGGTTACATGTAGGATTAGATTTAGGGTTTTGGTTAGTGTTAGTGTTTGGGTTTGCACTAGCATTAGTGATAGGGTGAGTTTTAGTGTTAATGTTAATGTGGGTTAGCGTTAGTGTTAGGGTTAGGGTTTAGAGTGCGTATTAGGGTTAGTTTTAGGGTTAGCGTTAGGTTTAGGATTAGTATTAGGATTAGGGTTAGGGGTAGGGTTAGGTTTAGGTTTAGTGTTATGGTTAGGTTTAGAGTTAGAGTTATATTTAGTGTTAGTGTTAGGTTTAGGATTAGCAATAGTTTAATTAGGGACATTTTGAGGTTTAATGTTAGCCTTAGGGTTAAGGTTAGTGTTATGGTTAGGATTATGGTTAGGGATAGTGTTAGTGTTAAGGTTACATTAAGGGTTAGTGTTAGGGTTAGCTTTATTGTTAGGGTTAGGGTTAATGTTAAGGTTAGTGTGATTTTTACATTAGTGTTAAAGTTAGGATTATGGTTAGGGTTATTTTTATGGTTAGGGTTATTTTTATGGTTACCTTTAGGGTTAGGGTTAGTGTAAGGGTTATGGTTAGGTTTAGTGTAAGGTTTAGTGTTAGGATTAGTGTTAGTGTTATTTTTAGGGTTACGGTTTGAGTTAAGGTTAGGGATAGTTTTAGGGTTTGTGTTAGGGTTAGGGTAAGTGTTAGAGTTACGTTTACAATAATGATTAGGGTTAAGATTAAGGTTAATTTTTGGGTTAGTGTTAGGGTTTGTGTTATGGTTAGGGTTAGTGTTAGGTTCAGGCTTAGGTTTAGGATTAGTGTTAGTGTTAGAGTTACAGAAAGGGTTAGAAATGGTGTTAGGTTTAGGAATAGGCTTAGTTTTACTGTTAGGTTTAAGGTTATTATTAGTTAAGGTTTAGGTTTAGGGTTAGGGTTACTGATAGGATAATGGTTGGTTTAGTGTTAGTGCTAGTTTTAGGGATAGGGATAGGGTTTTTGTTAGGGTTAGGGTTAGGTTTAATAAAAGTGTTAGGGTTAGTGTTAGAGTTAGGTTGATGTTTAGGGTTAGGGTTATTGTTAGGGTTTGGGTTATTTTTCGAGTTAGTGTTAGGTTAAGGTAAGTGTTAGCATTAGGGTTAGGTTTAGATTTAATATTAGGGTTATTGATAAGATTAGGTTTAGTGTTAGGGTTAGTTTTAAAATTAGGATTAGGGTTAGAGTTAGGGTTAGAATTTTTGTTAGAGTTATGGCTAGGGTTAGAATTACAGATAAGATTAGGGTTAGTGTTAGGGTTAGGTTTAATAAAAGTGTTAGGGTTAGTGTTAGAGTTAGGTTGATGTTTAGGGTTAGGGTTATTGTTAGGGTTTGGGTTATTTTTCGAGTTAATGTTAGGTTAAGGAAAGTGTTAGCATTAGGGTTAGGTTTAGATTTAATATTAGGGTTATGGATAAGATTAGGTTTAGTGTTAGGGTTAGTTTTAAAATTAGGATTAGAGTTAGAGTTAGGGTTAGAATTTTTGTTAGGGTTATGGCTAGGGTTAGAATTACAGATAGGATTAGTGTTAGTGTTAGGGTTAGTTTTAAAATTAGGATTAGTGTTAGGGTTAGGATTAGGATTTTTGTTATGGTTATGGTTATGGTTAGAATTACAGATATGTTTATAGTTAGATTAAAGTTTAGGGTTAGAGTTAGCGTTAGTGTTAGGGTTATTGTTTGCCTTAAGTTTAGGGTTAGTGATAGTGTAATGTTTTTGTTTAGGGTAAGTATTAGGGTTAGTGTTCGGGATACCATTATGATTAGGTAAGGGTTAGGGTTAGGGTTGGGTTAGGTTTAGGGTTATGGTTTGGATTAGGGTTAGTGTTAGGCTAAGAGTTAGGTGTAGAGTAAGAATTAGGGTTAGTGTTAGCGTTAGCTTTAGGTTTAGGTTTAGAATTAGTGTTAAGTTTAGTATTAGGATTACGGTTAGTGTTAGGGTTAGAGTTAGGGTAATTTTATGGTTAGTGTTAGGTTTACGGTTAGTGTTACTGTTAGGGTTAGGGTAAGGGTTCCAGTTAATATTAGGTATAGGGTAATGTTTAATGTTACAGTTAGGATTAGCGTTAGTTTTAGTCTTAGGGTTAGTATTAGGGTTAGTTTCAGGGTAAGTTTTAGGCTTAGTGTTAGGGTTAGGGTTACTATTAAGGTAAGGCTTACAGTTCAGTTTACAGTTAGGGTTAGAGTTAGGGTAGGTTTAGTGTTAGGGTTTGGGTTAGGTTTAGGGTGAGTGTTAGGGTTAAGGTTAAGTTTAGAATTATGGTAAGGGTCCGGTTTAGGGTTAGGGTTAGATTTCAGGTTATGGTTAGGGTTTGAGTTAGTTTTAGGGTTAGGGTTACAGTTAAGCTTGGGTATAGGGTTAGAGTAAGGGTTAACATTAGTGTTAGGGTTAGCGTTAGGGTTAGGTTTAGAATTAGTTTTAGGTTTAGCATTAAGATTAGTTTTAGGTTAGAAATGGGGTAAGTTTTAAGGTTAGTTTTAGGTTTAAGGTTACTGTTAGCGTTAGATTTAGTATTAGGTTTAGGGTTAAATTTATGGTTTGGGTAATGTTTAGGGTTACGGTTAGTGTTAGGGTTAGGTTTAGTGTTAGGGTTTGTATTATGATTGGGTTAGGGTTAGTGTTAGTTTTAGGGTTAGGGTTTGCTTTAGGCTTAGTGTTAGGGTTTGTATTTGGGTTAGGGTTAGTAATAGAGTAAGGCTTAGAGTTTTGATTAGGTTTAGGGTTAGAGTTAGGGCTAGGGTTAGTATTAGGTTTAGGGTTAGGTTTAGGATTAGTGTTATGTTTAGTGTTAGGTTTAGAGATATGTAAAGGTTTAGAGTTAGTGTTAGAGTTAGGGTTAGGGTTAGGTTTAGGTTAGGGTTAGTGTTACGTATAAGTTTAGGTTTCATGTTAAGGTTAGGGTTAGGTTTAGGATTAGTGTTAGTGTTAGTGATTGGGTTAACGTTAGGGTTATTGTAATGGATAGTGTTAGAATTAAGAATAGGTTTATGGTTAATGTTAGGCATATGGTGAAAGTTAGTGTTATGGTTAGGGTTAGGATTTGGTTTAGGTTTAGTGTTAGTTTTAGTGTTGGAGTTAGTTTTAGAGTTAGGGTTAGTGTTAGGTTAAGGATTAGTGTTTGGGTTAGTTTTAAGTTTATGGTTAGGTTTCGGGTTAGGGTTAATGTTACTGTAAGTTTAAGGTTAGAATTAGGGTTAGTGTTAGTGTTAGGGTTAGGTTTAAGTTTAGGTTTAGGGTTAGTGTTAGTGATAGCTTTCGGGTTAGAATTAGTGTTATGGTTATGCTAGGATTAGTATTAGTTAGTGTTAATGTTAGGGATAGAGTTAAGTTTAGTGTTAGGGTTAGTTTTAGGGTTAGAATTTATGTTAGGGTTAGGTTTAGGAATACATTTAGGCATAGGATTAGAGTTCGGGTAAGTCTAAAAGTTAAGTTTATGATTACAGATAGATTTAGTTTTAGGGTTAGGGTTAGAGTTATTGTTAGGGTTAGATGTAGGATTAGGATTAGTGTTATAGTTAGGATTAGGGTTAGGTTTAGGGTTATTGTTAGTGTGAATGTTAGGTTTTCTGTTAGGGTGAGATTTAAGATTAGGTTTAGGGTCACAGTTACAGTTAGGATTCAGGTCAGAGTTAGGGTTAGGGTAAGTTTTGCTTTAGGGTTAGAGTTAAGGTTTTTTTAGGGTTAGATTTAGGGTGACATTTCAGGTAGGGATAGTGTTAGGTTTAACATTATATTTAGGGTTAAGTTTAGTGTAAGGGTTAGTTTTAGGATTAGGGTTAGGATAAGGTTTAGGTTAGGGTTAGGGTTAGGATTAGGTTGTGGTTAGGGTGATGGTTAGCGTTAGGGTTTTTGTTAGGTTTAGGTTAGTGTTAGGGTTAGACTTAGGGTTAGGTTTAGTGTTAGGGAAAGGGTTAGCTTTAGGATTACATTTTTGGTAGGGTTAATTTTAGGGTTATGTTTTTTTTTTTAGGGTTAGGGATATGGTTTAGAGTTAGTATTAGGGCTAGTGTTTGGATAGTGTTAGGTGGGGGTTAAGGTTAGGGTTAGAGTTTGTGTTAGGGATTTTTTTAGTGTTAATGTTACAATTAGTGTTTGGGTTACAGTTAGTTTTAGTGTTACAGTTAAGGTTAGGTTTTATGGTATGGTTAGATTTCAGTTTAGGATTAGCATATTTTTAGGGTTAAAGTTATTGTTAGTGTTAGGGTTAACATTAACATTTTGCTCAGTGTTAAAGTTAGGGTGAGGTTTACTGTTAGGGTTGAGTTAGTGTTAGGGTTAGTGTTAGGGTTAGCATTTTAGTTTAATTTAGTGTTAGTGTTATGATTACCATTAGGTTCAGGTTAGTGTAAGTGTTATTGTTATGATTAGGGTTAGATTTAATGTCGTTTTTAGTGTTAGGGTTATATTTAGTTTTATATTTAGTGTTAGAGTTAGTGTTAGTTTTAGAATTAAATTTACAGTTAATTATAGACTTAGGCTTAAATTTATGGGTAGTATTAGAGTTAGGGTTAGTGATTGTGTTAGAGTTTTTGTTAAGGTTAGGTTTTGGGTTAGGGTTAGTGTTAAGTGTAAGGTAATGGTTAGGGTTAGTTTTAGGTTTGGGTTAGGGTTACTGCTAATGTTATCATTGAGTCATCATTAGAGAGTTAGTTTAACATTAGCATTAGTGTTAGGTTTAGGGTTATGTTAGGGGGTAGGTTTAGGGTTTGGGTTAGGCATATGCTTAGGTTTTGGTTTAGTGTTAGGGTTAGTGTTATGGTTAGGGTTAAGTTTACTATTTGTGTTAGGGTCAGGATTATTGTTCATGTTAGGGTTAGGTTACTATTTGTGTTAGGGTAAGGGTTAGGGATAGTCTTAGGATTTATTTTAGGGTTAGGTTTAGAGTAAGTGTTAGGTTTTCAGTTAGGGTTATGGTTAGGATTAGAGTTGTTTTAGTGTTAGGATTAGTGTTAGTGTTAGGGTTAGTTTTAGGATTAAAGTTAGGGTTTGTGTTAGGGTTAGGTTTAGGTTTAGTGTAAGGTTGGGGTTATGGGAAAGATTAGTATTAGTGTTAGGGTAAATGTTTGTGTTAGGGTTTGAATTAGGGTTAGGGTTAGGGTTACAGTTAGGGTTAGGGTTAGGGTTGGGTTAGGGTTAGTGTTAGGCTTAAGATTAGGGTTAGCAATAGTGCTATGTTTAGAGATAAGTTTAGGCTTTGTGTTAGTGTTAAGTTTAGGATTAGGGTTAGTGGTACAGTTAGTGTTATGTTTATGTTTAGGTTTAGAGTTAGAGTTAGTATTAGGATAAGGGATAGGTTTAGGTTTAGGATTAGAGTTACGGTTAGGGTAAGAGTTAGGTTTAGTGTTAGGTTTAAGATTTCTGTTTATGTTAGGTTAAGGTTAGGGTAAGGCTTAGGTTTTTTGTTAGGTTTAGGGTTAGTGTTATGCATAGAGCTAGGGTTTGTGTTAGGGATTTTTAGGGTTTGCATTAGGGTTAGGTTTAGGTTTATTATTAGGGTTAGGATTTGTGTTAGGGTTAGTGTTAAGGTTAGCATTTGGTTTAAAATTAATGATAGGGATAGGATTATGTTTAGTTTTAATTTTAGGGTTACAATTAGGGTTGATGTTAATGTAATGGTTAGTGAAAAAATTTGGGTTAGGTTAAGGTTAGTGTTAGGGTTTGTTTTAGGTTTAGGTTTAGAATAAGTATTAGATTTGGTTTGGGATTAATGTTAATATTAGGTTTAGCATTAGGGTTAGGATTAGGGTTAGTTTATGATTACTAATAGGGTTAGGGTTACTGTTACTTTTACGGTTATGGTTAGGGTTAGGTTTTGTCTTAAGGTTAGTGTTATGTTTAAGGTTAGAGTTAAGGTTAGTGTTTGGGTAGGGTAAGTTTTAAGGTTAGGTTAAGCTTTAGTGTTAGGTTTTTGTTAGGTTCAGTTTTACGGACAGTGTTATGGTTAGTGTTAGTTTTAGGGTTTCGGTTAAGATTAGGGTTATGGTTAGGTTGTTTTTTAGGGTTAGGGTTTGGTTTAGGATTAGGTATAGTGTTGAGTTTAGGAATATGTTTAGGGTTAGTGTTAGAGTTATGGTTAGATTTAAGGTTAGTGTTATGCTTACATTTAGGGTTAGGGTTAGTGTTTGGGTTAGGGTTAGGGTTTTTGTTAGGTTTTCGTTTAAGGTAAGTGTTAGATTAGGGTTAGGATTATGGGTAGAATTAGGGTTAGTGTTAGTGTTAGGGTTGCAGTAGGGTTAGTATTAGGGTAAGGGTTTTTGTTAGGGTTAGTGTTTCAGTTAGCATTAGGTTTAGGATTAGTGATAGGTTTAGGGTTAGGGTTACTTTAGTGTTAGTGTTAGGGTTAGGGTTCATGTTAGAGTTATGGTGAGGGTTAGTGTTAGTTTTAGAGTTAGGGTTAGGTTTAGTTTTAGCAATAGTGTTAGGGTTAGGGAAAGGTTTAGTGTTAGTGTTATGGTTAGGGTTAGATTTAAGGTTTGTGTTATGGTTACAGTTATGTTTAGGGTGGGGTTAGGGTTAGGGTTAGTGTTCAGGTTAGGGTTAGGGTTAGTGTTACGTTTAAGGTAAGTGTTAGATTAGGATTAGGATTATGTGTAGGATTAGGATTAAGTTTAGGGTTAGTGTTAGTGTTAGAGTGTGCGTTAGGGTTAGGGTTAGGGTTAGTATTAGGGTGAGAATTTTTATTAGGGTTAGCATTAGGTGTAGGATCAGTGATAGGTTTAAGGTTAGGGTTAGTTTTAGTGTTAGTGTTCATGTTAGAGTTATGGTGAGGATTAGTGTTAGTGTTAGATTTAGGTTTGGGTTTAGGTTTAGCAATAGTGTTAGGGTTAGAGAGAGTTTTAGTGTTAGTGTTAGGGTTAAGGTTATATTTAGAGTTAGTGTTATGTGTACAGTTAGTGTTAGTGTTGGGGATAGGGTTAGGGTTAGTGTTCGGTTTAGGGTTAGGTTTTCTGTGAGGTTTAGGTTTAGTTTAAGTGTTAGATTAGGTTGATGGGTAGGATTATTATTAAGGTTAGGGTTACTGTTATTGTCAGCTTGTGCCTTAGGGTTAGGGTTAGGGTTAGGGTTAGGGTTAGGGTTAGGGTTCGTATTAGGGTTAGGGTTTTTGGTAGGGTTAATGTTAGCATTAGCATTAGGTTTAGGATTAGTGATAGGGTAAGTGTTAGGGTTAGAGTTCATGTTATGGTTATGGTAATGGTTAGTGTTAGTGTTAGAGTAAGGGTTAGGTATAGGTTTTGCCGCAGTCTGGCTAGGCACAATTCAGGAGCCACTTGTCAAAAGAAACTAACTTTATTTTTAAAACTACAAATGCCAAACAATACAGCTCCTCAGGGAAAAAACCCTCAGAGCCCAACTGCCACCATCGGCTTCCCACAAGCCTCTAACCCCCACACCAGCCTCTCAACCTCCCACAATCCTCCTGCTCTTGAGGCCGATTGGCTGGGTTGCGAGGGCAGAGCCAAAGAAGTCCCCCAATGAGCAGCTCCGTGGAGGAGCCAATCAGCTAGATGTTGCTGGGGCTGCTGTGAGCCAATCATCAGCTGGCAGCTGGAAGTTTGCTGGCAGCTAGAAGTTTGCTGGGGCCCCTTTGGCTGTGGCTCTCAACATCTCCCCCTCTCTGTTTAAACAACAAGCATGTGGCTTAGGGACCGTGCCTGCCTTAGGTTGTCCAATACTACATATGGTCCTTACCCGTCTTCGGATGAGCTGACCTCAGGGCGTCAGCCTCCTGTCTTAGGTTGGTACCATTGTAATTGGATCTTACCCGTCATTGAGTACCGGTCCAGTATACAGCCACATCTGTGGAGAGGTCTTTGTACCAGCGGGGGGGTGAGGTTCTTTGCCTCACCTCTGTTGGCCCCCAAATTTTAGCTGAATGATCATGACAAGCAGAAAGGAGGAAGCTACACCAAGCCAATTGACGGCTCTTGTTGGAAAAATTGTACCACCGATGACATCATCAGCAAAATACCCCAACACTACCACAAGTTGATGCACTAACAGATAGTTCACAATGCATAGAAGTGAGTTCACAATGCATACAAGTGACACATAGTCTAGGCAAGTTCTGCAAGCAGTTCAGTGATGACTATTGCAGAAGCTGTAGATTAGTTTTATCTTTGTCTTCAGTGGCACAGGGATGAAGATAGGAATTCTGGCAATAATGGCTAAAGAAAAAATTATGTAACATTCCAGAAGGCACTAAAAGAAAACAATTTTCTTAACAATTTACATTGTCTTGAAGAGAATTATTAAATATAATGAAAAGGAAAGGTGAAAGTAAACAAACAGATCTGTTAACCTCCTTTTTTTTTTTACAAATTAAAACAATTCTTAGCAGTTATTTACCCAGTTTAAATTAAAGTATTTAAATCACGTGAATAAAAAAAAAATATTTGGATCCATTTTTTTCATGAGCGCTCATCATATATGATATATGGACATATGTACATTCAAACATATAACACAAAACACAAGTGTGCACACATAATATAATACATACAACACATAATAATAAAGGCCTTATAACTTTTTACAGGTAAAATCTCTATTGCAATGTTTAAAAACTCTATAGTCAAAAAAAAAATAGAACTGATCAGCAAAACATTAACCTAGGTCTGTATGAGCTCAAAAAAAAAAAAAAACAAAATAGAACTTCATGATATGGGAAAGGGCAATAATAAAATAGATATTGAAAAAAGCATCCTGGTTCTGTTGCAAATGTAAGGATAGCCAAATTGGAGTTTTGGATATCAGCTGTTATGGATTTGAGCTAAATCATCTTCTTTTGGTCTGTAGAAATCGCTTTAGTTAATCTCTCTGGAATCCAAATCGGCTGCTGTTCTCCCTGTGGAAACACACAAACAGACCCCCGACTCCAGACAATCACTGGGTCAGGATTTTAGTTAATCTCTCTGGAATCCAAATCGGCTGCTGTTCTTCCTGTGGAAACACACAAACAGGCCCCCAACTCCAGACAATCACTGGGTCAGAACCTTGGTTAATCTCTCTGGAATCCAAATCGGCTGCTGTTCTTCCTGTGAAAACACACAAACAGACCCCCGACTCCAGACAATTACTGGGTCAGGACCTTTCCATTGCCCTGTTAGAATATCTTTCCAAAGTACCTTGGGCTTACGTACATTTTTTGGACACATATGCCTTTCTGCAGCACTAAGTCCTGATGAATCCAAATTTAAAAAGTTTAGAGTAAAAAGGGTTATTTTAAGTTTATCTTTGGGGAATATATACCCCTTCCCAATTCCGTCTTTTTGCTTTAATAAGTACATTTTAATAGTTTGATGAGCTCTTTCAACTATGCCTTGTCCCTGTGGATTGTATGGGATTCCTGTTATATGAGTAATGCCAAATGATGAGCAAAATTGTTTAAAAGAAGTAGACGTATAACCAGGGGCATTATCTGTTTTTAACTGTTTTGGAATGCCCACAGTGGCAAAATTTTGTAAGCAATGAGCTATAACATCTTTAGTTTTTTCTCCGGCATGAAGGGAGCCCATCAAAAATCCAGAAGAAGTATCAACTGTAACATGCAAATATTTTAATTTTCCAAATTCTGGAAAATGTGTGACGTCCATCTGCCAAATATGGTTAGGTATCAATCCTCTAGGATTGACTCCAAGATTAACTTGTGGTAAAAAGGTCACACAATTTTGACATTGTTTGATTATTTGTCTAGCTTGTTCCTTAGTTATTTTAAAACGCTTTTGTTAAGTATTAGCATTGACATGAAACCTTTTATGAAAATTTATAGCTTCTTCTAGTATAGAGAAAATATGTATGTCATGTGTAGTTTTATCTGCTAAATCATTGCCCAAACTAAGGGCTCCAGGCAATCCTGTATGTGCCCTGATATGTCCTATAAAGAATGGATCTTTTCTGTCCCAGATTAAACTTTGTATAGTGGAAAACAAAGAGAAAACAGTAGAAGAAGTGGAAATCCTACCAGCATCTTCAAGGGATACTATAGCATTAACTATATATTGACTATCAGAAAATAAATTAAATACCAAATCTTTAAACATCACAAAAGTTTGTAATACTACATTAAGCTCTACCTTTTGAGCTGATTGTTTGGGTACTAAAAATGTAAAAGTTTGATCAGGTGTAACTATTGCTGCTGTACCATTATTTGACCCATCAGTGAATATATTTGGAGCATTCATGATAGGTGTTTTTCTTGTTATTTTTGGAAAAATTACAGGATGCAATGACCAAAAAGACAATAAAGGATTAGATGGTAAGTGGTTATCAAATGAAACATTAGATTTGCACATGATTATTGCCCAAGTATTTAACTCATTAGCTAATTCATCAATTTGATTCATAGTATATGGAGTAATAATTTTATTGGGAGAAATTCCAAACACTCCCTTTGCTGCTTTTATTCCTTTGAGTATTAATTGTCCTACAGCCTCAAGATACCTAGTAAGAATAGTGTTAGGAGAATAAGATAAATGTATCCATAATAATGGACCTTTTGCCAAAATACTCCTGTAGGAATATTTTTCGTTTGTAGTACAATAAATAATAAAGGCAAACTTATATCAATTCTATCCAAATACATATTTTCCATATATGTTTCAATGATTTTTAATGCCTTTCTAGCTTCAGGCGTTAACATTCGGGGTGAATTTGGATCTGATGGACCTTTTAGGATATCAAATAAAGGTCCCAATTCTCCTGTTGGAATACCTAGATAAGGCCTTATCCAATTTATGTCTCCTAATAACTTTTGAAAGTCATTAAGTGATTTGAGTTGATCTACTCGTATTTGAATTTTTGGTGGACGGACCATGGTTGAGGATAATAGAACTCCTAAATAATTAATTGGAAAATTTAATTGTACTTTATCTATTGCTATCTCTAGATTATAATTTTTAATAAGTTTGTAAGTGTGGCATAACATTCTAGCAACGTGTTTTTAGCTTTGTGTGCTAATAATACATCATCCATATAATGAAATATTTGTAGTTCAGGATTTTGATTTCTAAGTGGCTGGATTACTTTGTTAACATAAATTTGACACATAGTTGGGCTGTTAGCCATCCCTTAAGGGAGTACTTTCCATTCATATCTCTGATCAGGACCTTCATGATTTAGTGCAGGGATAGTAAATGCAAAACGTGAACTATCTTCAGGATGAATTGGAATTGAAAAAAAAAAAACAATCTTTAATATCTGTAACTAAAACATACCAAGTTTTTGGCAAAGCAGACAATTGAGGAATCCCCAATTGAGCAGGTCCCATAATGACCATTTCATTATTAATGGCTCTTAAATCTTCCAATAATCTCCATTTACCAGATTTCTTTTTGATGACAAAAATGGGAGTATTATGGGGAGATACAGAAGGTTGTATATGTCCTTCCGCTAATTGTTGTTTGACCAGATCATGGGCTACTTGTATCTTTTCTTTAGTCAAGGGCCACTGAGGAACCCATACTGGTCTTTCTGATTTCCATGTAATTTTTATTGTCTCAGTGGCCCTTTGTGAAAATCCAACCCATGTCTGTCTGTTCCTTGATCTATTTGTATTGGTGCTGCTATACCTTCTTCTTGTTTTTCTAATCTTTTTCTTTTCCTAAAACCTTGTCTAGCCATAATAGTGGGTGCATTTTGATTGATATTACTTGTTAATGTCAAACCTAATTGATCTAGGACATCTCGTCCCCATAAATTTACGGGAAGATGATCCAATACATATGGCTGTATAGTTCCTTCACATCCTTCAGGATCCTTCCAATCTAATACCATTGCACTTCTATCGGGATTAGTCGCCACTCCTAGGCCTCGAAGCATTTGAGAGGCTTGTTGTAGGCCAATGTTTTGGCCATTCTTGACGAGAGATAATGCTAAGGTCTGCACCTGTATCCAGTAGCCCATTAAATTCATGTCCTTGAATATTTAGTTTTAGCATGGGGCGAGAATCTAAATTTAAAGAAAGCATAGCCCAATCTACACCTGTGGAGCCTAATCCCTCAGAACCACTTTCTACAGCATGACTGGAAAATTTATCATGTAGGCTTGGTATTATTAGTAACGGTTCTATTCTATCTCCTGGTGAAATTATTGATATACCCTTTGGAGAACTGGCTATAATTTTTATTTCACCTTCATAATCGGAATCAATTACCCCAGGACTTATCAAAAGTCCTTTTAGAGTAGAAGAGCTGCGTCCCAATAATAAGCCTACTGTTCCTTTGGGAAGAGGTCCTTTCACCCCTGTGGGAATGATTTGAACTCCCATCTCTGGAGTTAGTACTGATTTGGCGGAGGCACAGATGTCCAACCCTGTGCTCCCTCTGGTTTGTCTGATGAGGGATCTGATGTCCTGGGCACTGCCCTGATGGGGTTTCTGGGGTTGCTGGGTTCCTCCAGTGCTCCATATATTTGTGGTTTGGGGCCCCGGAGCATTGGGGCCCCCTGTCCATTTTTTGGCAACAGAGCCCGATGCCTTTGTCCACGATATTGTGGATAAACACCTTGTCCTTGTTCGTTTTTTGATAATGGAGTACCATCTATGGTGGTTTGAGAACGGTATTCATTAGCCCAATATAATGGAGTACCCTCTATGGTGGTTTGAGAACGGCATTCATTAGCCCAATGTCTCCCTCTATGGCATCGTGGGCAAATACCCGGTATTCTACTCCTTTGATACCTAGTTTTGTTAAACCCTCCTCCTATGGGGCAATTCCTTTTAAAATGTCCTGTTTGTTCACAATTGTAGCATGTTCTTGGCCTGGAATCTAAAGCCTGTTTTACTGCAGCTGCCACAATTTGCCCTTGTTCATTAATGTCTCTGGCATCTAAAGCCTGTTTTACTGCAGCTGCCACAATTTGCCCTTGTTCATTAATGTCTCTGGCATCTAAAGCCTGTTTTACTGCAGCTGCCATGACTTTCTCTTGTTCATTAATGTCTCTACATAATTTAATATATGTGTTTAAATCTTCCTGTTTCCATGGTCTAATGATATCTCTGCACCAATGATTCGCTTGGTCATAAGCCAGTTGTTTTATTAATGGCATTGCTTGTTCTGTATTCCCAAAAACTCTGGTAGCTGTTTGAATAAGCCTATCTACAAATTCAGCGTAAGGTTCATTAGCTCCTTGTATTATCTTAGATAATTGACCTTGTAAACCTCCATGTCCTTGTAAAGTCTTCCATGCCTTAACTGCATTTACAGCAATTTGTAAATATACACCAGGATCATATACAAGTTGTTGCTGCCGATCCTCATAAGGTCCCTTTCCTAACAACATATCTAGATTTCTCTGAGGATAACCAGCTGCTGCATTTCGACTAGCTGTCTCCTTGCAAAATTCCTCATTGGCAACCTTCCATAACAGGTATTGTCCTCCAGTTAACACAGCTTTACAAACATTAGCCCAATCTGCTGGCGTCATGTTTAAGTTGGTAATGGATTCAACCAAGCTTACAGTGAAGGGTGCTTGAGGACCATAGGTTGTTACAGCCTCTTTTAGCTCCTTCATTGATTTGAAATTTAAACCCTGGTGAATTCGCTGCCCTCCTACCTCAAATACAGGGCATACTTGAGATTCTGTCTCAGGATCCCAACTATCAACTGCGGGGGTTGGGGGTCTCCTAGCACATGGAGGTGGTGCTGTTGATTGGACACTTATGCCCTCTGGTAGAGGTGGTGCTGTTGGTTGGACACTTTCGCTCTGTGATAGAAAGATGTTATTAGCACTCTCCTGTTGTAACTTTTCCCCGATGGCTTTTTCTGCTCTAAACTTCCTTCTTCTGTCTCACTAGCTCGAAAGACCTTCTCTTGTACTTGAATCTTTTCCTCTTTCTGACTAACTTGAGAGACCTTCTCTTTTACTTGAATCAATATGTCTTCTCCTTCCTCTACCTTTGTCTGAACTGAAGGCTTTGGACTAAGCAAACCAGATACGTTCGTCCACAATGGCAATGTGCCAACTGGCAGAGTCCCTGGGTTGTTCTTTTCTATTCTTTTTAAATATTCACCATGATGGTTCCATTGTGATATATCTAATAACTCCTCCTTAAAAAGCCATGGGCTATATTTTGTATTATATCAACGTATGCCCTGACTGCTTTTGATTTTACTGGGAAGCCTCCTTGCTCTAACAATTTACTTAACACTCTTTCTGTTTGATTTTTACTAATTGCTGATCCCGTATTTCTACTATAATACAACCCAACAAGATGACGCCAAACAAAACCGAGACAGAATGCAATAAAAATGGAACCACACAAAATCATTATATCAGCCTTTCTATCTTCCTGACATATGCATCCGTCCTTTCTCCCTATCTGTTCCTCAGACGCAAATAGTTTTTCCTCAAATGTGAGCAGTTTTTCTTCCCTCTCACTCATCTCCAGGGACAGGCAAGTTAAAACAAAAATAAAGCAAAACAAAAGAGTAAACTTAGAATGGCTACCCATCCTCTCGCCCTGCCCTCAAGGGCGAGCAGTTTACTTACCCTCAGTCGCTCCCCGTGCGAGCCACCAAATGCCGCAGTCTGGCTAGGCACAATTCAGGAGCCACTTGTCAAAAGAAACTAACTTTATTTTTAGAACTACAAACGCCAAACAATACAGCTCCTCAGGGAAAAAACCCTCAGAGCCCAACTGCCACCATCGGCTTCCCACAAGCCTCTCACCCCCACACCAGCCTCTCAACCTCCCACAATCCTCCTGCTCTTGAGGCCGATTGGCTGGGTTGCGTGGGCAGAGCCAAAGAAGTCCCCCAATGAGCAGCTCCGTGGAGGAGCCAATCAGCTAGATGTTGCTGGGGCCGCTGTGAGCCAATCATCAGCTGGCAGCTGGAAGTTTGCTGGCAGCTGGATCATTAGCCGGCAGCTGGATCATTAGCCAGCAGCTGGAAGTTTGCTGGCAGCTGGATCATTAGCCGGCAGCTGGAAGTTTGCTGGCAGCTAGAAGTTTGCTGGGGCCCCTTTGGCTGTGGCTCTCAACAAGGTTTAGCAATAGTGTTAGGGTTAGGGAGAGCTTTAATGTTAGTGTTAGCATTAGGGTTAAGGTTACTGTTATCTGTAGAGCTAGGGTTCGTGTTAGGGTTATGTTTAGGAGTAGAGGTAGGTTTACCATTAAGGTAAGGATTAGGGTTAGTTTTAGCGTTAGTGATAGGGTTAGTGATAGGGTTAGGGTTAGTGTTAGATTTTGGATTTTGGTTAGGATTAGGTTCTGTCTTAGGGTTAGTTTTATGGTTAAGGTTAGAATTAGGATTAGTGTTTGGGTTTGGGTAAGGTTTAGGGTTAGTTTAAAGGTTAGTGTTAGGTTTTTGTTAAGTTTATTTTTAGGGACACGACTAGGGTTGGTGTTAGCATTAGGGTTTGTGTTAATGTTAGAGTTAGGGTTAGGGTAAGTGTTACGGTTAGGGTTAGGATTAGTGTTAGGGTACAGATTATGATTAAAATTAGTGTTAGGTTTAGGGTTAGGATTTTAGGTATGGTTAGGGTTTGGGTTAGGGTTAGGTCTAGTGTTAGAGTTAAGATTAGCATTTGGGTTAGGGCTAGTGTAAGTGTTAAACTTTGCATTAGATTTACTGTTAGGGTAAAGGTTCGGGTTAGATTTATGGTTATCGTTAGTGTTAGTGTTGGGGTTAGGGATAAGTTTAGGGTTATTGTTAAAGTTAGGGTTAGGGTTCATGTTAGGGTTAGGTTTAGTGTGAATGTTAGGGTTAGGGTAAGGTTTAGGTTTTGTGTTAGTGTTTGAGTTAAGGTTGGAGTTAGGGATAAGGATAGTTTTAGGGTTAGTGATAGGGTTAGAGTTAATGTTAGGGTTAGGGTAATTGTTAGTGTTATGGTTAGTGTTAGGATTAGTTTTAGTGTTAGTGTTAGTGTTAGTATTAGGGTTATAGTTAGTGTTAGCTTAAGGGTTAGGGTTTGGTTAAGGTTTAAAATTAGTGTTGGGGTTAGAAATAGGATTAGTGTTAGGGTTAGGGTTAGTGTTAGTGTTAGGGTTTGGGTAGGATCAGTTTTAGGGTTAGTTTTAGGATTAGATTAGGGTTTGTTAGTGTTAGGGTTAGGGTTAGGGTTAAGGTTTGTGTTAGGGCTAGTGTTAGGTTTGTGGTTAGGTTTAAAATTAGGGTTAGGGTTAGGGCTAGGGTTAGTGTTATATTTAGGGTTAGGTTTAAATATTGGGTTAAGTTTAGTTTTAGGGTTAGGTTTAGGTTTAGGTTTTGGGTAGGTTTAGGGTTAAGAGTAGGTTATGGTTAGTTTTAGAGTTAGGTTTAAGGTTAGGATTTGTGTTAGGATTAGTGATAGGGTTAGGGTTTGTGTTAGGGTAACTGTAGGGTTACTATTACAATAATGTTTAGAGTTAGAGTTAGGGTAAGGATTAGGGTTAGGGTTAGTGATAATGTGAGGGTTAGGGTTAGGATTAGTGTTAGGCTTTGGGTTAGGGTTAGGATTAGGATTTCTGTTAAGGTTCATATTAGGTTTCAGGTTATATTTAGGGTTAGCAATCGGATTACAAGTTAGGATTAAAAATAAGGTTTGATTTTGCCTATGGGTTAGTGTTAGCATTAGGAATAGCTTTAGGTTAGGGTTAGGTTTGGTGTTAGGTTTAAATTTAGGTTTAGGTTTTATGTTAGGGTTAGTGTTTGAATTTGGTTTATGGTTAGGTTTAAGGTTAGTTTTAGAATTAGGGTTAGGGTGTGGTTTTTGTTTCAGTTAGGTTTAGGGTTAGGGTTAGGGATATTTTCTTTGCTTCTGCTTAGAACTACTTCAAGAGGAAACAAAGGTTGCAGAACTCACTGAGAACTAATTCAGTGTTTCAAGTTTCAACCATTTAGCAAAAACCATGTTTGATTTAGAATTGAACCTGCATGTTTCCCTAGAGGGTAAAACAAAAAAAAAATTTAAAAATTAAAAGTGTTCCTGCAAATGAACCTTTCAAAATAGAAGAACGCAATTTGAAGGGGCAAGTGCGTCCTGAGTTCTGATCATTTCTTCCATGTATCAACAAGATCGGCTGAATAAAGTGGCACTTATCTGGTTGAACTTGGCCCCTCAAAGTTTGTTCTTCTAGTTTGAAGTGTTCGTTTCTAGGAACACTTTGAAATATTAGGTTTTACTTCGTTTTCTCCTATAGGAATAGATGCAGTAGGAACTCTAAATCAAACACGGTTTGTGCTAGCTGCTTGAAACTTGACACACTGAATTAGTTGTCAATGCACTCTCTATGCTTTTTTCCCTCTTGCAGTAGCCTTAAGGAGAGGCAAGGAAAAGCCACTTTTATTTGAAGCGTTTGCCAAGTTTCCACAGAACTCCGAGGTTACTGAAATCCCAGCAAATAATTTTTTCACCCAAACTTGATGATACTTGGCAATAAAGATCAGTATTCCATTCGCACTTGGGGCCCAAAATTTCATCTTTAAGGTTGAAGCGTTCCTTTGCAGAAACACTTTGAAATTTTAGGTTTCATGATTAGTATTAGGGTTAGTGTTAGGATTAGGGTTAGGTTTAGTGTTAGGTTCAGGGTTATGGTTCATGTTAGGGTTAAGGTGAGTGTTAGTGTTAGGCTTAGGGTTACAGTTAAGTTTAGGGTTAGTGTTAGGATTATTGTTTGTGTTCGAGTTTGCATTACGGTTAGTGTTAGGATTAGGGTTAGATTTAGGGTTAGTGTTATGTTTAGGGTTCGTGTTAAGTTTAGGGTTAGTTTTAGGGTTAGGGTTAGGTTAGTGTTTGGATATGGATTATGTTTAGGATTAGTGTTAGGGTTAAGTTTAGGATTTCAGGTATGGGTTAGGGTTAGCGCAAGGTTTGCAGTTAAATTTAGGGTTTTCCTTAGGGCTAGTGTTAGTGTTAAACTTTGCGATAGAGATAGTGTTAGCGTTAGTGTTCGGGTGAGGTTTATGGTTACCGTTAGTTTGAGGTTTGGGGTTAGGGATAAGTTTAGGGTGAGTTTTAGGGTTAGGGTTAGGGTTATATTTACGATTGGGGTTGTGTTAGATTTAGGGTTAGGGTTCATTTTAGGGTCATGTGTAGCATGAGTGTTAGGCTTAGTGTTAGGTTTAGGTTTGGTGTTAATGTTTGGGTTAAGGTTAGGGTTAAGGGTATTGTTATGGGTAGTTGTAGGTTTAGAGTTAGTGTTAGTGTTAGGGTTATGGTTAGTGTTATGTATAGGTTTAGGGTTAGATTCAGGGTTAGTGTTAGTGTCAGTTTTAGGGTTATGGTTAGTGTTAGCCTAGGGGCTACAGTTAGTTTTAGGGTTAGGATTCGTTTGGGGGTTAGTGTTAGGATTAGGGTTAGTTTTAAAGTTAGTATTGGATTTAGGTTTAGGGTTAATGTTAAGTTTAGTGTTAGGGTTAGGGTGAGGGTTTTTTAGGGCTAGGGTTAGGATTTAAGTTAAAATTAGGGTTGGGGTTATTGTTAGGGTTACAGATAAGATTATGGTTAGATTTAGGGTTAGGGTTATGTTTAGTGTTTCTGTTAGGGTTAGGCTTAAGATAAATCTTAGTGTTAGGATTACTGTTAGCTTAGGTTTAAGGGTAGGATTAGTGTTAGGGTTAAAGTTAGGATTAGGGTTAGTGTTAAAATTATTGTTAGTGTTCGGATTTGCATTAGGGTTAGTGTTAGGGTTAGGATTAGTGCTATTGCTTGGGTTAGGGTTAAGGTTACATTTAGGGTTAGTGTTAGGTTAGGGTTCCAGTTCATCTTAGGTTTAGGGTTAGAGTTAGTGTTAGTGTTAGGCTTAGTCTTAGTGTTAGGGTTAGTTTTAGGGTTAGGGTTAGTGTTATGGTTATAGTTAGGGTTAGGGTTAGGGCTAGTGTTAGATTGAGGAAAGGGTTTAGGGTGTTAGTGTTAGGGTTATGTTTTGGTTTAGTGTAACAAATAGGGATAGGGTTAGGCTTAGTTTTAGTGTTAGAATTACGGTAACTGTTAGGGTTAGTGTTATGGTAAGGATTAGGAATTGGGTTATGTTAAGTTTTAGGGTTAGTTTAACAGTTAGGTTTAGGTTTAGGGTTAGGGTTAAGTTAGTTGTAATGTTAGTGATAGGGTTAGGGTTAGTGTTACATTTTGGATTATGGTTAGGGTTAGATTTTGTCTTAGGGTTAGTGTTATGGTTAAGATTAGAGTTAGGTTTAGTGTTCGGGTTAGGGTAAGTTTTTGGTTTAGGTTAAATGTTATTGTTAGGTTTACGTTAGGTTTAGTTTTAGGGACAGGTTTAGGGTAAGTGTTAGCATTAGGGTTTGGGTTAAGGTTAGCGTTATGGTTAGAGTTAGTGTTAGGGTTAGGTTTAGGGTTAGGGTTAAGATTAGGTATAGTGTTGTGTCTGGGAATAGGTTTAGGGTTTGTTTAGGGTTAGGGTTAGATTTAGGGTTAGTGTTATAGTTATGGTTAGGGTTAGGGTTAGAATTAGTATTAGGGTTAGGGTTAGGGTTAGGTTTAGTTTTAAGGTACGGATTATGGTTAGGATTAGTGTTAGGGTTAGGTTTAGGATTTCAGGTATGGTTAGGGTTATGGCATGGTTAGGGTTAGGTTTAGTGTTGTGGTTAGGTTTAGGGTTTTTGTTAAGGTTAGTTGTAGGTTAGGATTGAGATTGTGGTTAGTATTTGTATTAGGGTTAGTGTTAGTGTTAGTGTTAGAATTAAAGTTATGATTAGGGTTGGTGTTATGATTTGAGATAGGTTTAGTGTTAGTGTTAGGGTTTCGGTTTAGGGTTAGTGTTAGAGTTAGCATTAGGGTTAGGTTTAGAGTTAGGGTTAGGGATAGCCTTAGGTTTAGGATTAGTGTTGGGGTTAGGGATAGCCTTAGGTTTAGGATTAGTGTTGGGGTTAGTGTTAATGTCAGTGTTAGGGTTAGGGTTCTGGTTCTGGTTATGGTTAGGGTTAGTGTTAATGTTAGATTTATGGTTACAATTAGAGTTACAGTAAGTGTTATGTTAGGTTTAGAGGTAGGATAAGGGTTAGGGTTAGGATTAGTGTTGGTGTTACATTTGCATTAGGGTTAGTGTTAGGGTTATTGTTAGGGTTAGGGTTTGTCTTAGGGTTAGTTTTAGTGTTTGGATTATATTTAGTCTTAGTGTTAGTGTCAGTGTTAGGGTTAGGGTTCCTGTTAGGTTAAGGGTTAGGGTTAGTTTTAGGGTTGGTGTTAGTGTTAGGGTTAGGAGTCGGTTTAGCAATAGTGTTAGGGTTAGGGATAGGTTTACAGTTACTCTTAGGGTTAAGGTTAGGGTGAGGGTTACTGTTATGTTTAGGGTTAGGTTTAGGGACAGGATTAGTGTTAGGGTTAGCCTTAAGATTAGGTTTATGTTTTGTGTTAGGGTTAGCATTATGGTTAGGTTTAGGTTAGTTTTAGTGATAGTGTTAGGATTAAATTTAGTGTTAGGGTTGTGGTTAGATTTAGGTTCAATGTTAGGGTTACTGTTATGGTAGGTTAGTGTTTGTGTTAGGGTTAGGGTAAGACTTAGGGTTAGGTTAAAAATTAGAGTTAGGTTTAGAGTTAGGTTTAGGTTTAGGGTTACGGTTAGGGTTAGAGTTAGTGTTAGGTTTGGGTTAAGGTTAGTGTTAGGATTAAGATTAGTGTTAGAGTTTGTGTTAGGGTTAGGGTTAAATTTTGTATTAGGATTAAGGTTATGGTTAGTGTTAGTTTTATGATTACCTTAAGCATTAGAGTTAGTGTTAGGATTAGTGTTAGTGTTAGGGTTTGCATTAGGGTTAGAGTTAAAGTTAGGTTAGTGTTAGGATATCTGCTAGGGTTAGAGTTAAGGGTTAGTGTTAGTGTAAGGATTAGTGTTAGGATTAGGGTTAGGGTTAGGGTTAGCGTTAGTGTTATGGTTAGGGTTAAGGTTCGTCATAGTATTAGGGTTAGAGTTAGAGTTAGGATTAATGTTAGGGTTAAGGTAAGGGATAGCATTAGGGTTCGGCTTAGGTTTAGGTTTAGGTATAGTGTTAGGTTTAGGAATATGTTTAGGGTTAGTTTGAGGGTTAGTGTTAGGTTTAGGGTTAGTGTTATGGTTACGGTTAGGGTTAGGGTTAGGGTTAGGGTTAGGGTTAGGGTTAGAGTTAGGGTTTGGTTTGGGTTAGGTTTAGGGCTAGGGTTACAGTTAGGATTAGGTTTTTAATTAGGGTTAGTGTTAGTGTTAAAATTTGTGTTAGAGTTAGTGTTGGGGTAGTTTTAGGATTAGGTTTCTGATTATGTTTAGTGTAAGGGTTGAGGTTAGGGATTATTTTAGGGTTAGGGTTAGGGTAAGTGTTAAGGTTAGGGTTAGAGTTCATGTTAGGGTTAGGTTTAGCATGAGTGTTAGGGTTAGGTTTCCGGTTTGGTGTTAGTGTTTGACTTAGGGTTGGGGTTAGGATTAAGGATAATATTAGGGTTAGTCATAGGTTTAGAGTTAGTGTTAGAGGTATGGTTATGGTTAGTGTTATGGTTAGGGTTAGTGTTAGTGTTACTGTTAATTTTAGTGTTATGGTCAGTGTTAGCCTAAGGGTTAGAGGTATGGTCAGGGTAAGGATTAGTGTTGGGGTTAGGGTTAGGATTAGGATTAGTTTTAAATTTAAGGTTGCATTTACGGTTAGGCTTAGTGTTATGGTTATGGTTATGGTTTTTTAGGGTTAGGGTAAAGATTTATGTTAAGATTATGTTTACGGTTAGTGTTAGGGTTACAGAGAGGATTAGGGTTAGATTTAGGATTTTGGTTAGGGTTAGGTTTAGTGTTAGTGTTAGTTAGGGTTAGTATTTGGGTTAGGGTTAGTGTTAGGTTAGGTTTCAGGGTAGGAATGGTGTTAGGGTTATGGTTTGTGATAGTGTTAGTGTTTGCATTAGGAATAGTGTTAGGGTTAGTTTTAGGGTTAGGATTAGGGTTAGGTTTGTGTTTGTGTTAGGGTTATGGTTATTTTTAAATTTAGGGTTAGGGTTAGGTTTAGTGTTATATTTAGGGTTAGGGTTAAGGGTACGTTTAGTGTTAGAGTTAGCATTAGTTTTAGGTTTAGGGTTAAATTTAGGGTTAGCATTAGGCTTAGGGTTAGAGTTAGTTTTAGGTTTAGTTTTTAGGTTAGGGTTAATGTTAGTGTCAGCGTTAAGGTTAGGGTTAAAATTAACAATAGGTTTAGTGTTAGGTTTAGGGTTATTGTTAGGGTTAGGCTTATGACTAGGGTTAGTTTTAGGTTTAGGGTTAAGTTTACTATATCAGTTATAGTTAGTGTTAGTTTTATGGTTATATTTTGAGTTAGGTTTAGGGTTAGTGTTAGGGTTAGGTTAAGTTTAGGGTTAGAGTAAGGGTTTGTGTTTGAGTTAGATTTAGGGTTAGGTTTAGGGTGTTACAGTTGGGTTAGGTTTAGGGTTATGGTAAATTTTAGGTTTAGGGTTAGAATTAGGGTTAAATTGGTGTTAGAGTTTGTGTTAGGGTTAAAGTTAGGTTTAAGGTTACTGTTAGGTTTAGGGTTAGGGTTAGGGTTAGGGTTATTGTTA